>NC_090439.1:237716025-238018917 GCF_031143425.1 Pleurodeles waltl
AGACACCATGGTAGCCCCACAAAGCCAAACTGTGCTGTCCATGTTACCATGTGGCCCTACGCATGCTGTGCAACACTTAGTGACCCTTTGAGGCAGATGATGGTTGTGCCAGCCATCAAGTGTACGAGGGGCTGTATCGCACATTTGTAGGATGATCTAATTTGATGCAGTAGTATCTCCCAGCATCCAATACATGATTTATCACAGACACTTTCAATACATGCACAGTGCAGGCTTTGGGAGGAGGCACACCTATTTTTCACATGGGTCCCTATGTACGGTGCATGTAAGGTCAGGTATGTCCTCTATACTCCTGCCGAGTCCTACTATCGCATCCATGATCTTTACAGTTTTGCACAAACTCTGCACCCTGGTGGACTGTTTCTGGTATACGTAACAGACATGGTGGTGTTAGGGGGCGCTAAGGGGCGCATGTGAGTTGGCACTGGAGTAGGTGCTGCCCCATTTCTTAAGATTCTGCCCCATGGTCTCTCATGGCAGTTTAATTTGTATTCCTGTGAGCGACACAATGCAGCAGACATGTGTATGTTCACACTACATGTATGTCAGGTATGTGTAGATGATATGTAGTTGGTAATGGCACCACTTGGGTGGCATTTGTAATAGATGCTGCCAGAGGCTTGCACACCATGATTTATGTGGGGCTGGGCCTATGTGTGACTTTCTTTAAATGGGCATGGCCTATGGGATCAACATAGCTGTGCTATTCTTTGTTTGGTGTAATGTGTATGGGATCTGTATTTAGTTACCAACCAGTGGACACTTGTAGTAGTTTGAGGGCAGCTTCTCTATGCAAAGGGGACATAGCTCCACCCATCCACACGTGGTGTGCCAGTCAGGTTGTGGCTGTGTTGTATACATGTGGGTGTATGTGTTTGTGATGTGTAATGATTGCGATGTAATGTGGCATGTTGCATATGGGTTGTTGCCTGTACATCTGTGTTCCCCTGCCCATGTGTATTTCGTGTGGTGTATGCCTTGTTTGTCCTACATGGTTGGTGTGTTGTGTGTGTAATGACAGGTATGGTGGCTTACCTACGAGTAGGCCATTGTCATATTGGCCATCCTGAAACAGCTCGTTGATAGTAGAATGGCGGAACATGTAGGCATCATGGACGTTGCCAGGATATTTTGCTAGGTTGTTAGTGAAGAGCCCACAGTAGTCCACAATGACCTGCACATTGATCAAATGGGTGTGCGTGTGGTTCCTCTATATATGTTCGGTTGATGCAGGTGGCACCAGTTGGACATGGATGCAGTCCATTGCACCCAGCACATGCGGGAACCCAGCAATTTGGTAGAAACCTTGCTTGGTCTCCTGCTGCAGTAGCTGGGTGTTTGGGAAGAAGATATGGTAGGGTGTGAGGCGTATGATTGCATCCAGGACCTTAGGTAGGAAGACCAAGAAGGATGGCTGGGAGATACCACCCACTTGTGCACCTGTTATGTAAAAAGATCCAGACGCCAGCATATGCGGGACAGCGAGGAGTTTTGTCATGGGTTGCATAGTTGTAGGAGTTTGCACCCTTGCTGTGATGTGTGGCGCAATGTGGTGCAGCAAGCGTACAATGGACCCCCAGTTCATTCAGTACATCCTGATCACATCTTGTTGCCTAAGGCCAAGGATGGTTGTCCACTGACTGAAGATCCTCTCTTGCCTTCTGTGCTACCTTTGTGGCTCCTGTGGTGGTGTTTGGGTTTGCAACGGTGATGGTGGAGGGACCTGCTGTCTTCGCTGATGTCTGTAGCGGGTGCCAAGCTGGAGCAGTACCACTTCCTTGCTGTCCTGGAGGTTTCAAATACTCATTCTGTGTGTTTTCCTTGAGTGGTGGTATGGGGGCCTCTTTTAATGCCTGGCTTACATTTTGACACTAATCAGACTTAGCATCATTTTTGCGGTCCGCTTCCTTGGTATGTGTCATTTTTTGCATCAGTAGGTAAATAAGGCGCTAGAGGGGGGTAGTGTCATTTTTAGGATGGGAACGCCTACCTGGCATCCCATTGTCGCAATGAGATGCAAGGTGGGTTGGCGCTTTCTAAAAATGGTGCTAATTACAATATTTTGACACTAGACAGCTCTTGCATCAAAATATAAATATGTAGTTAAGTTAGCGCTGCTTTTGCGTAAAAAGAATTACGCAAAGGTGGCGCATGCTTTTCATAAATATGGGCCTAAGTTTTCCTGACAATGTTGTCATAAAAATATGTTCAAGTGTGGGACAAACATGTATATTTTATCCCTGCTTTATGTGCCAAAAACCTTTTCCTTCTTTATTCGTGCAGTCCAGAGATCAAAATATGTTCAAGTTCAGCACTAACATGTATCCTCCATCAGTATTTCATGTGCCAGTGATGTTCAGTTTGATGCAACTCGGCAAACCTCCAACAGTGAGGTAAATAAAGCACATGGGTCACTGTGCCACAGGATTCACTGCAGCCTACTGAAGAGGCCCAAGCAGGCTGAAAGTGGTCAAGGGTTGCTTGTGTTCCCTTTCAGAGTGCAATCGACGTGGCAGTTTGGGCTGGATTCTTCCTACAGGAGCAACACAAATGCTGATTTGCATATGGCTGCTTCCTGTATGAGGTAGTCGGAGGGGCAGTGGTCTAGATTGTGGCCTAAAGTAATTATCAGGGTCTGAGATTAATTCAAACAATCCACCCAAACCTTTTTTTGTTTTCAAAGTAGTTAGACTTCTCCTAATGAGTGTGTAGTATACATATCTGACTTGATTCTTTTCTGGATCTCGTCGACATGTTTAGTGAATGAGGGGGATTAGTCACACTCTGCGCTGTGTTGTATGTTTATTAGTACTATATTAGTATTACTCAACTACTTCATACGTGTGAGATCTCCATCTCTGCCTCTCTTATCTTTTCTATGTAGAGGTCTCTGCATCGGTTGCAAAGATCTCCACACAGATACGCATACATTTTAAAACTAAATTCTGAAAGGACAGTTGGAAATGGCTGGGAAATAGGAAATACTTAGTACTAAATAGGAGGGGATTAGTGAGGACTAAGGAGTAGTTTTGGGAGGTTCCAACACCCATCCACAAAACAGTATGTCCACTGTTATTCACAAATTGCACTTATAAAACTACTGCAGCCATAAAGATCCAAAACAGTATTAAATGTACTTCAGCTCAGTCTTGTCATGGAGTAAGTTCAGCACCACACATGGCCAACCATTAGTACTGCAAGGCACTCCAATAGAAAACAATGGAGCTACCAAAAGCATTAGAAATACATTGGAAAATAAAAGAACATTATTTTATTCTAAAATTCAATGTTTTGATTTCTTTAAAGCAAATCCTATTGATTTTTCTTACAGGGCTTAGGGCACTTCCAACACACCTGGTAATGCATGGAGTGATTGTTTTGAATTTCAACGTGTATGTACAAGTGAAACACATTTCAGCACCAATCAACCAAAACTGACCACATAACGAATGAACTCACATAGCAAAAAACTTTTCTTCACTAATCGGTGTATGTATTTTTGCTTTGCCCCTCAATTTGAGGAATACTTATTTGAGGAGGAGAGAGAGGGTTCACGGGCAAAACATCAACTTCTTGAGACTGTCAAGGGAAGCAGTCATTGACAGATACCACTTTTCACCTGAAGTAATCCTTGGTATGGCTGCAGAATGTTAGCAGGGCCTTGATTCTCCTACAGCCCGTACCCAGGCAGCTTCTGTCCATGTCAAAATACAGGCAGAAGTCCATTTAGTGGCCATTGGTTCTTCGAAGAGGGTCAGCTCTGACAACGTAGGTATCTCAAAATCAAGTTACTCTCAATGCTTGTATCAGGTAGTGAGATACGTTAATGGAAGAGTAGACCAGTTTATCACCATGTCACAGTCACTGGATGTAGGAAAGTAGCCTCTTTCTACCATGGTTACCCCCACTTTTGGCCTGTTTGTGAGTGTGTGTCAGTGTGTTTTTACTGTGTCACTGGGATCCTGCTAGCCAGGACCCCAGTGCTCATAGTTTGTGAACTAATGTGTATGCCTGTGTAGTGCCTAACTGTCACTGAGGCTCTGCTAATCGGAACCTCAGTGCTTATGCTCTCTCTGCTTTTAAATGTGTCACTGTAGGCTAGTGACTGCATTTACCAATTTCAATTGGCATACTGGACCCCCCTTATTAAGTCTCTAGTATATGGTACCTAGGTACCCAGGGCATTGGGGTTCCAGGAGATCCATATGGGCTGCAGCATTTCTTTTGCCACCCATAGGGAGCTCAGACAAACCCTTACACAGGACTGCCACTGCAGCCAGCGTGAAATAGTGCACGTTATTTCACAGCCATTTTCACTGCACTTAAGTAACTTATAAGTCACCTATATGTCTAACCTTCACTTGCTGAAGGTTAGGTGCAAAGTTACTAAGTGTGAGGGAACCCTAGCAATAGCAAAGGTGCCCCCACATAGTTAATGGCCATTTCCCCGGACTTTGTGAGCACGGAGACGCCATTACACACGTGCACTACATATAGGTCAATACCTATATGTAGCTTCACAATTCTAACTCTGAATATGACCATGTAACACATCTAAGATCATGGACCTGTCCCCCCATTCCAAATCTGGTATTGGGGAGCCAATTCCATGCATCCTGGTGTCTCCACCATGGACCCCCAGTACTGCCAAACCAACTCTCTGAGGCTTGCACTGCAGCTACAGCTGCTGCCACCTCGCAGACAGGGTTCTGCCCTCCTGGGGTCTTGGCAGCCCAGTCCCAGGAAGGCAGAACAAAGCATTTCCTCCGAGAGCAGGGTGTTCCACCCTCTCCCTTTGGAAACAGTTGTTACAGGCTGGAGAGGGGCAGCCTCCCCCAGCCTATGGAAATGCTTTGAAGGGCACAGATGGTGCCCTCCTTGCATAAACCAGTCTACACCGGTTCAGGGACCCTTTCGCCCCTGCTCTGGTGGGAAACTGGACAAAGGAAAGGGGATTTACCACTCCCCTGTCCACCACCACCCCAGGGGTGGTGCCCAGAGCTCCTTTAGTGTGTCCCAGACTTCAGCCATCTTGCTTTGCAAGATGTGGGGGCACTCTGGAGGGCTCTGACTGGCCAGTGCCAGCAGGTGATGTCAGAGACCCCTCCTGATAGGTCCATACCTGATAAGGTAGCCAATCCCTCTCTCAGGGCTATTTAGGGTCTCTCCTGTGGGTTCTCTTCTGATTCTGCTTGCAAGTTTCCTTCAGGAATCCTCTGCAACAACCTCAGCATCCTCTGACCTCGGATCAACCGCAGCCTGCTCCAAGAAACGCTGTAACTGCAACAAAGTGTCTACAAGAGACACTTTTCTTCAGCAACCTCAGCTCCAAGTCAGCAACTGCAAGAGGTTCCACGGTGTGCATGCTCTGGGGATTCCCTGTCTTCATCCTGCACCAGAAGGACAGAAGAAATGTCCGGTGGAGTGAGGGAGTCACTCCCCTGCTCCAAGCAGGCACCTTCCACGGCGACGACCGGTACCCTGGGACTCCTCTCACGGCGATGAGCGTGCTCCTAAGGACACAGAGGGTGGACATCATTGACATAGACTGTCCTGAGGTCCTGCTGACGCAATTTGGAGGAGGTAAGACCTGTGTTTTGAGTCTTCTTCGCCTACTGAGGCCTCTGTGCACTCTTTGCAAAATTCCTTTGTGCACAGCTTGGCCCAGGTCCCCAGCACTCCACCCTGCGACGCTCCACTCGCTTAGTTGTTCTCCAGCGGCGTGGGACCTTCCTTTGTTGTGCTGCATCAACCGCGTTTTGCACCACCTTTGAACCCGGATCCTACGGCTTCTGGGGGTGCTGGCTGGCATCCTGAGGGCTCTCTAAAGTGCATAGAGCGCCCCTCTTCCTCCTCACACAGAGTTGAGGACCCCAGGTCCCTCCTGGGTCTATCCAGCGCCATTTTGATGAAAAACGTAATTTTGCGGTAGCCCAGGCTTTTTGGCACCTTCCAACACGAAATCTCGTCTACAACGATCTTCACACCATGTGACATCTTTTGCATCATGCAGGAACCCGCCGGCCTCTTCCTAGGGTGCATTTCTGCAGTCTTCAACTAACCGGTGACTCCTCATTTGCACCCTGTTCTGGGTTGGCAGGGGCTCCTGTCTTTCCTGGAACTTCTTTCGACTTCTGGACTTGGTCCCCTTCTTTTGCAGGTTTTCAGGTCCAATAATCCAGCAGTTGTTCCTTGCAGACTTGGTTGGCTGCTGCAAAATCCCAAAAACGAGGTGTTGTGTGTCCTAAGGAAACTTGAAGTACTTTACTCCTTATTTTCTGGGCTCTGGGGTGTGGTAATTTGCTAACCTTTACTGTATTCTTACTCTCCCAGCGAATCTGCACACACTACACTTGTCTAGGGTGGAATTTGTGATTCACATTCCACATTTTTAGTATATGGTTTGTGTTGCCCCTAGACCTATTTTCTCCCATTGCATTCTATAGGATTTCCTACTGTTTGCATTGTTCTATGACTATTTACTTGTCTAATGCTGGTGTCTAGTGTATATACTGTGTATAATACTTACCTCCAGAAGGATTATTGTCTCTAAGATGAACAAGTTACTTACCTTCGGTAATGCCTTTTCTGGTGGATACACTAGCTACCTGTGGATTCCTCACCTAAAGAATTTTCCCCACGCACCAGCTTTCAACAGACATTTTCTTCTAGCTCTGCACGTCGGCGATGACGTCACAATTGCCCGACTCTCACGCGAAGCCGTATGATGTCATCCAGGCAATAAGAGGTCCTCGTCGACATGCAGACGTCAGAATATCACCATTTGTTTACGTGCCTTTGAGGCGAACAGGAGAACATTGACACTACAAATGTGATATGAACACATCAATCAAACTTATATACCAACATTTAATTCACTAATATGAAACATAACCAATAAAAATAAACAATACGAAATATGTGCATATATACATATATATACACGTTTTCTCTCTCTTTTTTTTTTTTTAAATATATATACAGAAACAACTATATACACATATATAAATCATTGCATCAGTATATACATATATACAATATACGGACACTCACCCAAGGAATTCATGGTAAGACCAGTCAGGCAACGGGGAGGCGGGTGAGACCGTGAGGGAACCACAGGTAGCTAGTGTATCCACCAGAAAAGGCGTTACCAAAGGTAAGTAACTTGTTCCTCTGATGGATACAACTACCTGTGGATTTCTCACCTAAAGAATAGAGTCCCAAAGCAGTACCGCCCCCGGAGGTGGGTACCTGAATGGTCAAACCAAGAAATCCGGCAGCACTGAGCGTGCAAAATGGCCATCCCTCCTAACTTCAAAGTCCAAACAATAATGCTTGGCAAAAGTGTGGAGGGATGCCCAAGTTGCCGCCTTGCAGATGTCAACCACAGGAACACCTCTAGCTAAGGCCGAGGAAGCCGCCTTAGCCCTGGAGGAATGGGCACGTAGCCCCACAGGAGGCTCCTTCTTTGCTAAAGAATAACATAACTGGATGCAAAGAATGACCCACCTGGAAAGCATTCTCTTGTGGACAGCTTTTGCCTCTCCTTTTCCCCACGTAACCGACGAAGAGCTGATCGTCTTGTCTGAACTCCCTTGTCCTGTAGACGAAGAAGCTCAACGCGCTTCTTGGAACAAGTCGGTGGAGCCTCTCTTCCTCCTTGGATGGATGAGGTGGAGGATAGAAGGAAGAGAGAGTGATGGACTGTCCTAAATGAAAGGGTGTAACAATCTTCGGAAGGAAAGCCACCTTGGTCCTTAACACCACTTTGTCCCTGTAAAAGGAAGTATATGGAGGTTCTACAGTAAGAGTCTAGAGCTCACTCACCCTTCTAGCCGATGTAATGGCAACCAGAAAAACAGTCTTCAAAACCAAAAGTCTCAATGGACAAGAATGCATTGGTTCAAACAGTGAACCCATAAGAAAGGCAAATACTAAGTTAAGATCCCACTGTGGCAAAACAAATGGAGTGGGCGGAAACGTATTAGTGAGACCCTTAATGAACCTTAAAACAATAGGCGACAAACAAAGAGGGTTGGTCTGGAAGGCACAGAAAAGCCGACAGCACGGATAAATAACCCTTAACAGTGGCAACTGCACAACACCTCTGTGCCAAGGATAAAGCAAACAACAGTATATCAGATAAGTGGGCACTCAAGAGATCAATTTGATTCTCTCCACACCAACTCACAAATCTAGCCCACCTGCTTGCATAGATAGATTTGGTGGCGTGTCGCCTGGCCGATAATATAATTTCCACCACCTCAGGCGGGAGAGGAAAGGAACTTAGATTGCCCCGTTCAATCTCCAGGCATGAAGGTGCAGGCTCTGAAGGTGGGGGTGCAGAACCTACCCCTGCGACTGCAAGAGGAGGTCTGCCCTGTGAGGGAGACGGAGCGGAGGGCACAGAGAGAGATGGAGAAGGTCTGAATACCACACCCTTTTTGGCCAATCCAGAGATATTAAGATGACTTGGGCCCGGTCTTGGCGGATCTTCCTCAGAACCCGAGGAATTAAGGGTATGGGGGAAATGCGTAAAGCAACTGACCCTTCCAGGACATCTGAAACGCGTCCCCTAAAGCTCCTTCCATCGGATACTGGAGGCTGCAGAATGACGGGCAGTGCGCATTCTTCCGAGTGGCAAACAGATCTATCTGTGGATATCCCCACCTCTGGAAGATGTAAAGGACCAGATCTGGATGAAGACGCCACTCGTGATCGGTCGAAATGCGCCAACTGAGATGGTCCGCAGGCATGTTCAGAACTCCGGCCAAATGGTTTGCTAACAAGCAAAGCCGATGGTCCTGAACCCAGGACCAGAGCCGAAGAGCTTCTCTGCAGAGAAGGTACGACCCTACTCCTCCCTGCTTGTTTATATACCACATTGCGGTAGTGTTGTCCGTCAGGACTTGAACCGACTGACCGCGAAGGGAAGGGAGGAAGGCCTTGAGAGCCAGACGTATCGGCCGCAATTCCAACTGATTGATGTGAAACCTCTGTTCCACTGGAGACCAACAACCTTTGACCTCTAGGTCCCCCAGATGAGCTCCCCAGCCCAAGGTGGAAGCATCCGTTATCACCGTGACCACTGGAGGAGGCAGCGAGAATGGCCTTCCTTGAGAAAGGTTGCCGTCCGCAGCCCACCATCGAAGATCCACTGCAGCGTCTCTGGAGATCCTTATCGATTCCTCGAGATCTCCTTTGTGTTGAAACCACTGCCTGCGGACGCACCACTGAAGAGCCCTCATGTGCCAGCCTGCATGAGTGACCAGCAGAATGCAAGAAGCGAACAGACCGAGCAGACGAAGGACCTTGAGGACTGGAAATTCCGCTCCATTCTGAAACATTGGAATCAACGCTTGAATGTCCTGAATCCGCTGCGGCGGAGGAAAGTCCAGATTCAATGTTGTGTCCAGTACTGCCCCTTTAAACAGGAGGCGCAGAAAGGGCTCTAGGTGAGATTTGGGCACGTTCACCGAAAAGCCCAGATCGAACAACAACTGAGTTGTCGACTGCAGGTGATGCCGCACGAGCTCCGGAGACTTGGCTTTGATCAACCAATCGTCCAGATAAGGAAATACTGCTATCCTCCTTCTTCTGAGCTTTGCTGCAACCACCGCCATCACCTTTGTGAAGACTTGAGGTGCCGAAGTAAGACCAAACGGAAGGACCGCAAACTGATAGTGTTGCGACCCCGCCACAAACCAGAGATACTTCCTGTGCGATTTGAGGATCGGGATATGGAAGTAAGCATCCTGCAAGTCGACAGACACCATCCAATCTCCTTCGTTCAATGCCAAAAGAACCTGTGACTGGGTCAGCATCTTGAACTTTTCCTGCTTGAGGAACCAATTCAAAATCCTCAGGTCCAGGATTGGCCTCAACCGACCATCCTTTTTTGGGGATCAGGAAATATCTTGAATAACAGCCCTGACCCCTCTCCTGCTCTGGAACCAACACCACTGCGCCTTTCGACAAAAGGAATAGCACTTCCTGTTGTAGTAAAAGAAGATGGTCTTCCGAACAGAAGGATGGGCAGGGAGGGATGGGAGGGGGAAAGTCCCGAAAGGGAAGAGTATACCTTTCCCCACAATGTTGGTGACCCAGGAGTCCGATGTTATCGACTCCCACATGTGAAGAAAGTGAGACAGTCTCCCCTCTACAGGAGATGCGTGTAAAGGGAGTGATGGAGAACTAAGCCTGCTTTCCTTGCTGCATCCCTCTGGAGGAAGAGGAAGAGGCAGAGTGCTGCTGGGCGGCCCCTCTAGTGCGAACTCTACCCCTGCAAGATCTATAAGGGTGAGCTCCTGAAGATTGCTGTCCTGCTGCCTGGAGCCTGCCTCGAAAGGAAGAGCCACGCCCAAACTCCCTAAACCTCCTAAATGATCTTAAGGAAGAGGAGGTGGCTGCTTGGAGTCCCAAAGATCTTGCTGTGGCCCTACTCTCCTTGAAGGCAGAATCAGCTTTTGCTCCAAATAGTTTGTCTCCATCAAAGGGCAGGTCGAGCAGTGTTTTCTGTACATCAGGAGAGAATCCTGAAGACCGTAGCCAGGCATGTCGTCTTGTCGCTATGGACGTGCCCATAGCCCTGGCTACAGAGTCCGAGGTGTCTAGCCCAGATTGAATAACCTGGGTCACCGCCGCCTGAGCGTCTGACAAAAGGTTAAGCACCTCTTGAGACAATCCAGAGTGCCCCTTGGCCTCATCCATAAGAGCATAAATATATCGTCCTAGAATACAAGTAGCATTCGTAGATTTCAGGGCCATGCTACATGAAGAGAACGCCTTCTTAGCCGACTGGTCCATTCTCTTAGACTCCCTGTCTGCGGGAATGCCTGGAAAAGATCCCGGAGCGGAGCGACAGGAACATGAAGCATGAGTCAGGTATCTGGATGAGAACGCCGGATCACTTGGAGCCACTCGATACCTTCTTGCCACCGACCTGTTCACAGAAGTCAAAGTCAGAGGCTTCTTCCACACCTCCCTAATACGGTCCATAAACGCCTCATTAAACGGAAGAAGCGGCTCTGCCACAGCTGACGATGGATGCAACACCTCAGTGAGAATGTTGGTCTTGACATCCGCAGCTGGAAGAGGAAGGTCCAAAAAGTCCACTGCCTTCCGTACCACAGCATGAAAAGAGGCAGCATCCTCAGTATACTCTCCCGGAGAAGCCAAGTTACCACTCCGGGGAAGTGTCTAAACCACTCGCCGTGTCCAATCCTTGCAGGTCCCCTGATGGCTCCACAATCTCTCCCTCCTCCAAGAGCTGCTTCTCATATTCCTGCTCCTCTAGCAGCCTCAGGGCCTACCTTCTGGAGCGGAGCCTGGATTCAATCCCCGGCGTCGATAAGGCGTCAGCCGATGCCGAAGACCTCGGACAGCGTCGACCATCAGAGTCATTAGACGCCGGTTCCATTTGCGCCATAGGCTTCTTCAAGGTTGATTGGAGCTGTGGCGAACTCATTGGCACAGGGGCGGTGGACGTCGTCGGCATCACCGGTCTTCTAGGCGACGCCACTGGTACCGGCGCCGAACCAGCATTTCCTGAAGGAAGAACGGGCATGAAGGGCGTTGGTCTATAAGAAGCCGTAACACCCATGTCGAAGGCTAATGGACCTGATGGCCCCGAATGCCCACCTCCCGGTGCCATGGTGGTGACGATGTTAAACATTGCATTGAGGAATGCAGCGGGGTCTGTGCCCGGCGCCGGGAACGCCGGCTAACTTTGTGGAGCTGGTGCATGAGGTGAAGCCGGCGTCGGCTCAGGCATCTCCATCTGTGCCGGAGAAGCCCTCGGCTCCTGATGCGGATCAACTTTAAAGATCGACAGTGGAGACGTCGGTGAAGCTGGAGTCGTCGGAGGTGGAGGTTTAACAGTTGGACTGACCTCCCAAGTCGGTCGATGCCAAGCCGATGGCAACCTTGAACGGGAGCGGTCCTTACTTGACTGGCGCCGCGATCCATGCCGGCGCCGGGAGTCTCGATGACGCCGGTGAGATCGCGAGGACTTAGAAGAAGATTCACAGCGATGATGCTCCTCCTTCTTCTTGGACCTTGCCAGGAACAACTTAGCCTCCGGCACCTTTAGGGCCTTCGGATTCATGCGCTGACATGAACCACACGCCTCAACTTCATGATCAGAAAAGAGACACCACAAGCAATTTTTGTGTGGGTCTGTGACCGACATTCGACCTCCGCACTCCCTACAGGGTTTAAAACCCGACTTCCTTGGCTACGACATTGTTACACCGAAGTGAAACAGTAGCTCCCTGGTAGCCTCGAAGAAAAAAAACCTTACTCGAAGGCATGGAAAAAAAGGAACTGACGTCTGCACGTCGACGAGGACCTCTTATTGCCTGGATGACATCATACGGCGTTGCGTGGGAGTCGGGCAATTGTGACGTCATTGACGTGCAGAGCTAGAAGAAAATTTACGTTGAAAGCTGGCGCATGGGGAAAATTCTTTAGGTGAGGAATCCGCAGGTAGTTGTATCCAACAGAAATTTTTGGTACTGTGTCACCCAAATAAATACCTTTATTTTTGGTAACACTGAGGATTGTCTTTACTTGTGTGTAAGTACTGTGTAACTATAGTAGTATTGCAGGAGCTTTGCATGTCTCCTAGTTCAGCCTAAGCTGCTCTGCGACAGTAACCTCTAGACAGCCTAGGCTGCTAGAGCACTGCCTACATTTCACTAATAAGGGATACCTGGACCTGGTGTAAGATGTAAGTTCCTTAGGTACCCACTACAAACCAGGCCAGACTCCTACAGTTCTCTTCAAGGATTCTTACACTAGCTGCGTTGTGGGGAGGAGGCGACTGATACCCCTTCCACCATAAAGGTAGCAATGAAATGGGTAATATTGGAATTGGGTCCATACGAACGCATAGGTAGGGTGTGTTTTGCTTTCACTAATGACTGAGCTGACAAAAATCTCTGGAATGCACTTCTTAGTTTAAAGAAAACATTTATTATTACTTCACCATGAGATTCCTAAAAAATGAAGGAGATTAGTAGGTCGAAAGCACATGTTTAAAAATAGTCACAGCAATGAAAGGAAAATATATCAAAATTATTCTCAACTGCAATGTACACAGCAAATATATGTGATTATATTATAGCATAATTGCAAAGCCAAGGATAAAGTAAAAATTAATCACCGTAGGGCTTGCCAAGCTCTTCATCTTTCTCACGCCAGGAAGAAGATGACCCCTGTTCAACGGCGAGAAAGAGATAGCCACCCTCATGGGACAAGTGTCTGTGTCAGGCATTCGACGTCTAATCCTGACCGAGGTCATGGAAATTCCTTCGCTACTGAGCAGGGCCACCTCTTTTATAGTTTAAACAACCATGGAAAGAGCCTTCTGAAAGGACCTCCCCTCTCAGATGGAAATATTCAAACATGCTAGTTACTGTAGGTCAGAGTTGGAAGAAAAATGTTGAAAATTGGCCAACCTTTCAAGGCTCTCCTTCCAGGGCCAACCTGTTCCCTGCACTGAAGAAAACACAAAATGTGTGCTTTCTTATCATGCTATCGTGTTCGTTTAGAGAAAATACGAAAAACACAAGCTTAGTTTACCATGTGGAAAAACACAGCTCAACTGCAAAGTCTCAAGTGCAATGTCTAACTCCACGATAAAGCCAATAGGCAGCTAAACTGAATACAAAATGTAATCTGCAACTGGTGAACACTGAACAACTAATAAGCAAAGTGATGAACACAAAGTCAGTGGTCAAACACATCTATTTTTACTACAGGGTGGTTTCCTGGAGCTTAGCTCCAGTCATTAATAACTATAAGATGGGAGGCCCAATAGGATGCTCGAAAATCCGGCAAGGCAATAGCCCCATTATATTGAATGTGCTGCAATGTCTGACATGCTATCCGAGGTCGGCCCCGAACCCAGAGCAGGTTTCAAAATATATGTCTTGTATTCACCTTCCTTTCAGGGGATGGGGTTGCCAACCATCACCAGAGCAGGACCTGGAGCACAGAAAATCCTTGACTGCAAGACCAGCAGGACAGCTATTCACCACCAGCGAGGAGAACAAAACACACACTTAACAGAGAGAGCATGAGTCATCAAAAGACCTGAGCAAAGGTTGTGGAGCCAACCCTGGAGGCAGATATTGAGGCTCCTCCTGGCCTTGAGGAACAACAGCCTGTACAATGTCTGAAGAGCAGACCCTATTGTCATCTGGGTCAGCACCTACCTCCTACTTAATTCTAGAGGTCCCCACACCATTGGAGCCTCCAGCTGTATTCCTGCACACCTTTAATCTCCTCCTTCAAGCACCTGCGAAAGACAATAGCAGCAGTCAAGGGATGTTTAAGCCAAACACCACAGAGCCATGATGTGCAGGTCTGCTCTCAAAAAGGTACTCTAAAAATTACTAATCCCATCCAAGGAGACTTCTGGATTGACCTCTGGGGACATCTGTTACTTAGTTGGTGAAGTCCAAATACTCCACTTATGTTCACCTAAGAGCTTTAGAAGTAATATGGCCTCATGGCCTCCTTCACAGAAGGTCTAACGTCTAATCAGTCTCCCCTACCAGCTCCACCTCCTGTTGTCACCATCTCCTAATTTGACGATCATAGCTGTCTCCCCTTGCTACGCCTGTGTTTCCTTCTTCCTGTGGGTGTCTGGTTGAGCTACAGCCAGCCATTTATGGTCTGTGTTGGGGGATAAATTCAACATCATTGTGGTGAAGACTGCTCCGAAGCCAGGAACCTGACTCTGACATCCCTCTGGCTCGGGGTATGACTTTATTATTGTTTTGGATAGTGGATTCTGTTTTAAATTAGCTATTTTTTTATAGGCTTGCATCTTTACATTTCCTAATCTGTTTTTATTATTTGCCCACCCACTTCTAAGTTTGAAATTCCCCTCTGAAAATGAACTCCATGCTATTTAATTCTGCCCATTCCCAAGGATGGTTTATGTTTTTCATATTTATTTTTTACATAATATCACAATTATACATAAAAAATGTCAAACAATGAAAACACTAGTCCTCATTATGACATTGACGTTAAACTCAGCTTACCGCCATGGTGACGGCTGCCAACATACCACTGCGGTGGCGAATATCCGTTCGTCATATTATGACACACACAACACCAATCCGACAGAATACTGCCACATACACAAATCAGCCAGCCCAAAGGTCAGTGTTAAACTGGCGGTACCAACACCCATACCATTATCCCAACAAAACAACACCCACTACATCATGACACACGAATCACCACGGCAGACATTCATTGGCGGTAAACCATTGGCGGTACACACTGGCTCGCTCAGAATGGACACCCAAATACTAAACTGCACAACATTGGCCAATACCAAAACCACACATCTGACACTCATGCACACACAACTACCGACCCACCCACAGCACTATAAAACACACATCCACATCATGCACAACCCTTTACGAATACAAATTATTGCCACCAGACTGACACCAAGACCACTGCAACAACTAGACACACACACCATATACACCCATACATCCCTCACACACCCCACTTTGCACACCCAACCATAGTACCCATCATCCACACACTTACACACACCACACAGCACCCATGTCCCCACAGAGGCACCCCTGTTTCACAGATGATGAGTTGCGGGTCATGATAGAGGAAGTAGTCAGGGTAGAGCCACAGCTGTTTGGAGCACAGGTACAGCAAATATCCATTGCACAGAAGATGGAGCTATGGCAGAGAATCGTGAACGCCGTGGGACAGCATCCAAGAACAAGGGACAGCATCAGGAAGAGGTGGAACGACCTATGGGGGAAGGTACGTTCCATAGCAGCAAGGCACCAGCTCGCCATACAGAGGACTGGTGGTGGGCCCCCAACTCCTCCCCCACAGCTCACAGCATGGGAGGAGCAAGTCTTCATCCTGAGGGACTCACTGGAGTAGCCGGAGGACTGGACACTGGTGAGTCAACATTTACTACTTATCAACCTCCATACCTGCATGCCATCTCACACCCTCACCCTCACTCCCATCACTCCACTCCATCCCACACACTGCACCTACACAAATGGCAAACCCCAATGCCAAGCCCTGCGTGCTATACCCAGTGCATGGAGATCCCTCCCAGCCCTGCATGGACACCCATCACAAAAGCATGCACAGCATAAGGGAACTAATAATCCCACAATGCATCAACATACAGAAACCAAGGTGGCAGGGCAACAGCAACGATAGAGGGGAAGCTAGGGATGTACAATATGTCACAGGCATGAAGCATAATACATCACTTACATCCCTAGCCAATCTCAGTGGAGAGGAGGTGCCATGACAAACTAGTCCCCCAACAGAAGATTCCCCCAGTGATGACAGTAACACTGGACTTCAGGATCTGGATCAACAACCTGGCCCCTCAGGGACTACTGGACAGTCAGTCACCCTAGCCCGTTCACAGTCCACCACAGACCCTCCCCCATCAGTATCCAACACCACAGCACCCATCCAGCATCCCCACACCTCTGTCCTCAGGACACGTCAATCAGCAGTGCGCCCACCTGTACAGTGACCCAATCCACACCTCACAGCCAAGACAATCGGGGTCCTGGGGTCAGTGGCAGTGAGCACAATGTTCAGGGGACAGAGGCACAGGGGAAGAGGTACACTGGGAGGACCGCTGAGCGCCAGGGGGAGGACAGGTCCAGGGAACCGACTCTCAGGCGGTACTCACCAAGATCCTGGGTGTCTACCAACAATCAGAGGACATGATGGGCCAGATCCTTAACAACATGCAGGAGAACAAGCAGCTGCAGGTGGAACACAATCAGGAGGTCAGGGAGGACTTGCAGGCTCTCAACACCACCATGATCTCAATAGCAGCGGTACCGGCAGACATGGCCAACATCATGAGGGAATGGACAGCACCCCTGTGGGCCCCTACCACTAGCCAGTCTATTGACCAGCCCACCACTTCAGCTGCAGCTAGTGAGCAAGAGGCCCCGCCACAGGACCCACAGGCCACCAGCAACCCTCCCCCTGCAGAAGGTGAACAACCCTGTAAATGTTCCCTGCAACCCAGACAGGAGCCAGAGACACTTACCAAGACCAAGACCACCACCAGGAAATGAGACTCCCCTGATTATCCCCCTTGTGTCCCACCCTGTCACCTTGTCCAGGTTTAAATTGCCCTTACTCCCCTTCCTATGGCCCCTTGGACACTGCACCTGTGCTACAAACAGACTGAAACAATACCCTGGACTTTCCTCTACCATCACCCCATTCAATTGCACTTTACCCTCAATTGTATACCACTACAATAACCACCTTTAAACACAACTTGACTAACAGTATTTTATGTGTTGAGAATGTGCATTCAGGGAAACAGCCACATCTGGTGCAAATGATAAGAACACTGTGATAGTACACAATTGATCACCTGTAACTGTCTGTAGTATTCACATCAGGACACAGTTGTCATATCACCAACATCTGTAAAATGACAAGCCATAGGTGACAGTGAGTTGAGATGCAAAGGAAGCGAATGGCATCATGCCACAGTCACACACAAGCAAGCAATAGTCAGAACAATGATCATTTCCACTGTCTCACCTGTGTCGTTGGAAGTATTGACGTATAACTGATGTTCTGTTGTACACATCCCCATCCTCTGCCTCCTCATCCTCACTGTCCTCAGGGTCACAATGCTGCCACAGGGGCATCTCCAGTCTCCTCCTCCTGCAGAAAAGGCACATGTGGTCTGAGGGCCAGGTTGTGTAACATGCAGCATGTCACTACTATCTGGCAGACCTTCCCGGGTGAGTAGCACAGGGATCCACCTGTCAGATGGAGGCACCTGAACCAGGCCCTCATTAGGCCGAAGGTCCTTTAGATTATTCTTCTGGTTCGCCCATGTGCCTCATTATAACAGTTCTCAGCCCCTGTCCTGGTATTTCTCATAAGGGTAGAAAGCCATGATAGGTTTGGGTAGCCAGTCACCTGCAAGTATTTATGGACAAACATTAGCCTAACACAAAACTGGTTGAAGATGAGAACCCACGTAAGTGATTCTAAAGAGGAAAGAAAATCTTAAAGCTGATTTCTTAATAAATGAGTGATAATGTGATCCATATAATAATTGGAAGATAAACTTGCGAAAGAACTCGATGATTTGACGAATGTTCACAGTCTTTATTCATTGGTTCATAGATACATTCGAAGATGATTGGCGAATGTAGACCAAAGCACAGCCATTCCTTGGTTCATAGATACATTCAAGAATAATTGGCGAATGTAGATCAATAACACAGCCGACACGTGTTTCCACCCAGGGCTTTCTCAAGACTGTAATCAATTGAAAATACGCAAATTAGAAGTCTTAGTAGACCAATTAAAAATAGGTGAGTTAGGAACATGCATTATGACATGCAGGGCTGTAACCAGTCCGTGCCTTTATTCCTAGATTTAGCGTGATATAGGTGATGGTTAGAAGTGAGACAGAAGGTCTGAAAATACCCAAGAGAACTGTTATTTAGAGGTATGATATTACATAACATCAGTAAAAAGAAGGAAAAAGAGAGGACATGGTGACTCACTATTAACCTAAGTTAGTTAGTCCACATGTAACTGATAGTAAATTACTAGACAGCTCGTGAATATGATAAGTACAAAATTATGAGATCCTCAACAACATCATAGACCACTATGTAGAAGACATCATTCAGAGGAAAAATAGAAAATTCAGACGTGATTTAACTGACTATCAACTAGGCAGAGTTTACACCTTTGGGAAACAGTATGACAACATCAAGGATTTTAATCCCGTCACAGAATTACCTAGCTGCTCAGAAACTATTCCCTCCTCAGATATTGAAAAAACGTCAACCTAGCAAACCAATTGTAAATTTTTCAGAGGAAGTCAGAAGACACCGTCTTGGCACTACACAAGACAATCGCACAAGACCACCAGGTATTACAACAGAAGAACCAAAATTTACAGGTATACAGACAATAGCTCGAAGCAAGGAAGCAAGACATCGAGAACAGATAAAGATTTGATTGTCAATCTATCTGATATTAATTTATCATCCACCCAAATTGAAATACTCAACAAGGGACTATCATTTTGTCCAACAAACTGCTGGGATCTTGTTCGCACAAAAATTGATCTTTTCAAGATTACTCGTAAACTTAAACTCAAATCTTTCTTTTCCACCACAGTTCCTAAATCTTCTTCACTTCAACCATCAAAGACTCCTAGTGTTTTTACAGCCAAAGATTTAGAAGCAATATGCCTACTAAGTAATCTTTCCAACGTTGAAGAACAAGACTTATCAATCACTGAAATAGCCCAGGAACTAGATATTGAGACCTCATCATACAAATCATTTGATCTTCCTATTTCACTCCGATTCTGTCTGCTGGCAACTCGATTGATCTCTTTTTTACAGCAATAACTCAAGACCTGGATAAGGAGTATCGCAAATATATCAAGAAACAATAATACTTACCATCAAATGTCAATGTTAAACATAAAATGGCAATCAATCAATTAAAAAAGAATAATACGGTTGTTATCAAAGAAGCTGACAAGGGAGGAAATATAGTCATTCTCAATAAACATGATTACTTACATTAAATTGATAGACAAATTAATGACACAACATGCTATAAAAAGCTTCTCTCAAATCCCACATGTGAGATTCAAAAGAAACTCAAGCATCTGTTAGACTACTGGCATTCTAAAGAAATCATCTCGTCTGAAGAATGAAATTTCCTTTTCATACAAAATCCTACTATCCCTACTTTATATGTATTACCAAAAATACACAAAGGAGACAACCCCCCCCAAAGGCAGACCTATCATCTCAGGAATCACCTCTATTTGCTACAACCTGGGTACCCTTATAGACTCTGAACTACAACCATTCAAGTAAAATTTGCCATCCTTTATAAAAGACACTAAGGATATACTACAAAAACTTCAGAACATTGATTGGCAGTCTGATTACATCCTAGCCACAATAGATGTGGTAAGTCTCTATACCTCTATTCAACATCAAGATGGGATAGAAGCATTTAAAAGTTGCTTTTCCACAAGATTGGGCCAATCTACAGAACACAATAAAATGATAATCGAACTGCTTTAGTATGTCTTCAGAACAACTTTTTTCTTTTTGGAGGTCAATTCTATCTCCAACTTCAAGGCCGCCCGCCAGCCCAGCGGGAAACCCCTTCCCCGAGGAGGCCGGCTCCGAATGGAGCCGGCGGAGTGGGAAGGTGCGACGGGTGCAGTTGCACCCGTCGCGAATTTCAGTGTCTGCTGAGCAGACACTGAAATTCTTTGTGGGGCCCTCTTACTGGGGCCCCTGCAGTGCCCATGCCATTGGCATGGGCACTGCAGGGGCCCCACGACACCCCATACAGCCATCCTGTTCCTGGCGGGCGAACCGCCAGGAACAGGATGGCGGTATGGGGTGTCGGAATCCATGGAGGATTCCTGAGGGCAGCGGAAAACCGGCGGGAGACCGCCTGTTTTCCTGTTCTGACCGCGGCCAAACCGCCGCGGTCAGAATGCCCTGCGCGGCACCGCCAGCCTGTTGGCCGTGCTCCCGCCGACCCCGGACCGGGGTCGGAATGACCCCCATAATCTTTTGGGGTCGCTATATATATGACATTTTGCTAATTTGGCAGGGTCAAGAATCCATACTTCAACTCTTTCTGGAATCTCTCACACTTAACCGATGGAACATTGATATAACATAGCAATTTTCGAGAACTACAATTGAATACTTAGACCTAACTTTGTACATCAAAAATGATCAATTACACACCTGCCTCCATAGAAAGAGGACTGCAGCAAATTCCATTGTACATGCCTCCAGCTGTCATCCATCTAGCATCATCTGTAATAGCCCGGCAGGAGAGTTCAGGAGAGCAAGATTGAACTGCAGCAACATTACTGACTACAAGGAAGTTTCTTCTGAAATTAGCCAACGTTTGTCTACCAGAGGGAACAACACCCCAAATTTAAATAAGATTAAGGAACATTATGCTAAACTAGATTGCAACATGATGCTCAACAAGTCCAAAACTGCAGACAAGAACTCTGTGATTCGTTTTATCACTGATTTCCACAATGGTCACCACCTGATCCACAAACTACTCCGCAAGCACTGGTATTTGCTTCAGAATAACCCATCTATTAACCAATACCTCTAGTCTTATCCCCAAATGGGTTTCAGAAGAGCACCAACTCTCAAAGACAAACTTTGTTCCTCTTTCTACTCTGACCCACCTTCCAAAGAAAGTGTCATACCATGACCTAAAGATTTTTACACCTGCACTAAGTGCTCAATTTGTAAACTCGGTCTCTCAAAATCCAAATCTGTTTTGATCAATGATCAGTCTTTTATGATTCAAGATTTCATCAATTGTGACAGCACTAATACAGTCTATATGATTAATTGTCCCTGCAAAAAAGCTTATATTGGGAGCACAATCCGTGTATTGAAGATTCGGATACAAGAACACTACCGCAATATACAAAGAAATGACACCAAACTGCCCTTGGTGGAACACTTCCTTGAACATCAAATGACCATACATTCACTTTCTGTCGCCTCCTACAATTGAAACCTCACCCCAGACATGGCAATCTGGAACTCCAACTACGTCAAAATGAAAGCCGCCTCATTATACAATATGACACAGTACGGAGAGGACTTAACAAAGACCCGGAATGGCACTTTTGGCTGCATTAATAAATATCGGGAGCTTGCAGTGTCACGTCCAATTACAGAGGAAGACTCTCCTTAGGAACAAGATTGACAACTTGACAATATTCATTGTATCAATTACAGTTTTTCTATGTTATTCGTATTTGTTACCATACTCTTTCTAATTGAATCAGATCTACCCTACATTCTGACTGTATTTCACTTAGGAGATCTCTGTAGTATTCACTAATGTATTCCTTACCAAAACTATACAGTAAGACATACCTCGCTATTAAGCCTGTCAATTTTGACTATACCTATTGTATTACACATGATTGTCTCTATGTCACTTATATATATAGCAATTTTGGTTCTCAATGGAATCACACCTCTCTTTATACAGTATTTGTTTGTTTGGAATCTGTATAAGAAATCGTGAATGAAATTCTACTTTCCTACTTGCTTCTGCTAATATTCACACCTTCCACAGACTTTATGGTAGAGGCTCTTGACACTCTATAACTTCACCTCATATTTACAATTTTTCTCTATGACAATACTTTACATCTTCTCCTTCTCAATATACTCGCTTTGTTTATAAGTAAATGACTAATTTTCAGAAGATGATTCTTATTTTTCAACCCACTTACGAAATTTGGGGTTTACTCTTCCCGTAGGACTTCCCAAAGTAGGTACTGAATTAATACAATTTTGGCCGTACTTTTGCCTCCCACCACCTGGGACGAAGGACTATTGTACTTAATGTAATAAAATACCAATTTAAATACACCTCTGCCCCGTGGCGCCCTCCCTTTCCAACTATGACTTATTGACCGTTTTTATTCTTTTTGCTTTTGGTTTGTTTGACTCAATTGTTTGCAGAGCTACTCTTAATTTTATTAATATTGGGGTTCTGGGCTCATTCCAATATGGCGCCCGCCTCTTTTCGATATTTTAACAACTAGGGCACTAAAAAGAAAAGAAGGACTGAGCTAGTGGATGTTTCACACATAAAAGCATGCATACACCTGTAGTAACCTTTTCAAGATGGCGACCGACTAAGACACGAACACAGTAAACTGCTGGGGGTTCTCTCTTCATCGTACTATCTCCCGGTATTTGGGTAAGCTCCCCACCCTAATTTCAAGGATTTGATCACATTAGGCACGGAGATTCTCACTTTTTGGACTTTATATTTTGACTTTAAACTTTGAAGGAGAACTATGGGCTATCCCACAAATTAAATATCGGAACAACCGAATAGCTCCTGTATCAAAGTCAATCCACCATATTCCAACAACCTCCTGTAGAATAATTTCATGAATAACACTTATACAGTATCAAGCACCATCATTTGATTCACTGTAATGATGTTACTTTTCCTTACTTTGTTCTTGACATTACGACTTGTGACTATTATCTCTGTTCTAGTCTCTTGAAAGTTATTTTTCGTTTGAAATTTTTCTTTCAATATCTAGACCATTTATTTCAAGATGTGCTGCATAAACATGAATACTGTATTGGTATGACCCTTCTGTTTCTTGATACTATTTTGAACCTTCTTAAGAGCATGCTTAAGTAATTTTGAGAAGATTTATAAACTCACCTCGCACCCTTGCTTGATGTGCCAGCACCATAACGTACTTATCAATTTCACGAGCCGTCTAGTAATTTACTATCAGTTACACGTGGACTAACTAACTTAGGTTAATAGGGAGTCACCATGTCCTCTCTTTTTCCTTCTTTTTACTGATGTTATGTAGTATCATACCTCTAAATAAGGGTTCTCTTGGGTATTTTCAGACCTTCTGTCTCACTTCTAACCATCACCTATTTCACGCTAAATATAGGAGTAAAGGCACGCACTGGTTACAGCCCTGCATGTCACAATGCATGTTCCTAACTCATCTATTTTTAATTGGTCTACTAAGACCTCTAATTTGCGCATTTTCAATTGATTATAGCCTTGAGAAAGCCTTAGGTGGATTCACCATAGAGGGCGAAACACGTGTCGGCTGTGTTATTGATCTACATTCGCCAATTATACTCGAATGTATCTATGAACCAATGAATGGCTGTGCTTTAGTCTACATTCGCCAATCATCTTCAAATGTATCTATGAACCAATGAATAAAGACTGTGAACCTTTGGCAAATCATCAAGTTTTTTCGCAAGTTTCTCTTCCAATTATTATATGGATCACATTATTACTCAATTATTAAGAAATCAGCTTTAAGATTTTCTTTCCTCTTTAGAATCACTTACGTGGGTTCTCATCTTCAACCAGTTTTGTGTTAGGCTAATGTTTGTCCATAAATACTTGCAGGTGACTGGCTACCCAAACCTATCATGGCTCTTGACCCTTATGATAAGTGCCAGGACAGGGGCTGAGAACTGTTATAATAAGGCACATGGGCGAACCAGAATAATAATCGAAAGGACCTTCGGCCTAATGAAGGCCCGGTTCAGGTGCCGCAAGTTTCTCTTCCAATTATTATAATGTAGGAGGATGGACTGGCTTGTAGTGAGTACCAAGGGGTACTTGCACCTTGCACCAGGCCCAGTTATCCCTTATTAGTGTATAGGGTGTCTAGCAGCTTAGGCTGATAGATAATGGTAGCTTAGCAGAGCAGCTTAGGCTGAACTAGGAGACGTGTGAAGCTACTACAGTACCACTTAGTGTCATATGCACAATATCATAAGAAAACACAATACACAGTTATACTAAAAATAAAGGTACTTTATTTTTATGACAATATGCCAAAGTATCTTAGAGTGTACCCTCAGTGAGAGGATAGGAAATATACACAAGATATATATACACAATAGCAAAAATATGCAGTATAGTCTTAGAAAACAGTGCAAACAATGTATAGTTACAATAGGATGCAATGGGGAAACATAGGGATAGGGGCAACACAAACCATATACTCCAAAAGTGGAATGCGAACCACGAATGGACCCCAAACCTATGTGACCTTGTAGAGGGTCGCTGGGACTATTAGAAAATAGTGAGAGTTAGAAAAATAACCCTCCCCAAGACCCTGAAAAGTGAGTGCAAAGTGCACTAAAGTTCCCCTAAGGACAAAGTAGTCGTGTTAGAGGAATAATGCAGGAAAGACACAAACCAGCAATGCAACAACTGTGGATTTCCAATCTAGGGTACCTGTGGAACAAGGGGACCAAGTCCAAAAGTCACAAGCAAGTCGGAGATGGGCAGATGCCCAGGAAATGCCAGCTGCGGGTGCAAAGAAGCTTCGACTGGACAGAAGAAGCTGAGGTTTCTGCAGGAACGAAAAGGGCTAGAGACTTCCCCTTTGGTGGACGGATCCTTCTCGCCTTGGAGAGTCGTGCAGAAGTGTTTTCCCGCCGAAAGAACGCCAACAAGCCTTGCTAGCTGCAAATCGTGCGTTTGGCGTTTTTGGACGCTGCTGGGGCCCAGGAGGGACCAGGAGGTCGCAAATTGGACCTGAAGAGAGAGGGGACGTCGAGCAAGACAAAGAGCCCTCACTGAAGCAGGTAGCACCCGGAGAAGTGCCAGAAACAGGCACTACGAGGATGCGTGAAACGGTGCTCGCCGAAGTTGCACAAAGGAGTCCCAGGTCGCCGGAGACCAACTTAGAAAGTCGTGCAATGCAGGTTAGAGTGCCGTGGACCCAGGCTTGGCTGTGCACAAAGGATTTCCGCCGGAAGTGCACAGGGGCCGGAGTAGCTGCAAAGTCGCGGTTCCCAGCAATGCAGCCCAGCGAGGTGAGGCAAGGACTTACCTCCACCAAACTTGGGCTGAAGAGTCACTGGACTGTGGGGGTCACTTGGACAGAGTCGCTGGATTCGAGGGACCTCGCTCGTCGTGCTGAGAGGAGACCCAAGGGACCGGTAATGCAGCTTTTTGGTGCCTGCGGTTGCAGGGGGAAGATTCCGTCGACCCACGGGAGATTTCTTCGGAGCTTCTGGTGCAGAGAGGAGGCAGGCTACCCCCACAGCATGCACAAGCAGGAAAACAGTCGAGAAGGCGGCAGGATCAGCGTTACAGAGTTGCAGTAGTCGTCTTTGCTACTATGTTGCAGGTTTGCAGGCTTCCAGCGCGGTCAGCAGTCGATTCCTTATCAGAAGGTGAAGAGAGAGATGCAGAGGAACTCGGCTGAGCTCATGCATTCGTTATCTAAAGTTTCCCCAGAGACAGAGACCCTAAATAGCCAGAAAAGAGGGTTTGGCTACCTAGGAGAGAGGATAGGCTACTAACACCTGAAGGAGCCTATCAGCAGGAGTCTCTGACGTCACCTGGTGGCACTGGCCACTCAGAGCAGTCCAGTGTGCCAGCAGCACCTCTGTTTCCAAGATGGCAGAGGTCTGGAGCACACTGGAGGAGCTCTGGACACCTCCCAGGGGAGGTGCAGGTCAGGGGAGTGGTCACTCCCCTTTCCTTTGTCCAGTTTCGCACCAGAGCAGGGGCTAAGGGGTCCCTGAACCGGTGTAGACTGGCTTATGCAGAATTGGGCACATCTGTGCCCAACAAAGCATTTCCAGAGGCTGGGGGAGGCTACTCCTCCCCTGCCTTCACACCATTTTCCAAAGGGAGAGGGTGTCACACCCTCTCTCAGAGGAAGTTCTTTGTTCTGCCATCCTGGGCCAGGCCTGGCTGGACCCCAGGAGGGCAGCTGCCTGTCTGAGGGGTTGGCAGCAGCTGCAGTGAAACCCCAGGAAGGGCAGTTTGGCAGTACCAGGGTCTGTGCTACAGACCACTGGGATCATGGGATTGTGCCAACTATGCCAGGATGGCATAGAGGGGGCAATTCCATGATCATAGACATGTTACATGGCCATATTCGGAGTTACCATTGTGAAGCTACATATAGGTAGTGACCTATATGTAGTGCACGCGTGTAATGGTGTCCCCGCACTCACAAAGTTCAGGGAATTGGCTCTGAACAATGTGGGGGCACCTTGGCTAGTGCCATGGTGCCCTCACACTAAGTAACTTTGCACCTAACCTTTACCAGGTAAAGGTTAGACATATAGGTGACTTATAAGTTACTTAAGTGCAGTGTAAAATGGCTGTGAAATAACGTGGACGTTACTTCACTCAGGCTGCAGTGGCAGGCCTGTGTAAGAATTGTCAGAGCTCCCTATGGGTGGCAAAAGAAATGCTGCAGCCCATAGGGATCTCCTGGAACCCCAATACCCTGGGTACCTCAGTACCATATACTAGGGAATTATAAGGGTATTCCAGTAAGCCAATGTAAATTGGTAAAAATGGTCACTAGCCTGTTAGTGACAATTTGGAAAGAAATGAGAGAGCATAACCACTGAGGTTCTGATTAGCAGAGCCTCAGTGAGACAGTTAGTCACTACACAGGTAACACATTCAGGCACACTTATGAGCACTGGGGCCCTGGGTTACCAGGGTCCCAGTGACACATACAACTAAAACAACATATATACAGTGAAAAATGGGGGTAACATGCCAGGCAAGATGGTACTTTCCTACACAACCCCCCCCCCAAACGAAGGACAATAAGACTAGCCATGACCTGATGAGTCTTCATTGTCTAAGTGGAAATATCTGGAGAGTCCATCTGCATTGGAGTGGCTACTCCCAGGTCTATGTTCCACTGTATAGTCCATTCCCTGTAGGGATATGGACCACCTCAACAATTTAGGATTTTCACCTTTCATTTGTTTTAGCCAAAGTAGAGGTTTGTGGTCTGTCTGAACAATGAAGTGAGTGCCAAACAGGTATGGCCTCAACTTCTTCAGAGCCCAGACCACAGCAAAGGCCTCCCTCTCAATGGCAGACCAACGCTTTTCTCTAGGGGTCAACCTTCTACTAATAAAAGCAACAGGTTGATCCTGGCCCTCAGAATTAAGTTGTGATAGGACTGCCCCTACTCCTAATTCAGATGCATCAGTTTGGACATAGAATTTTTTAGAGTAACAAGGGCTTTTCAGGACAGGTGCAGAGCACATGGCCTGCTTCAGCTCCTCAAAAGCTTTCTGACAGTTTGCTGTCCATAATACCTTTTTAGGCATTTTCTTGGATGTGAGGTCATTAAGAGGGGCTGCAATGGAGCCATAGTTCTTAATGAACCTCCTGTAATACCCAGTGAGGCCTAGAAAGGCTCTCACCTGAGTCTGAGTGGTAGGGGGAACCCAATCAATAATAGTTTGGATTTTCCCCTGAAGTGGTGCAATCTGTTCCCCACCAACAAGGTGTCCCAGATAAACCACCTTACCCTGCCCTATCTGGCACTTTGAAGCCTTGATAGTGAGGCCTGCCTTTTGCAGGGCCTCCAAAACTTTCCATAGGTGGACCAGGTGATCATCCCAGCTGGAGCTAAAGACAGCTATATCGTCCAAATATGCTGCACTGAAAGCTTACAGCCCTTGCAGGACTGTGTTCACCAACCTCTGAAAAGTGGCAGGTGCATTTTTCAAACCAAAAGGCATTACAGTAAACTGGTAATGTCCTCCAATGGTAGAAAATGCAGTCTTAGGTTTAGCATCTTCTGACAATTTGATCTGCCAATACCCTGCAGTCAAATCAAAAGTGCTTAGATACTTGGCAGATGCCAGTGTATCTATGAGCTCATCTGCCCTGGGTATAGGGTGAGCATCAGTTTTGGTTA
Organism: Pleurodeles waltl; assembly: GCF_031143425.1. NCBI lineage: Eukaryota > Metazoa > Chordata > Amphibia > Caudata > Salamandridae > Pleurodeles > Pleurodeles waltl. The sequence continues at coordinate 237,744,380 of NC_090439.1, forward strand.
CCAAGTTGAGACCTCTATAGTCTACACAAAACCGCATTTCTTTCTTTCCATCTTTAGAATTGGGTTTTGGTACCAGTACCACAGGAGAAGCCCATGGACTGTCAGAGTGCTCAACCACTCCTAGTTCCAACATTTTCTGAACTTCTTGCTTTATGCAGTCCCTGACATGGTCAGGCTGCCTATAGATCTTACTTTTGACAGGTAAACTGTCTCCAGTATCTATAGTGTGCTCACACCAAGAAGTGGTGCCTGGCACAGTAGAGAAGAGTTCTGAAAATTGTCCTAGGAGATTTATGCAATTGTCTTTCTGCTCAGCAGTAAGACAATCTGCCAAAACTACACCTTCCACAAGAGCATCTTGTTCTGTGGAAGAGAAGAGATCAGGTAGAGGATCACTGTCTTCTTCCTGTCCCTCATCAGTTGCCATGAGCAGGGTGAGATCAGCCCTGTCATAGTAGGGTTTCAGGCGGTTGACATGGAGCACCCTAAGGGGACTCCTGGCAGTGCCTAAGTCAACCAGGTAGGTGACTTCACCCTTCTTTTCAACAATTGTGTGGGGACCACTCCATTTATCTTGGAGTGCTCTTGGGGCCACAGGCTCCAAGACCCACACTTTCTGCCCTGGTTGGTACTGAACCAAAACAGCCTTCTGATCATGCCATTGCTTCTGGAGCTCTTGGCTGGCCTGAAGGTTTTTACTGGCCTTTTTCATGTACTCAGCCATCCTTGATCTGAGGCCAAGTACATAATCCACAATATCCTGCTTAGGAGCTTTTAAAGGTTGTTCCCAACCCTCCTTTACAAGTGTGAGTGGACCCCTAACAGGGTGTCCAAAAAGAAGTTCAAAGGGGCTGAAGCCCACTCCTTTCTGGGGTACCTCCCTGTAGGCAAAAAGGAGGCATGGTAGAAGGATATCCCATCTCCTGCGGAGTTTTTCAGGGAGTCCCATAATCATGCCTTTGAGAGTTTTATTAAATCTCTCCACCAGTCCATTTGTTTGTGGATGATAGGGTGTTGTGAACTTGTACGTTACACCACACTCCTTCCACATGGCCTTTAAGTATGCAGACATGAAATTGCTTCCTCTGTCTGATACTACTTCCTTTGGGAAGCCCACCCTGGAAAATATTCCCAGGAGGGCCTTTGCCACTGCAGGTGCTGTAGTGGTCCTTAAAGGAATAGCTTCAGGATATCTTGTGGCATGGTCCACTACCACTAAGATAAACCTATTGCCTGAAGCAGTAGGAGGGTCAAGGGGGCCAACTATGTCAACCCCTACCCTTTCAAAGGGAACCCCAACCACAGGCAGTGGAATAAGGGGTGCCTTTGGGGTGCCACCTGTCTTGCCACTGGCTTGACAGGTTTCACAGGACTTACAAAATTCCTTTGTGTCCTCAGACATCCTAGGCCAATGAAACAGGGGAACAAACCTGTCCCAAGTTTTCATTTGTCCTAGGTGCCCAGCTAAGGGAATGTCATGTGCCAGTGTTAGGAGGAACTTTCTGTACTCCTGAGGAATCACTAATCTCCTGGCAGCTCCAGGTTTAGGATCCCTATGCTCAGTGTACAAGAGGTTGTCCACCCAGTAAACTCTGTGAGAGTCACTGACATCCCCATTAGCCTGTTTGACAGCTTGCTGTCTGAGACCCTCTAATGTGGGACAGGTTTGCTGTGCCACACTCAGCTCCTCTCTGGCAGGCCCCCCTTCACCCAAAAGCTCAGCAGTGTCTGCTTCCAGCTCCTCTGGTGTAGGTTCTGCACAGGGAGGGAATTCTTCTTCCTCAGAAGTTGAATCCACTGTAGAGGGAGGGATAGTAGGAAGTGGTTTGCTTCTACTAGCCCTAGCTTTAGGGAGCACTTGGTCCATTGTTCCAGGATCCAAGCTTCCCTGTCCTTTTTGCTTTTTGGCCTGAGCCCTTGTCAAAGCAAAACTATGCCCTGGGATGCCCAGCATTGCTGCATGGGCCTCCAACTCCACATCTGACCAAGCTGATGTCTCCAAATCATTCCCTAATAGACAGTCTACAGGTAAATCTGAAGCTACCACAACTTTCTTTGGACCAGTTACCCCCCCCAGTTGAGATTTACAACAGCCATGGGGTGGCTTTGTGTTATGTTGTGAGCATCGGTTACTTGGTACTGGTGTCCAAGTATGTGTTGTTCAGGGTGCACCAGTTTCTCAATCACCATTGTGACACTGGCACCTGTGTCCCTGTAGGCCTGGACCTCAACACCATTTATTAGGGTTAGTTGCTTGTACTTCTCCAAGTTATGGGGGCAAGCAACCAAAGTGGCTAAATCAATAGCCCCTTCAGAGACTAAAGTAGCCTCTGTGGTCTCCCTAATCAGACCAACCCCAACTAAATTACCAAAAGTGAGCCCAGCTACTCCCTTGGATTGGCTATTAGTAGGTTTGCTCCCACCACCACTGCTATTAGTAGGGACACTAGGTGTAGCAGTAGGGGTTGTAGTGGTAGGAGCAGTGGTGCCTTTCTTTGGACAACTGGGATCTGTTGTCCAATGGCCTTTTATTTTACATAAATAGCACCATGGTTTCTTTTCCTTGTTCTGATTAAAGGAGGATTTGGACCCACCACCCCCACCAGAGTGTTTTTGTGGGCCTGATGAAGACTCATTTTTAGATTTGTCCCCACCTTTGTCAGAAGACTTACCATCCTTCTTTTTGTTGCCATCTTTGTCACCCCCTGTATGAACTTTTCTGTTCACTCTTGTTCTGACCCATTTGTCTGCCTTCTTTCCCAATTCTTGGGGAGAGGTCAGATCAGAGTCCACCAAGTACTGGTGCAACAAATCAGACACACAATTATTAAGAATATGCTCTCTCAGGATCAAGTTATACAGGCTGTCATAATCAGTAACTTTACTGCCATGTAACCACCCCTCCAAGGCCTTCACTGCCTGGTCAATGAAATCAACCCAGTCTTGTGAAGACTCCTTTTTGGTCTCTCTGAACTTTATCCTGTACTGTTCAGTGGTTAAGCCATAACCATCCAGGAGTGCATTCTTAAGAACTTGGAAATTATTAGCATCATTTTCTTTCACAGTAAGGAGCCTATCCCTACCTTTTCCACTAAATGATAGCCATAGGATAGCAGCCCACTGCCTTTGAGGGACATCCTGTACAACACAGGCCCTCTCAAGTGCAGCAAACCACTTGTTAATGTCATCCCCCTCCTTATAAGGGGGAACTATCTTGTGCAGATTCCTGGAATCATGCTCTTTTGCAGGATGACTATGGGGAATACTGCTGCTGCCACCATGGGTATCTAAACCCAACTTCTGTCTTTCCTTCTCTAATTCAAAAGACTGTCTATCCAAATCCAGCTGTTGCTTTTTAAGCTTAGTCTGGTTTGTTCCACCCTCAACTTATTGAGTTCCCTCTCTAACATTCTGTCATCAGGGTTGGTGGGAGGGACATTTCTAGAAACAGAGCTATGATGGGAATGAACAGAAGGGGACCTGTCCCTTACAGAAGCCAACTTAACAGCTTGGTTTACAGAAACATTACTACCAGTATGGTGAGAATAAATGCTTTTGCTATGATGTGAGACAACACTATTTATTTGGTGTGGCTCATCATCATTACCATCTATGCTAGATTGTCTAGTAATGAGCAGGCTAGGAAGTTTCTTTCCTGAATCTTTTCCTGGGGGAGTCCCTGAATCAGATTGGGAACTATTAGGTACTTTTTCAACAGATGGGGCACCTATGGCCTTATCCTGTTCTCTAAGCATATTAAGTAACAGTTCCAAGGAAGGATTTTTCCCTACACTCAAACCTCTCTCTATACAGAGACTCCTTGCTCTTTTCCAGCTTAGGTTGTCATATGCAAGTTTGGACAGATCAACACTTTGGCCTGTGCCAGACATTTTTTAGAGAGAGTAAAAGTGATAGAAAAAGAGAAAAAAGTTTTCAGAACTTTTTGGAAAGACAGAAAAAACTTTTTAAACTTTTAAGAACTTTTTGAAAGTTTAGGAGTACTTTTCAGCACTTAGAAAAGAGTGAAAAGAGGAAAATGCAAAACTTTTTGGCTATGTGTATATACACTGACCTTGTTTTGTATATTTTTCTCTTATGAAAAGTACAATGACAAGAGTGGTAAGTAGTCTCAAGCACTTATCCCACCACTGCACAACCAATGTAGGAGGCTGGACTGGCTTGTAGTGAGTACCAAGGGGTACTTGCACCTTGCACCAGGCCCAGTTATCCCTTATTAGTGTATAGGGTGTCTAGCAGCTTAGGCTGATAGATAATGGTAGCTTAGCAGAGCAGCTTAGGCTGAACTAGGAGACGTGTGAAGCTACTACAGTACCACTTAGTGTCATATGCACAATATCATAAGAAAACACAATACACAGTTATACTAAAAATAAAGGTACTTTATTTTTATGACAATATGCCAAAGTATCTTAGAGTGTACCCTCAGTGAGAGGATAGGAAATATACACAAGATATATATACACAATAGCAAAAATATGCAGTATAGTCTTAGAAAACAGTGCAAACAATGTATAGTTACAATAGGATGCAATGGGGAAACATAGGGATAGGGGCAACACAAACCATATACTCCAAAAGTGGAATGCGAACCACGAATGGACCCCAAACCTATGTGACCTTGTAGAGGGTCGCTGGGACTATTAGAAAATAGTGAGAGTTAGAAAAATAACCCTCCCCAAGACCCTGAAAAGTGAGTGCAAAGTGCACTAAAGTTCCCCTAAGGACAAAGTAGTCGTGTTAGAGGAATAATGCAGGAAAGACACAAACCAGCAATGCAACAACTGTGGATTTCCAATCTAGGGTACCTGTGGAACAAGGGGACCAAGTCCAAAAGTCACAAGCAAGTCGGAGATGGGCAGATGCCCAGGAAATGCCAGCTGCGGGTGCAAAGAAGCTTCGACTGGACAGAAGAAGCTGAGGTTTCTGCAGGAACGAAAAGGGCTAGAGACTTCCCCTTTGGTGGACGGATCCCTCTCGCCTTGGAGAGTCGTGCAGAAGTGTTTTCCCGCCGAAAGAACGCCAACAAGCCTTGCTAGCTGCAAATCGTGCGTTTGGCGTTTTTGGACGCTGCTGGGGCCCAGGAGGGACCAGGAGGTAGCAAATTGGACCTGAAGAGAGAGGGGACGTCGAGCAAGACAAAGAGCCCTCACTGAAGCAGGTAGCACCCGGAGAAGTGCCAGAAACAGGCACTACGAGGATGCGTGAAACGGTGCTCGCCGAAGTTGCACAAAGGAGTCCCAGGTCGCCGGAGACCAACTTAGAAAGTCGTGCAATGCAGGTTAGAGTGCCGTGGACCCAGGCTTGGCTGTGCACAAAGGATTTCCGCCGGAAGTGCACAGGGGCCGGAGTAGCTGCAAAGTCGCGGTTCCCAGCAATGCAGCCCAGCGAGGTGAGGCAAGGACTTACCTCCACCAAACTTGGGCTGAAGAGTCACTGGACTGTGGGGGTCACTTGGACAGAGTCGCTGGATTCGAGGGACCTCGCTCGTCGTGCTGAGAGGAGACCCAAGGGACCGGTAATGCAGCTTTTTGGTGCCTGCGGTTGCAGGGGGAAGATTCCGTCGACCCACGGGAGATTTCTTCGGAGCTTCTGGTGCAGAGAGGAGGCAGGCTACCCCCACAGCATGCACAAGCAGGAAAACAGTCGAGAAGGCGGCAGGATCAGCGTTACAGAGTTGCAGTAGTCGTCTTTGCTACTATGTTGCAGGTTTGCAGGCTTCCAGCGCGGTCAGCAGTCGATTCCTTATCAGAAGGTGAAGAGAGAGATGCAGAGGAACTCGGCTGAGCTCATGCATTCGTTATCTAAAGTTTCCCCAGAGACAGAGACCCTAAATAGCCAGAAAAGAGGGTTTGGCTACCTAGGAGAGAGGATAGGCTACTAACACCTGAAGGAGCCTATCAGCAGGAGTCTCTGACGTCACCTGGTGGCACTGGCCACTCAGAGCAGTCCAGTGTGCCAGCAGCACCTCTGTTTCCAAGATGGCAGAGGTCTGGAGCACACTGGAGGAGCTCTGGACACCTCCCAGGGGAGGTGCAGGTCAGGGGAGTGGTCACTCCCCTTTCCTTTGTCCAGTTTCGCGCCAGAGCAGGGGCCAAGGGGTCCCTGAACCGGTGTAGACTGGCTTATGCAGAATTGGGCACATCTGTGCCCAACAAAGCATTTCCAGAGGCTGGGGGAGGCTACTCCTCCCCTGCCTTCACACCATTTTCCAAAGGGAGAGGGTGTCACACCCTCTCTCAGAGGAAGTTCTTTGTTCTGCCATCCTGGGCCAGGCCTGGCTGGACCCCAGGAGGGCAGCTGCCTGTCTGAGGGGTTGGCAGCAGCTGCAGTGAAACCCCAGGAAGGGCAGTTTGGCAGTACCAGGGTCTGTGCTACAGACCACTGGGATCATGGGATTGTGCCAACTATGCCAGGATGGCATAGAGGGGGCAATTCCATGATCATAGACATGTTACATGGCCATATTCGGAGTTACCATTGTGAAGCTACATATAGGTAGTGACCTATATGTAGTGCACGCGTGTAATGGTGTCCCCGCACTCACAAAGTTCAGGGAATTGGCTCTGAACAATGTGGGGGCACCTTGGCTAGTGCCAGGGTGCCCTCACACTAAGTAACTTTGCACCTAACCTTTACCAGGTAAAGGTTAGACATATAGGTGACTTATAAGTTACTTAAGTGCAGTGTAAAATGGCTGTGAAATAACGTGGACGTTATTTCACTCAGGCTGCAGTGGCAGGCCTGTGTAAGAATTGTCAGAGCTCCCTATGGGTGGCAAAAGAAATGCTGCAGCCCATAGGGATCTCCTGGAACCCCAATACCCTGGGTACCTCAGTACCATATACTAGGGAATTATAAGGGTATTCCAGTAAGCCAATGTAAATTGGTAAAAATGGTCACTAGCCTGTTAGTGACAATTTGGAAAGAAATGAGAGAGCATAACCACTGAGGTTCTGATTAGCAGAGCCTCAGTGAGACAGTTAGTCACTACACAGGTAACACATTCAGGCACACTTATGAGCACTGGGGCCCTGGGTTACCAGGGTCCCAGTGACACATACAACTAAAACAACATATATACAGTGAAAAATGGGGGTAACATGCCAGGCAAGATGGTACTTTCCTACACAACCCCCCCCCCAAACGAAGGACAATAAGACTAGCTATGACCTGATGAGTCTTCATTGTCTAAGTGGAAATATCTGGAGAGTCCATCTGCATTGGAGTGACTACTCCCAGGTCTATGTTCCACTGTATAGTCCATTCCCTGTAGGGATATGGACCACCTCAACAATTTAGGATTTTCACCTTTCATTTGTTTTAGCCAAAGTAGAGGTTTGTGGTCTGTCTGAACAATGAAGTGAGTGCCAAACAGGTATGGCCTCAACTTCTTCAGAGCCCAGACCACAGCAAAGGCCTCCCTCTCAATGGCAGACCAACGCTTTTCTCTAGGGGTCAACCTTCTACTAATAAAAGCAACAGGTTGATCCTGGCCCTGAGAATTAAGTTGTGATAGGACTGCCCCTACTCCTAATTCAGATGCATCACTTTGGACATAGAATTCTTTAGAGTAAATAGGGCTTTTCAGGACAGGTGCAGAGCACATGGCCTGCTTCAGCTCCTCAAAAGCTTTCTGACAGTTTGCTGTCCATAATACCTTTTTAGGCATTTTCTTGGATGTGAGGTCATTAAGAGGGGCTGCAATGGAGCCATAGTTCTTAATGAACCTCCTGTAATACCCAGTGAGGCCTAGAAAGGCTCTCACCTGAGTCTGAGTGGTAGGGGGAACCCAATCAATAATAGTTTGGATTTTCCCCTGAAGTGGTGCAATCTGTTCCCCACCAACAAGGTGTCCCAGATAAACCACCTTACCCTGCCCTATCTGGCACTTTGAAGCCTTGATAGTGAGGCCTGCCTTTTGCAGGGCCTCCAAAACTTTCCATAGGTGGACCAGGTGATCATCCCAGCTGGAGCTAAAGACAGCTATATCGTCCAAATATGCTGCACTGAAAGCTTACAGCCCTTGCAGGACTGTGTTCACCAACCTCTGAAAAGTGGCAGGTGCATTTTTCAAACCAAAAGGCATTACAGTAAACTGGTAATGTCCTCCAATGGTAGAAAATGCAGTCTTAGGTTTAGCATCTTCTGACAATTTGATCTGCCAATACCCTGCAGTCAAATCAAAAGTGCTTAGATACTTGGCAGATGCCAGTGTATCTATGAGCTCATCTGCCCTGGGTATAGGGTGAGCATCAGTTTTGGTTACCAAGTTGAGACCTCTATAGTCTACACAAAACCGCATTTCTTTCTTTCCATCTTTAGAATTGGGTTTTGGTACCAGTACCACAGGAGAAGCCCATGGACTGTCAGAGTGCTCAACCACTCCTAGTTCCAACATTTTCTGAACTTCTTGCTTTATGCAGTCCCTGACATGGTCAGGCTGCCTATAGATCTTACTTTTGACAGGTAAACTGTCTCCAGTATCTATAGTGTGCTCAAACCAAGAAGTGGTGCCTGGCACAGTAGAGAAGAGTTCTGAAAATTGTCCTAGGAGATTTATGCAATTGTCTTTCTGCTCAGCAGTAAGACAATCTGCCAAAACTACACCTTCCACAAGAGCATCTTGTTCTGTGGAAGAGAAGAGATCAGGTAGAGGATCACTGTCTTCTTCCTGTCCCTCATCAGTTGCCATGAGCAGGGTGAGATCAGCCCTGTCATAGTAGGGTTTCAGGCGGTTGACATGGAGCACCCTAAGGGGACTCCTGGCAGTGCCTAAGTCAACCAGGTAGGTGACTTCACCCTTCTTTTCAACAATTGTGTGGGGACCACTCCATTTATCTTGGAGTGCTCTTGGGGCCACAGGCTCCAAGACCCACACTTTCTGCCCTGGTTGGTACTGAACCAAAACAGCCTTCTGATCATGCCATTGCTTCTGGAGCTCTTGGCTGGCCTGAAGGTTTTTACTGGCCTTTTTCATGTACTCAGCCATCCTTGATCTGAGGCCAAGTACATAATCCACAATATCCTGCTTAGGAGCTTTTAAAGGTTGTTCCCAACCCTCCTTTACAAGTGTGAGTGGACCCCTAACAGGGTGTCCAAAAAGAAGTTCAAAGGGGCTGAAGCCCACTCCTTTCTGGGGTACCTCCCTGTAGGCAAAAAGGAGGCATGGTAGAAGGATATCCCATCTCCTGCGGAGTTTTTCAGGGAGTCCCATAATCATGCCTTTGAGAGTTTTATTAAATCTCTCCACCAGTCCATTTGTTTGTGGATGATAGGGTGTTGTGAACTTGTACGTTACACCACACTCCTTCCACATGGCCTTTAAGTATGCAGACATGAAATTGCTTCCTCTGTCTGATACTACTTCCTTTGGGAAGCCCACCCTGGAAAATATTCCCAGGAGGTCCTTTGCCACTGCAGGTGCTGTAGTGGTCCTTAAAGGAATAGCTTCAGGATATCTTGTGGCATGGTCCACTACCACTAAGATAAACCTATTGCCTGAAGCAGTAGGAGGGTCAAGGGGGCCAACTATGTCAACCCCTACCCTTTCAAAGGGAACCCCAACCACAGGCAGTGGAATAAGGGGTGCCTTTGGGGTGCCACCTGTCTTGCCACTGGCTTGACAGGTTTCACAGGACTTACAAAATTCCTTTGTGTCCTCAGACATCCTAGGCCAATGAAACAGGGGAACAAGCCTGTCCCAAGTTTTCATTTGTCCTAGGTGCCCAGCTAAGGGAATGTCATGTGCCAGTGTTAGGAGGAACTTTCTGTACTCCTGAGGAATCACTAATCTCCTGGCAGCTCCAGGTTTAGGATCCCTATGCTCAGTGTACAAGAGGTTGTCCTCCCAGTAAACTCTGTGAGAGTCACTGACATCCCCATTAGCCTGTTTGACAGCTTGCTGTCTGAGACCCTCTAATGTGGGACAGGTTTGCTGTGCCACACTCAGCTCCTCTCTGGCAGGCCCCCCTTCACCCAAAAGCTCAGCAGTGTCTGCTTCCAGCTCCTCTGGTGTAGGTTCTGCACAGGGAGGGAATTCTTCTTCCTCAGAAGTTGAATCCACTGTAGAGGGAGGGATAGTAGGAAGTGGTTTGCTTCTACTAGCCCTAGCTTTAGGGAGCACTTGGTCCATTGTTCCAGGATCCAAGCTTCCCTGTCCTTTTTGCTTTTTGGCCTGAGCCCTTGTCAACGCAAAACTATGCCCTGGGATGCCCAGCATTGCTGCATGGGCCTCCAACTCCACATCTGACCAAGCTGATGTCTCCAAATCATTCCCTAATAGACAGTCTACAGGTAAATCTGAAGCTACCACAACTTTCTTTGGACCAGTTACCCCCCCCCCAGTTGAGATTTACAACAGCCATGGGGTGGCTTTGTGTTATGTTGTGAGCATCGGTTACTTGGTACTGGTGTCCAAGTATGTGTTGTTCAGGGTGCACCAGTTTCTCAATCACCATTGTGACACTGGCACCTGTGTCCCTGTAGGCCTGGACCTCAACACCATTTATTAGGGTTAGTTGCTTGTACTTCTCCAAGTTATGGGGGCAAGCAACCAAAGTGGCTAAATCAATAGCACCCTTCAGAGACTAAAGTAGCCTCTGTGGTCTCCCTAATCAGACCAACCCCAACTAAATTACCAAAAGTGAGCCCAGCTACTCCCTTGGATTGGCTATTAGTAGGTTTGCTCCCACCACCACTGCTATTAGTAGGGACACTAGGTGTAGCAGTAGGGGTTGTAGTGGTAGGAGCAGTGGTGCCTTTCTTTGGACAACTGGGATCTGTTGTCCAATGGCCTTTTATTTTACATAAATAGCACCATGGTTTCTTTTCCTTGTTCTGATTAAAGGAGGATTTGGACCCACCACCCCCACCAGAGTGTTCTTGTGGGCCTGATGAAGACTCATTTTTAGATTTGTCCCCACCTTTGTCAGAAGACTTACCATCCTTCTTTTTGTTGCCATCTTTGTCACCCCCTGTATGAACTTTTCTGTTCACTCTTGTTCTGACCCATTTGTCTGCCTTCTTTCCCAATTCTTGGGGAGAGGTCAGATCAGAGTCCACCAAGTACTGGTGCAACAAATCAGACACACAATTATTAAGAATATGCTCTCTCAGGATCAAGTTATACAGGCTGTCATAATCAGTAACTTTACTGCCATGTAACCACCCCTCCAAGGCCTTCACTGCCTGGTCAATGAAATCAACCCAGTCTTGTGAAGACTCCTTTTTGGTCTCTCTGAACTTTATCCTGTACTGTTCAGTGGTTAAGCCATAACCATCCAGGAGTGCATTCTTAAGAACTTGGAAATTATTAGCATCATTTTCTTTCACAGTAAGGAGCCTATCCCTACCTTTTCCACTAAATGATAGCCATAGGATAGCAGCCCACTGCCTTTGAGGGACATCCTGTACAACACAGGCCCTCTCAAGTGCAGCAAACCACTTGTTAATGTCATCCCCCTCCTTATAAGGGGGAACTATCTTGTGCAGATTCCTGGAATCATGCTCTTTTGCAGGATGACTATGGGGAATACTGCTGCTGCCACCATGGGTATCTAAACCCAACTTCTGTCTTTCCTTCTCTAATTCAAAAGACTGTCTATCCAAATCCAGCTGTTGCTTTTTAAGCTTAGTCTGGTTTGTTCCACCCTCAACTTATTGAGTTCCCTCTCTAACATTCTGTCATCAGGGTTGGTGGGAGGGACATTTCTAGAAACAGAGCTATGATGGGAATGAACAGAAGGGGACCTGTCCCTTACAGAAGCCAACTTAACAGCTTGGTTTACAGAAACATTACTACCAGTATGGTGAGAATAAATGCTTTTGCTATGATGTGAGAACACTATTTATTTGGTGTGGCTCATCATCATTACCATCTATGCTAGATTGTCTAGTAATGGGCAGGCTAGGAAGTTTCTTTCCTGAATCTTTTCCTGGGGGAGTCCCTGAATCAGATTGGGAACTATTAGGTACTTTTTCAACAGATGGGGCACCTATGGCCTTATCCTGTTCTCTAAGCATATTGAGTAACAGTTCCAAGGAAGGATTTTTCCCTACACTCAAACCTCTCTCTATACAGAGACTCCTTGCTCTTTTCCAGCTAAGGTTGTCATATGCAAGTTTGGACAGATCAACACTTTGGCCTGTGCCAGACATTTTTTAGAGAGAGTAAAAGTGATAGAAAAAGAGAAAAAAGTTTTCAGAACTTTTTGGAAAGACAGAAAAAACTTTTTAAACTTTTAAGAACTTTTTGAAAGTTTAGGAGTACTTTTCAGCACTTAGAAAAGAGTGAAAAGAGGAAAATGCAAAACTTTTTGGCTATGTGTATATACACTGACCTTGTTTTGTATATTTTTCTCTTATGAAAAGTACAATGACAAGAGTGGTAAGTAGTCTCAAGCACTTATCCCACCACTGCACAACCAATGTAGGAGGCTGGACTGGCTTGTAGTGAGTACCAAGGGGTACTTGCACCTTGCACCAGGCCCAGTTATCCCTTATTAGTGTATAGGGTGTCTAGCAGCTTAGGCTGATAGATAATGGTAGCTTAGCAGAGCAGCTTAGGCTGAACTAGGAGACGTGTGAAGCTACTACAGTACCACTTAGTGTCATATGCACAATATCATAAGAAAACACAATACACAGTTATACTAAAAATAAAGGTACTTTATTTTTATGACAATATGCCAAAGTATCTTAGAGTGTACCCTCAGTGAGAGGATAGGAAATATACACAAGATATATATACACAATAGCAAAAATATGCAGTATAGTCTTAGAAAACAGTGCAAACAATGTATAGTTACAATAGGATGCAATGGGGAAACATAGGGATAGGGGCAACACAAACCATATACTCCAAAAGTGGAATGCGAACCACGAATGGACCCCAAACCTATGTGACCTTGTAGAGGGTCGCTGGGACTATTAGAAAATAGTGAGAGTTAGAAAAATAACCCTCCCCAAGACCCTGAAAAGTGAGTGCAAAGTGCACTAAAGTTCCCCTAAGGACAAAGTAGTCGTGTTAGAGGAATAATGCAGGAAAGACACAAACCAGCAATGCAACAACTGTGGATTTCCAATCTAGGGTACCTGTGGAACAAGGGGACCAAGTCCAAAAGTCACAAGCAAGTCGGAGATGGGCAGATGCCCAGGAAATGCCAGCTGCGGGTGCAAAGAAGCTTCGACTGGACAGAAGAAGCTGAGGTTTCTGCAGGAACGAAAAGGGCTAGAGACTTCCCCTTTGGTGGACGGATCCCTCTCGCCTTGGAGAGTCGTGCAGAAGTGTTTTCCCGCCGAAAGAACGCCAACAAGCCTTGCTAGCTGCAAATCGTGCGTTTGGCGTTTTTGGACGCTGCTGGGGCCCAGGAGGGACCAGGAGGTCGCAAATTGGACCTGAAGAGAGAGGGGACGTCGAGCAAGACAAAGAGCCCTCACTGAAGCAGGTAGCACCCGGAGAAGTGCCAGAAACAGGCACTACGAGGATGCGTGAAACGGTGCTCGCCGAAGTTGCACAAAGGAGTCCCAGGTCGCCGGAGACCAACTTAGAAAGTCGTGCAATGCAGGTTAGAGTGCCGTGGACCCAGGCTTGGCTGTGCACAAAGGATTTCCGCCAGAAGTGCACAGGGGCCGGAGTAGCTGCAAAGTCGCGGTTCCCAGCAATGCAGCCCAGCGAGGTGAGGCAAGGACTTACCTCCACCAAACTTGGGCTGAAGAGTCACTGGACTGTGGGGGTCACTTGGACAGAGTCGCTGGATTCGAGGGACCTCGCTCGTCGTGCTGAGAGGAGACCCAAGGGACCGGTAATGCAGCTTTTTGGTGCCTGCGGTTGCAGGGGGAAGATTCCGTCGACCCACGGGAGATTTCTTCGGAGCTTCTGGTGCAGAGAGGAGGCAGGCTACCCCCACAGCATGCACAAGCAGGAAAACAGTCGAGAAGGCGGCAGGATCAGCGTTACAGAGTTGCAGTAGTCGTCTTTGCTACTATGTTGCAGGTTTGCAGGCTTCCAGCGCGGTCAGCAGTCGATTCCTTATCAGAAGGTGAAGAGAGAGATGCAGAGGAACTCGGCTGAGCTCATGCATTCGTTATCTAAAGTTTCCCCAGAGACAGAGACCCTAAATAGCCAGAAAAGAGGGTTTGGCTACCTAGGAGAGAGGATAGGCTACTAACACCTGAAGGAGCCTATCAGCAGGAGTCTCTGACGTCACCTGGTGGCACTGGCCACTCAGAGCAGTCCAGTGTGCCAGCAGCACCTCTGTTTCCAAGATGGCAGAGGTCTGGAGCACACTGGAGGAGCTCTGGACACCTCCCAGGGGAGGTGCAGGTCAGGGGAGTGGTCACTCCCCTTTCCTTTGTCCAGTTTCGCACCAGAGCAGGGGCTAAGGGGTCCCTGAACCGGTGTAGACTGGCTTATGCAGAATTGGGCACATCTGTGCCCAACAAAGCATTTCCAGAGGCTGGGGAGGCTACTCCTCCCCTGCCTTCACACCATTTTCCAAAGGGAGAGGGTGTCACACCCTCTCTCAGAGGAAGTTCTTTGTTCTGCCATCCTGGGCCAGGCCTGGCTGGACCCCAGGAGGGCAGCTGCCTGTCTGAGGGGTTGGCAGCAGCAGCAGCTGCAGTGAAACCCCAGGAAGGGCAGTTTGGCAGTACCAGGGTCTGTGCTACAGACCACTGGGATCATGGGATTATGCCAACTATGCCAGGATGGCATAGAGGGGGCAATTCCATGATCATAGACATGTTACATGGCCATATTCGGAGTTACCATTGTGAAGCTACATATAGGTAGTGACCTATATGTAGTGCACGCGTGTAATGGTGTCCCCGCACTCACAAAGTTCAGGGAATTGGCTCTGAACAATGTGGGGGCACCTTGGCTAGTGCCAGGGTGCCCTCACACTAAGTAACTTTGCACCTAACCTTTACCAGGTAAAGGTTAGACATATAGGTGACTTATAAGTTACTTAAGTGCAGTGTAAAATGGCTGTGAAATAACGTGGACGTTATTTCACTCAGGCTGCAGTGGCAGGCCTGTGTAAGAATTGTCAGAGCTCCCTATGGGTGGCAAAAGAAATGCTGCAGCCCATAGGGATCTCCTGGAACCCCAATACCCTGGGTACCTCAGTACCATATACTAGGGAATTATAAGGGTGTTCCAGTAAGCCAATGTAAATTGGTAAAAATGGTCACTAGCCTGTTAGTGACAATTTGGAAAGAAATGAGAGAGCATAACCACTGAGGTTCTGATTAGCAGAGCCTCAGTGAGACAGTTAGTCACTACACAGGGTAACACATTCAGGCACACTTATGAGCACTGGGGCCCAGGGTTACCAGGGTCCCAGTGACACATACAACTAAAACAACATATATACAGTGAAAAATGGGGGTAACATGCCAGGCAAGATGGTACTTTCCTACATATATGGATCACATTATCACTCAATTATTAAGAAATCAGCTTCAAGATTTTCTTTCCTCTTTAGAATCACTTACGTGGGTTCTCATCTTCAACCAGTTTTGGATTCTTATTCTCTGAAGGTTTTTTTTGGTCCATACCCCTTATCTGAGTTCCCACCACCAAAATACCTTCTATAGGGCTTTCACACGGGAAGGGAATTTTGGACCTTTCCTTTTAGGATAAGATTAGCCTAACAAAATGCTATGGGGATAACACCTGAAGGCATACACTGACATACAGTGGGTGGAGACTCTGGCTCACCTATTAGCCTTACCCTGTGTCTCTGCAGCTGGGCCATCACATTTGGGATGCTGCTATTCCTCAGGACAAAGGTGTCATGTACTGACCGAGGATACTTGCCAGTGACGTGGGAGATGTACTGGTTCGCCAGGCACACCATTTGCACATTCAGTGAGAGGAAACTCTTCTGATTCCTGAACGCCTGTTCATTCTGCCGGGGGGACAAACGCAATATGTGTACAGTCAATCGCCCCAATAATATTTGGGATGTGGCCCATTGCATAGAATCTTGCCTTCACAGTGGCCAAATCTTCCACCGGGGGGAAAACAATGTAGCTGCACATGTGTTTCACCAGGGCAGACAAAACCCTTGCCAGCACAATGGAGAACATTGGCTGTGACATTCCTGCTGCTGTCACGCCCACTGTCTCTTGGAAAGAACCAGTTGCCAGGCAATGGAGCACTGATAGCACTTGTACAAGAGGGGGGATCCCAGTGGGATGACGGATGGCTGATATCAGGTCAGGCTCCAATTGGGCACATAGCTCTGTGATTGTGGCCCTGTCCAGTCTATAGGTAAGTATTATGTGCCTGTCCTCCAGTGTAGCTAAGTCCACGAGGGCTCTGTACCCGGGGGTTTATCTCCTCCTCCTATTCATCCGCAGCGATAGGTATCTAAGGGACACAAGAGTGAACAGGCTGTCACAATTTGATCAATGGAACCACAACCTCAGTGTTCATACAGCATCAATGTGATGGGACAGTGGGAATGGCAATGTATGTGCATTTTAGGCAATGACGCAGTTATGGTTTATCTGAGAGTTGTCCAACACCTTAAAATGGTGACAGCCTGTCCTGTATCTTGGGACAGGTGGAAGTGAGGTAACTCTGCCGACGCTGGGTGTCTTGGCAGAAGGTGGTCTTGCACCACCATGCAATTCCTCATTGGCTAATATGGAGCTCTATGGAGTACAGTGGCCAATGGGGATCAGTGCTGATGGTGACGGTGTACACTGCCAAGGATATAACTGCCATTTTCTAACTTAAACCTCACTTGTTTCCTGACTTTCCACAGGACAACACCTACACTGTGTGTGCTGCTGTGACCTGTGTCTGGAACCTACCCTGGCCTGTGTGACTGGGGAAAGGGCCGCTGCCTTCACTTCGGAGGAGTTGGAGCACATTGTGGATGGGGTCCTACCCCAGTATGCACTTCTGTATGGGCCTCCAGACCAACAGGTGAGTACACCCTGGGCATGATGTTTGTGGGAAGGATGCATGGAAATGTGTGTGCAAGCATCGTGTAATCGGGGGGGAATGTTTGGTGGTAGTGTACATGGTGGGTGCTGGATGATGTGTGTGCCAATGGTGATAGAAATAGGATTGGTGGGCCAAATGTGTGACAGGCTGGATTGTATGTGTAATGGTGTCCTCCTGTCTGCATACCCTCTGCAGGTCAGTGCCCATCAAAAGAAGGGATTGTGGCATGCCATCACAAAGGACTTGGGGATCCTGGGGGTCTACAGCAGGCGGAGCACCCACTGCAGGAAACGGTGGGAGGACCTGAGACGCTGGGCACGGAAGACCACAGAGGCCTAGCTGGGGAAGCAACGAGGAAGGGGTGCCCGTCGGAACCTGACCCCCCCTGATGGCCCGCATGCTGGCGGTGGCCTACAGAGATCTGGATGGGCCCTTGAGGGCATCACAGCAGCCCCAAGGGGTGAGTACAGTGGGCTTTACTACAACAAGTGGTAGGTGGCGTGGGAGCCAGTTGGTGCGTGAGAGTTAGTGGGTGTCCCTTAATGCCAGGCCAGACATTGTAGAGTGATCCATCTCAAGGGTAATGGGTGTTTGGCAAATGCATGTAACCTAACTCGTTTTCATTCCAAGTCACTCAGGGCTTTGTGGGTCCCAGGAGGTATGCAATTGGTGGTGTTTGTCCCTCATCTTGCTGTGGCATATAGCCAAATCAGTGCCAGTGCAATGCATAGTGCTCAATCCTGATCCCTGTGAGTGACAGTTCTGTGTATGCCAACTGTAGTGTTGGTGCTGTAACTGACCCAGTGTTCCCTTTCTCTCTTCCCCTCTTTTTTCTTCTGTTATCCTATCCATGTGTGCATTAGCATCATCTGGCAGAGGAGCAGAGGCACTAGCGAGAGAGGGAGCAGCATCCCACAGGACCCTGGAGGCAGAGTCCACCGAAGGCGAGGGAACCAGTGGGACGGAGGGTGATGGGAGCACCACGGCAGAGACAGGAGGTGACAACACTGACTCAGACACCTCCTCCGATGGAAGCTCCCTGATTGTGGCAGACACCCCTATGACCACCCCAGCTGCAGTTCCAGCCGCCATCCCCGTAATAGCACCGCCCTACTAGTAGCCCCTCAACGAGTTGCCCTCGCCTGCTCACCCAGGAGGGTGGGCATCTCCTTCGCCCCAGGCACCTCAGGCCCTTCCCCAGTGAGCCCTGCTGCCCTGATTGAGGAGGCTATTGACCTCCTGAGATCCATCTCTGTGGGCAGATAACCATTGTGAATGCCATCCAGGGGCTGGCATCCCAGATGCAGCAATGCAATGCATTCCGGGAGGGCATCCACAGTGGATGGCAGCCCAACAGAGCTTGATTCAGGCTCTAGCCTACTCTCTGATGGCAGCCATTGTTCCTATTCCTACAGTTCTCCCTCCAACTATAACTTCCCAGTCCAAGTATCCTCAGCCCCAACCCATCCCATGCACACATACAGACAAGCATGCACACAAGACAAAACACAAGAGTGGCACAGTCAAACACAGGCACTACACTTCAGTACACAAGCACTCACGCTAACAACAGACAGTTGCACACACAACCACATCCATTGCCTCCACTGTTTCCCCCTTCTCCTCCAGCTACCTCACAGTCACGTCCACACTCACACCTGCATGCACTGCTTCAACAGCCACCACCAACATCACCACAACAAGCAGCACACACACCTCACTGGCAGTCACCTCTACAACATCCATGCATGCGTCACCTGTGTCCTCTCCCAACCTGTCTGTCCTCCCCTCCTAAAGGACACAAACGCAGGCACTCAGAAACCCAACAGCATCCACCTCACATCAGCACACTACCCATGCACCTGCACCCAAGTCCAACAACCACTCCCTCAACCTCTACTCCCATCCCTCTTCCCGCATCCCACCCCACCGTCCCTAAGAAGCTTTTCCTTGCTTAACTTGACCTTTTCCCTCCCTCTCCCTCCCCTCATACTGCCCGTAAGAGCAGGGTCCCAACGACCCAGACCAGCACCTCAGCAGAACAGTCCATGGGGACAGTGGAGGCACCTCCTAGTCGTGGCGGCAAGACAGTGAAGGATTCCACTCCGGTAGCCAGGAAGGGTAAGGATCCCACTCCACCAGCCAGGAAGGGGAAGGATCCCACTCCAGCAGCCAGGAAGGGGAAGGATCCCACTACACCAGCCAGGAAGGGGAAGAATCCCACTCCAGCAGCCAGGAAGGGAAGGATCCCACTCCACCAGCCCGGAAGGGGAAGGATCCCACTTCACCAGGCAGGAAGGGGAAGGAACCCTCACCTCCTGCCATGAAAGGGAAAAAGCCCTCACCTCCAGTTGAGACACAGCAGCCCTCGCCTCCAACAGAGGCTGCCCAGGAGGCCTCTTCCCTTGCTGAGACACAGCAGCCCTCACCTCCTGCAGAGGCTAGCAGGGTACCAACACCACCACCACCAGTGGGCAGGGGGCCCTCATCCCCTCCTGAGACACAGCAGCCCTCACCTCCTGCAGAGGCTGCCCAGGAGGCACCTTCACCAGCTGAGACACTGCAGCCCTCAACTCTAGCACAGGCTGGCAGGGTACCACTACCACCACCACTGCCAGTGGTCACTGAGCCCTCACCTCCAGCTGAAAGGGTTCAGCCCTCACCTCCAGCAGCGGACATCTGGGCCACCCTCCAGGGACTGCTGTACAAGAAGCCCCCTCCAGAACCAGTGGGCAAGTTCCCCACCTCAGAGACTGTGCCCTTGCACTCCCCAGGATTGAGAAATGGGCATGGAGCCCCCTCCAGAACCAGTGGGCAAGTTTTCCACCTCAGAGACTGTGACCTTGCACTCCCCCCTCAAAGAGAAATGGGCATGGAGTCCCCTCCAGAAGCAGTGGGCAAGTTCCCCACCTCAGAGACTGTGACCTTGCACTCCCCAGCCTTGGAAAATGGGCATGTAGCCCCCTCCAGAACTAGTGGGCAAGTCCCCGACTTCGGCTGAGATGCCCCCCCCAACCCTTTTCCCCCTACAGTGCCTGCCCAATTCAATGGTGATGTCCCTACACAGTTCTGTGAGGACGCTGTCAGGAATCAAGTTGGGCCTCGGATTGTGCCCTGTGGCCATATGAGCCCTTAGTACTTTGGACTGGGCATTGGCCCTTTGTGGAAAATTGTACATATCTTTTTGTTTTCAAATTGGTCTATGTGGTGGCTTTTGCCTTCCAAGTACATTTTCAGTGCTTCAGTACTCTAGTCCTTGTATTATTATGGCATGTGTTGTGTGCCATTGGTTTTCCTCTGCAGCTGGTTGAGTGTATGGTGTATGTGTGTCTGGTGTGTGTTGTGCGCGTGTGTGTCACTCTCCTTTTCCTCCCTCCCTTGTGCGCTAGGTAGCTGTACTCTCCGTCGGCGTCTTCGTTGGCGTTGGTGTTCCAGGTGGAGTATAGCGTAGAAGAGCATCGGGAAGACTTGCAGTTCCGGTTCCATGGCAACATTGTTCTTCTCTGTGTCTCTGATGGTGAGTCTTTGATATCCTGTGCAGTGTTTCCGCCAGGCTTTTGATGGTGTTGGTTCCGCCTCAGAAAACGTGGCGGATTGCAGTGTCATAATATGGTGAGCGGTACCTTGTCTTCCGCCTGGCTGTTGATGGCTACCGCCGTGGTGCGTGGTGTTAACACCCTGGTGGATGGTGTGGCACCTTGGCTGTCTAAGGGAGTCATCACCACCATGGTCATAATTTGGCGGTATTTACCACCAGCCTGTTGGCGGTATTTCCACCACTTTACACTCACCACTAATGTCATAATGACCACCATTGTCTTTCATATTTTTTTATGTAGATTAATGCATTGTACTTCATGCAAAATAAATGTTTGGTTATTTTAAAGATGTTTTTATTATCATTATGGCATAACCAAGAACAGAACAGAAGTAATGTCTTCCTGTGTAGTAACTTCAACCTCAAACATTCAACAAATATAGACACGGGCAATAATAACTTCCTGTGTAGTAACTGCAACATCAAACATTCAACAAATATAGACACAGGCAATTTTTATTTTATGTTTTAAAAGTTTTTTTCAGTGACTGTATTAGTAATATACAATTGAAATTTACCAAAACTAATGTTCTGTTCAGGATTTACATGCATATACAATACTGGTATGAGTGTGTTGTCTTACAGGTGGTTAACCTGGGGGTGATTGAGTTGCTGATGGTTTGAGTTGGGGCAGCTGAGTTGTCGGTAGTGGAAGTGATGTAGGTGGAGGTTGTGCAGGTGGCTGTGCAGAGATGGTGAATCCCCCTTAGGTTGAGGTGTCTCTGCAGATGCTTATGCATGTGCCAGCCATGAGAAATACAACTGGCATATTTTGCCTATTTCCTCTACTTTCTTCATGGTCAAGGGATGTTGCCATGCAATGACATCCCTGAAAATGATAAGATTTTCTTTTTTTGCATTTTGCCATGCCTTGGGAACACTTCACAACATTATCCAATACACTGGTCTGCCTGTCAGTCATCTGAGGCGGTCCTTTAAGGGAGATAGCTATCTCATGGAGAGTATCCCCCACTGCATGAATATCCTCCTGCACATTAGACTGTTGTCAGAAAAAATTATTCTCAAGTCAGAGCATGTGACATGGCCAGCACGTTGAACATGAAGGAGAGGGGTGCCAACAAGGTGGTTGTTGGAGGAGGGTGATTAATGGGGGGGGGGGTCCCTGTTTCTCACCAAGGGTGCTCGTTCCATCAGATAAATGAGAGCACTCCGGAGATGCACCTCCGTGGAAAAAGTGAGTAGGGGATTAAAAGGGGTACCTGTTAGTTGAGCACTTAGTGGAGGTGAGTCTTGCAGAGGTGCAAAAACCATCCATGGCTGCTAAACTAAAGCATGAAAACAATCCTCAGAACTGATTTTTGAGGAAGACTACTTCCTGTCTGTGGTCTTCCTGGAGATGTTCTGAAAGCAACAATGTCCTCCTCCTTGTCCTGGTCTCCCTCCTCCTTAACAGCTCATGCTCCTCTTCTTCTTTTTGAACAATGCTGGCCACTGAGATAGCTGCTTGGAAGAAGGTTGGATTCTCTCCTTGGCCTGCCTGCTGTCTTCCACTTATAGTTGGTTCAGTATCATCATCCAGCACAATGTCCCTAGTACCTCTAAGAAGAAGATGTAGATTGTTTCAATAAATCAAATACAGTTTTGTGTCCAAAGTTCTACAAGGTACTGTAATTGACATTGTTCTAAAAAATATAATAATGTTAGCACCAGACGAATATAAATAAATATATTAAGTTAAAAGTCGATGCATGGAAATATTATATATCAACAATGTCAACTCACTAGTTCAAGCCACAGAAGTTCCATTTTTGTATAACACCCGTCATGTAAGCTGCTGAACCTGTGGCCTTGTAGCTGGCATTGCCAAGATATCTCCTGATCCTGCAGCTATAGAGAGAAGGATTATGTTCAATGACTATTGACAAACTAAAAAAGTGATCTTGGCCCCAAATACTGAAACATTAGAAATAAATGCATGAAAAGAAAACAATAAACACCAATAAAAACACTTCCCTTTTTATATAAAATAAACAATATAAAAATAAGTAAGTGAAAGGAATAACACTGAGATGTAGAAGTAAAGATCAGAGGTTCCCAGAAGTACCCGACCAACGGATGGTAAAGGGCCCAATCGCTTCTGCCTGGATATCCACTGACATAAGTTTTGTTGATGTTCATAAAGGGGACAGTAGGTGCTGTTGTATGGCAGATGATGACATGCGAGAGATGAAATAGTTTCTTACCTGTAACTCCTGTTCTCTCGTTGGAGAATTTCCATGATAAGTCGTAAGCATTAAATAGTCCCACCCACACGCAGGGACCCCAGAGTGGTTCTTTAATATATGGGGGGTCATTACGATCTCGGCGGGCAAATTGTCAGCGCGCAGAACCCCCGCCAGCCACTTAATAGCTGGAAGCAGGGCCTGAACATTGACACCGGCTCCAAATGGAGCAGGCGGCAAAGTAGCAGTGCAGGGGGTGCAGTAGCACCCGCCGCATGCCCGGAAATCAGACAGTGAAATGCACAACTGGGCTGTGCATGTGGGCCCCTGCACTGCCTATGCCAAGTGAGTGCAGAGGCCCCCAGGGGAGCCCTGAGTCACTCATTCTGCCAGCCTTTCCCTGCCTGTGGACACCACCGGGGAAAGGCTAGTGGAATCCGACTCATTAATCGGCGGGCAGCGCTGCACTGCCAGGCTACCTGGTGGCGGGAGCCTGGCGATGGCGGTGTTTCAGACGTGGCGGTTCCGCCACGTTCATTATATGGTGGTCTGGACCGCCATGCCGTTGGCGGCAATAACCGCCACCGCCGACATGGTGGTCCAGACCGCCATGTTCTTTATGAAGGCCATAGTCTTAAGTGGAGATTTTCACATTTCTTCTCAAAGGCCTGTAAAGACACTTAAGAAAGAGACAAATAATGCATCCTACATACTTAGCCTACAATGGCACAATTCTTTATCACGAAAGCAAAAAAGGCCAATACGCTACAAATAAGCATAATTTAAGATGTTTTGCAAACAGTATAAATCTTCTTCACAAACCCTTTTTGATGATAAGAGATGAGGTATAGGAGGACAGAGTAGTAGTAGTGTAAAATGGAGACTGTGCCTTTAAGAAGATAGGGATCACCAGTATCCCATCATGCCTAGAAGATGGCAGTTGCTTCAGTTCCTTTTGAAAGCGATATGGAACATATAAAGACTGCAAGGATACCTCTGTCCATTCCACCTGGGAGGAGGGAGGGTTGCTTATGACTTATCATGGAAATTCCCCTACGAGAGAACAGCGGTTAGAGGTAAGAAACTATTCCTTCTCTTGTAGGGGATTTCCATGTATAGTCATAAGTACTGAATAGAGTTAAAAGCCGATCCCCACAAATTGGGGTGGAGAAGACTGATGGTCACTTAAACGGTTTACGCAAACAGATTTCTGAGGGAAGACTGCCCCACTTGAGCATCTGCTCTAGCATTAGAGTCTAGGCAGCAGTGCTTGGTAAAGTATGTACTGATTTCCAAGAAGCTGCTTTTCAAATTTCTGGAATCGGGATACTGAGTAGTAAAGCAGCAGTAGCCACTTTCCCCCTAGTACAGTGTGATTTGGGTTTAGCTGCTAGAGATTTATGAGCTGTTTGGTAGCACAATAAAATACATAATACTATCCATCTGGAGATAGATTGTTTGGAGGTGGCTAATCCTGTGCAGACCCGACCATAGCTAATAAACAATTTGTCCAGTTGTCGTACTTACCTCGTCTTATTGAGATAAAACTTTTAAAATCCATTGACTAGAGAGACCTTTCTGCTGGAGTAGAAGGATTCTGAAAAAATGTAGGCAATGAGATAGTCTGATTGACATGGAAGTCTGATACTACTGTAGGAAGGAATTTTGGATGAGTTCTCCTGACTTCTTTGCTATAATGAAAGGCAGTGTAAGGTTCATGAGAACATAGTGCTTGTATCTTGCTCACCGAGCGAGCTGATGTAATCGCTACCAGAAAATCTGCTTTCTAAGTAAGGTGTTGTAAGGAAGCTTTGTGGATGGGTTCAAAGGGATCCTGCATAAGGTGAGAAAGAACTACATTGAGTTCCCGGAGGGGCGAGGGATTCCTAGTGAGAGGGAAAACCTCTTCAGCCCCTCTAAGAAATCCTTTATGACAAGGATTTGGAAAAAAGTTTTGTTACAGGCATTTCCTTTAGGCAATAAAAGCTGCAAATGAACCTTTATGGAAGAGAATTGCAAGCTAGATTTAGCCAAGTGTAGAAGGTATGGTAGAATCACATCCTCCTGGCAAGAAGCTGGGTCCACGTTCTTTTTTTTTGTTGATACGCAACTTTATTCGTTTTCATGCATACATAAAGAAAAAACCAAAATCATAACAAGAAAGTCACGTCCGCTCCTCGTATGCTTCACACAGCACAAGTCCCACATAGTCAACAGGAACACATGGTCAATAGTCAATAAGGGTTTGGTCAAAGACAAGTCTCACCCTAGTGGCGCCACTAAGGCGTAGCAGCGAAATGAGCGCCCCATGTCCCGGTCCACTTCTCCCACACTCTGTCATGCTTCGCGGGGCATCCCCTTGCCTCGTATACTAACTTTTCACACTGAGCGCACCAGTCTACTCCTCGCTGCCATTGCGCAAGTGCCGGAGCCGACTCTGCCTTCCAGCTAGCCGCAATACCTCTCTTCGCCACTAGACATGCCACTCCCCGGAAAAGGGTCCATGTTCTTAGAGGAACACCAGATGCAAAATCTCTTCCATCTGAAGGTGTAAACAGAGTGAGTGGAAGGCCGCTTAGCATCTTTGAGGATCTCCTTGAAAACATGTTGCAAGTTCAAATGTCCATACTGCACTAGCTCTGGAGCCATTCCGCCAAATTCAAAGAGTAGAGATTGGGGTGTACCATTTGTCCTCCGAATTTTGTCAGTAGGTCTGGCTTGAACGGCAGCTTGAGATGTGGACGCTGTGATCGATAACGAAGGTCCGGGAAGCACCATTGCTGTGGCAATTCCATCTTGACTTTAGAGTGGAACAGCTTGATCAGGGCTGACAGAATCAGGGGAATCAGTAGAAAGCTGTAGAGAAATGTGCCTGACCAGGAAATCCACAGGGCATTCTCCAGTGACTTTGGATTGTAATATCTGGAGGCGAAGCCACAGCATTTAGTGTTTTCCGCTGTGGCGAAAAGTTCGATAGAAGGAGTGTTCCACATGCGGAAGATACTTAGAACGACCTCTTCATGCAAGGCCCATTCATAATTTTCATCCAGCGGTATGCTGACAGCGTTTGTTTGCCCATTCTGTATGCCTGGGAGATGAGTTGCCGTTACCCTCAGGTTCCTGACCAAAAGCCAGGAATCTGAGACATTTTCAAATTGTCTGGGACTATAGTGACAAGGTGCCCCCCTGCTTGTTCAGGTAGTACACAGTGGTTGTATTGTCCGTCAGAATGAGTAGTGTGTCTGTGGTGAATGGCTTCAAGTGCTAGATGAAATGCGCGGAGCTCGTGGAGATTTATATGGTATGTCATCTCTCTCAGAGACCATGACCCATATTTATACTCCTTTTGCGCAAATTTTGCGCAAACTTAACTTCATATTTATATTTTGATGTTAGACACGTCTAAAGTCAAAATATAGGAGTCTGCACCATTTTTTGAATGAGAGAACCTAACTTGTCAATGAGATGCAAGGTAGGCGTTCCCATCCAAAAAATTGTGCTATTCCCATAGCACCATGTTTATCCCCCTGTGCTAAAATGACGCACAGGTGGGAGGAGGGGCTAAATAATGTGCTAAGCTTGCTTAGCACCATTATTTAATGCCTGGGTCAGACCAGGCGTTAGAGGACCTGTAGACCCATTTCCATGGTTAAACACCATGGAATGGGTCCATAGGTGCCCTCCCCAAGCCCCAGGAACACCCCCACCCCCACCAGAGGATGGGGGATCCCATCCCAGGTAAGTCCAGGTATTTTATATATATATATTTTTTTTGCCATGGGGGGCCTTAACTTGGGGCCGCCTGCATGGCACGGGGTCCCCTGTGCTGGCCAACGGGGTGGTGGGCATGACTCCTGTCTTTCCCAAGGCAGGAGTCATGTTTTTAGTGGTTGTGTGCCAGGAAATGGCGCTTGTCTGGTTAGAGGCATTTTTTTTGCTTCTAACCAGGCTAGCGTCATTTTATGATGCACAACTCCCTCCTTCCCTACTGCCACACCCATCCGGCTTCGTCTTTTTTTAAGACGCTAGTCCAAGTTTAGCGCTGGCTTGCAACATTCTATTAATTTGGTGCTCAGCTGGTGTTGTAAAATGACACAGGCCAGCACTTTACTTTTTGGTGCAAAACTGCTTTCCTGCAGTTTTGCCCCAAAAAGTATAAATATGGGCCCATGAGCCTTGAGGTGATCCATGTGGACTTCCCATCCGAGCAACGATGCATCCATCACAATGGTTTAAGAAGGGACCTAATGGTGAAATGGCATCCCTTGAAGGAGATTGCTTGGAAAACATCACCACTTGAGCGATAAGGGAGAGTGTGAGCTTGCCCTCCTAGTTGCCCGTCAGCTGGTCCCACTGGTCCTCTAGGCACTCCTGGATAGGTTGCATGTGGAGACGAGCAATCGGACTGAGGAAGATACATGAGGATATTGAGCCGAGAAGAGATGAGACTGCTCTTGCTGATGGATGAGGTAGCCTCCTCAGAGTCTGACATTTCTGAAGCATCAATAAGTGTCACTCCTCCAAAGGAAACACCTTTGCATGAATGGTGACCTCTAAGTAATGCAGCGTCTGTATTGGTGTTGATGTGGACTTGTTGAAATTGATATGAAGACCCAACCGATGAAGGAGCTGACAAGTCCAATTGAAATGCAGTTGGGCTTCTTGAAAAGTGGATGCCTTTATGAGCCAGTCGTCTAGATAGGGGTAGACTGTTTTTAGTGTTTTCTTAGATTGGCTGCCACTACAGCCATGCACTTGGAGAATGTTCTGGGTGCTGACTTGAGGCCAATGGTAGTACTGCGTACTGGTCGTGCCCCACCAGAAATCTGAAAAATTTCCGATGCTTGTTGGCGGTGGGAATGTGAAAGTATACATTGTGAAGGTTGATAGAGCAAAACCAATCTCCCTGATGAAGTTGGAGATACATTTGATGTAAGGTCAAAATCCACTTGTTGGCAACTTTTAGATCAAGGATGGGTCTGAATTTGTGCATATCTTTTTTGGTACAAGGAAATATCTGTAGAAAATGCCCTTCCAACGTTGATTGTTGGGAACGGGTTACACCACCTTCTTTTGTAACAAGATGTTGACTTCTGCCCTGAGTACATCGAGATGGGAAGTGGGCAGCTTTGCTGGAACGGATGGACGGTAGTGGAGTGGTAAATCCGAGACATTATCCACTCTGCATAATATTCAATACCAAGATGTCTGTAGTGATGCAACACCACTCTTTCAGATAATAAGAAAAGCTTCTCCCTACCGGACTGGACAAAGGAAGGGAAGGCTCAAGGTTTTGTGTCTGATGTTTGTTTACCACCTTAGGAAGGTTGTTGGAAAGAGCAACATCTCGACTGTTTTCTTGGTTGGTAGGATCTCTGGTGTTGTTGCTGGGATTTACTCAGAAGCCTCTGATGCGTAAAATCGATGTTGGTAAGGTTGGAACGATTTGCGCTTTTCTCTGGGTTTTTTAAGACCAACAGCCTTTAATGTGTCCATCTCAATTTTTATCCTTGTCATCTGGTCGTCAGCATGGCTGTCAAATAGGGTGGAACCTGAGAATGGAAAATTTTAGATGCAGTGTTGCACTTCGGTTTTAAAGGCGTTAGTCAGAGCCAAGCATGCCTCTGCAAGGTGACTCCATGACAGCAGCCATGTGCAGCAAAAAGGGAAGAGTCCGCCGCTGTACTTATAATCTGATTACAGACCATTGCCCCTTCGTGGACAATCTCTAAGAAGTCTTCACTTTTTTCCTTAGGCAGGTGGTCAGCAAACTCTTGGATGGAATACCAAAGGGCTCGGTCGTACCTGCCCAAGAGGGCTGTAGCACTGACTGCTTTCATAGACATGGCCACTGTACTGCAGACTTTGTGGTCTGCTGAGTGCAACTTATTACTCTGCTTATCTGAATTTGAAGAGGAGGATGGAGAGGAGGAATGGACTTTTCTACCAACCAAACTGACAACAGAGTTGAGTGGAGGATCACTGCAAAAAAAAAAAAAGGGTTTTGATCCAAAGGCCGGTATTTCTTTTGAAGCCTGGATGGAGCAAACTTAGCCATTGCTGGATTTAGGAGCAAGTCCATGGCTTGTTCGAGGAGACCTGGGACCAGTGGAAGAAAAGGTCTAGAAACAGTACGCAGATGTAGCATTTCAAAGATTACCAATGTGGACGGTGTGGGTACCAACATCAGTATATTATGTTTTGCAGCCCCTTTGACTACCACCTCTTGAAAGGTAGTAATGTCATCAACTGGAAATACTTGGGGTTGTGGAAAGTCTGATAGTTGGGAAAAAGTCCCTTGCAGATGAAGAAGAATGATCAGTATGACGAGGATAAGAGCATGACCTTCACCTATGGGAAGATCCGCGATGACTATGTGAACGTATTGCAATAGAAGAGCGTCCTGGTGTATGGTGTCCATGTCAGGTGTGATGGCGCTTCTGGGTTCCGAAGAAGTAGGTACCCGAGGTGGCGCTGATGAAAGAGGAAGCACCTGTAGTAGAGGTGGTGGCGTCAGAGGGTACGAAGCCGATGGAGGAGGTGAAGTTGTAGGAGGTGATGGAGATGGTAACACAACTAGAGAAGGTGAAGACTCCGATGAACAATAAATTCTTCTTCTCTTTCTCCTTTCCCTCCTTGACGTCGACATACCCCTCGACATTGATCTTTCCCATCTACATTTAGCCCTCAATGTCGACCGTCCACACCGTATCGAAGGTGAACTGGCACTCCTTGACGACGAGGCACTTCTTGACATCATACACCGGTGATGCACCAAAGGCGTATAATTCCTCAAAGTCGACTGATGTTGTGTCAACGCCAAGCGTCATTGTTTCCTCAACATCGAGCCAGCTGTTGACGGCGAACATGTCGACATGCTACCTTGCCTCAACGTCGATCCTCTTGATGTCAACCGGGACCAAAGTCTTCTTTGGATGGAAACATGCTTCTCAGACCTTCCACATACACTGGAAGATGAGGTAAGAGCGCTGGTAGAAGACTGACCTTCCCCTCACTCTGATGTCCCGCTGTTAGGCTGTACTTGCAGGTGACGCCTCTCTTCTCTTCCTTGAAGGCAAATCTTCTCTCTGTCGTGCGGTGTGTGCCTGGAAAAAATCCTGCAGTTGTCACAGGTGTCAGGAAGATGTGATGACAGTAGGCAGATGATACAGACCTCATGGGGGTCTGTTTGGCCTTTTTCCTGCCACAGCAAGGACACTTGTCAAACAAAGAAGGCATTTTATTTGACATAATGCCTCTGTTTTCTGTCAAAAACAACATGAAAAGGCATGAGAAGTTAAAAGGTGTTGAGTAAAGATGTTGTCACCAATTTCTGTCACAAAATGTTTGCAAAAAAACCTATAAAAGGTCGTGATTAAGGCTTCAGAAAAGAAACTGAAGCAGCTGTCATCTGCTGGGCATCATGGGATACTGGTAGTCTCTAGGTTTTTAAAGGCAAAGTCTCTATTTTAGACATTTAATGTAATCCTATGAGGCTTCTCTGCTCTCCCTCAACTCTATCATAAAAAGGGGTTCGTGAAGGACATTTATACTGTTTGCAAAACATCTTAAATTATACACATTTGTAAAGCACTGACCCTTTTTTGACTTCATGATAAAGAGCTGGGCCATTGTAAGCTAAATATACAGGCTGCATTATCTGTTTCTTTCTTAAGTGTTTTTACAGGTGAACACTTCCACTTATGAAGATATATTAAAGGACTGCTCCAGGGACGCCCCACATGGGCAGGACTATTCACTGTTTACGACTGACTATACATGGAAATCCCCTATGAGAGACACATATATAGAGGAGTAACACAGCCTAAATCATACACAAAGATGGTAATTTGATGATTTAAATACAGATTTGGGACCTGCAAATATCCATCTACTGTAAGTTAAGACAAGGCCTAATTGATATATAATATTGCTTCCTTACAATGACAAGTGGCAGGGCAACATTATCATAACTTATATAACTTAATTGCATAATATTCTGACATATAACCAAATAGGGATGTGTGACAGCTACACTGTAAGTTATAAATAAAGACCTAGGTTAGACCCAACCCCAAAAGTGGAGGCATTTTACTTACCCAGTTCTACCATCCGCATGCTCTGTGATTCCATGCTGCTAAGTAGATACTGTTTGAGGTGGTGAATGTGTCAATAACCAAGGGCCCTACAAGTAAAAAAATGACAGTGTATAAGTATATATTGGTTTAAGATTATGAGTATCATCTGTTTGAAATTGATCAAACTTTCATGTATAATTGTGATTTTAAGTAAAAAATGATTAAGGATAATATGAACTGACCTTAAAAATGGGCAAAATGAAATAAAATGGAGTCCTAATTCAGAAGGCAATTTCAAACTAGGAAGAAGGTGGCCAGATAACAAAAACACATTAGGAAATGTTAAGGATGCAAACCTATACATAAAAAACTGATTTAAACCAGAATCCACAATCCAAAACAAAAACACAATCATAACCTCAGCAAGAGGGTCTGTCTACAATTATAACTATTGAATAAACACATCGTAAAGTATAGTGTTAAGCTACTAACAAACCAAGGGACCAAAATCCCTTATAGTGACATTGGTAGCATAACAACATACCTATGTGTGTAGTTCGGTTGCGCTCAGAGACTTGGCATGTGTGCTGCACTACTGCATGTACAATTACTTGCACTCCAGCAGAAGCAACCAATTTACTTAAAAGAGTGGCTGTATGACAACATTACAAAAAAAGAATTGTAATCAAATCATGTTATTATTATTGGATATGTCTTTGAGGGTGTTTTTGAGCGGCATTTACGCGATGTGTGCTTAAAGATATAAGTATGGAGGAAGGACAGATATGGATGGGTGATTGTGGGTTTGTTTTTAATGAGAGAGAGAGGTTTAAAATCTTACCTGGCACCACATTACTCTTGTATGAAAGAGGCCGGCCATATGGCAGATGGGGTGCATTGTGGAGAGGGAAGCCTTCTTTAGGAGGATGAGACACTAGCACGATCCAGTTATCTGCAGGATGTGACTGTGATGGCTGAATGATGGAGAACTTCTTCTTCACCCACTTTCTCTCATCTTGCGACTTCTTACTAATATTTCCCAATGTAATGGCAAAGTCTGTTACCTCCTGCTATTAAGCTGCCGTCTGTGTTCGACTGAGGGTGCTTGTAGGCAGCCTGTGTAGTAGTCTGTGGTGATTTACCAGAAACTTAAATACAAGAGCTGCCTCTGCTCTTCCCCTACAAAATTGTGATCTGCATTACTGCACAAGAATGTGTTGGCTCCAGGGCCTAAAAAAACAAAGAAAAAAGGATAGGACATTGTGTGGGCCATATGTATGTTAGTTGAAGGAAAAGTCTGTCAGGTGGGTATGATTTAGTTTCAGTATATATAATTTTCCTATTTCCATCCATGCGGATGTCTCCCTCTCATATTCTGAGGAAATCCTTCCTGCATGCAGAAACCTCTGGTCCAGTTGTGGAGGTCTCCACCAAGCGTGCAGAATGCAAAATAAAGTTGTAAAGTTATTAGTAGTAATTTTACAGTTGTAAATTCTGTTTTTGCAGACTCCACTCTCTGATTTGAGCAGGTGGAGACACATAAACCTAAAGCTAGGAGTAACTTTGCACTCGAAAATGGTGAATAGCAAAAATGAAAGTGAGTTACTTGCCTGTAACTTCAGTTCTTCAGTATTGGTATTTTTTATAGATTCATATGCTTGAATCATTCCCCATCATCAAAATGGGAGTCACACAGTGCCATTAAATAACAGTGTAGAATGTCTACAAAGAAAACAATGTTAAGGACATTCACTTTAATAGCTTATTCAAATCATTAAAACAGACCCCAAATCCAGCCAATCAGGTGACAGGTCCCTTTAGAGTCCCTCAGAGTTTCCAGCACAAGTGTGATCCAAACCTAGGGAAGCTAAGAGGAGCCTCTATGGGAAGGAGGGTGGGCGGCATGTAAATCTATTAAAGATACCAATACTGGAGAACTGAAGCTACAGGTAAGTAACTCATTTTCTTCTCCAGTATTGGATCGTTTATAGATTCACATGTGTTAGAAATGGCGTTTCTGGCTGGCAATCAGTTGGCACTCTGTCCAAGCAGGTACCCTCACTCTAGTCAGGGCAATGGAGATACACATTTAAGATAACCCCTGCTCACCCCGGTGGTAGCTTGGCACAAGCAGTCAGGCTTCTCTCAAAGGCAATGTGTAAAGTATTTGTACCAAAACACACAGTAATACAGTGAAAACACTACAAAATGGACACCAGACCAGTTTAGAAAAATAGGCAATATTTATCTAAATCAAAGAAGACCAAAACGACAAAAATCCAATATACACAAGAAAAGTTATTAATTTTTAAAATAATAGATTCTTACTCCATAGAAAACAATGGAAACTGTGTTGCTACACAAAGTACCTGGGTTGCGTCAAAAAACAAGCTGAACTGGAGACTGTGCATCAGAAAGGTCAGCGATACTTCGATTCCTCTTTCACAAGTGAGGCCGTGCGTACTTTCTCCTCCTGTTAGGTAGGCATAGGCAGTGTGTCGTTTTTCTCTCCCGCAAAAGAGCTATGCGTTGATTTCCGGACTGGACAACTTAGAACCACACACGTTCATGTTGATTTTGATGCCCAGCGATAATGCGAGCGAAATCCAGCCTCACTGTGATGAAAAACCACGCTGCGTGGGGGTTTGCGTTGTTTTCAGCAGCCACAAGCGGATTTTGTGTTATTCCTCCAGCTGCGATGCAGGTGATGCAGCGATTTCCCATAGTACCAAAACCAGCAAAAATAAAGTCCAGCACACAGTCACAAAATGGGAAGCAGAGGCAAAAAAGACAGGGGGACCACGCCAAGGATGCCAGGTCTGACAACATGCTTCAGTCAGAGCAGCAAGCAGTTACTTAACAAACAAACCATATACATTGCATATTGTCGGTTGACACTAGGTAGTTATATTTAGCACCTAGTTTCCATAGGAAAAGCATTTTTGACTTGCCTATATATTTGGTGCCTGCTGACGATTCTTCAGGAAATTTCTCCCAAAAAAATCGATGCTCACTTCAGCTGACGTATGGAAAGTTTTGGGGTGATCTGTCAAGCGGGAGCTGAAAAAAATCAGGGGGAGGGTCTCACAACGTGTTTTCCCCATGTTAATTCCTATAGGGTTTTCAAACACGACTATAGCCTGAACCATTCGTCAGAATTACACCAAATTTGGCAGAAAGGTAGCTCTTGGTCCAGAAAGCGCCCTTTGTGTTATTTGGTGTAAATCCATTCATTAGTTTTTGAGATATTAAAAGAAAACAAAATGTGTATATCTAGGGACGCAGATCCTCCAAGGCTCTGACAGTCCCCCTGCTGAAATCTGATTGGTTGCCAACACTTCAACCAGGAAGTGTTGACAGCCATCTTGGGACTTGGCTTCAACCGAGCCCCTGAAAAAACATTTAAAAAAAAAAAGGGGGCAGGGTAGAAATACCCTGACCACTTAGCTCTGGTGCTGGGGCTTCAGAGGGACCCCGCTGGGGCAAAAAAACATTTATTTTAATAGAATTGCCAAAAATCGCACTGGATCTGTGACTATGGCAAAAATGTCAATAAAAAAAAAAGGTGCACTTGTTTAAAAAAAATCCCCTCGCCGGATCAGGTCACGGGGACATTGTTTGAAAAAGGAATGAAAAGAACCAGGGTGTAAAATGAGGAGATATGGCGCTCAGGGTGCCTAATCTACCCAAGTATATAATGGGGAACCCCACTAGGGAAACACCCAACCCTTAGAGGTCAAACAACCTCACAAATCAGAAAATACACAACGAGGTGCCCCTACAGTATATAGAAAACAACAAGATAAAGAATTCACATATGTATTATTGCAAAAATCAATCCATAATGCCACCAGTAAGTCTTTGGAGTGAATCAGTGCAGGCAAAAAATCAGTCCAGAGTTTATTGAGAGTATGATTTCATAATGAACAGTCAGCAATCCAACGTAATATGTACTTCCAGCTTTCCAGCCAACACGTGTTTCGTCTTTGGGAATAATTAACATCCCTTACGACTTCTTCAGGGCTAGAAATCATAAACAACACACGCGAGTTAAGACCAATATGCTCAACCGTCAAAATTCAAAACAGATATGTATCAGAACCCAAAGGGCGGTGAGATGAAAGTTGAAGATACACCCAAACATGGTGAAAAGAAAATTAATCACACATTCAAGAAACCTCAAGGACCATTACCCAAAAATCCACAATCACTGAACAAATATAAGCAAACTATATGCCACCCATACGTGAACAAATCCTAAAGAAACTCCTTAACTACCAAATTCATGCCACCCATAGTGCTGAAAAACCTCAACAAATATAATAAATATAAAAATATTCTAAAAAACAATACCTTAAAAATCCAATACCACCATTAATAATAGTCAATGATGTCAGATGATCCGTAAATGATATGTTGCAATATACACATCCACCAAACATAGGTTTACATACACTGTCAACAAGAGAACAGATAAATCTCAGTAAAGTGTGGCTCACATACATGTGCCCATACATGTGCCCACCACTTAGCAATCCAACATAGTAAATGTCCTACAGAAACAAATAGTAAACCAACAAAGATTGGTGTCTGGTAATGTGACTGCGACAATATTCACACTTCTACAATCACTTAAAATATTTATGGTACTATCACCAACAGTAGTCATTGAAGTAAGGTTGCTAGAGGACAACGTGCAAATCTGACCGACCTGATCGAGTCGGTCAACAAACTCACCCCAATGTTCACAAGTTAGAATCTCCAATAAACAAGTACCGACGCCTCCGTTTCAAAACGACAAGCGAGTGCGCTGGTATCTCCACTACACAAGTGTCGGCGCCTCCGAGTCAGGACACCCAGCGAGTGCGCTGACTACGCGCACACGAACTCGGAAGTATAAATATACTTCCGGGTTCTCCCCCATTCAGTCCAGGGGATAGCAAAACAAAGAACGGACTAAGGATCAGCCCCTAAATAAACACCTCTAATACGTAAACCAACGCGGTGAAAATAATACCTCGAACAATATGCTAAACGCTGACTATGTCAATCGCTGGCAGTAGTAAAAACAGAAACACACGTGCTCTGCTGCATCTAGTAAGTTAGCCAAATAACCACAATTAGAATATTTACGACTCCAATTCACATGTTCTCCATATCTCGGTGTATTGGGGGAGAGAAACAACAGCTATAACTGTCAACCTATTTATTAAGTAGACCCAATTTAGCCATTTGTCAATGCATTCATAACTTGATATACGCAGAAGTTGCACACCCTACAATCACACTCTCAGTCACCACATGAAAAAAGAAAAGAGACCATATAGGAATGGAAAGGCGATTGAATTAAAGAGAGACCCCCACATACTTGAATTTATGACGTATTTGAGAATCTTGGTACACAACTTATGGATACAAACAATACATATGGTAATTACACAATGATGCCTCAGTATACCACATTTAGACACATGTGCAGAATTGACATGATCAATATGATTAACAGAGACATGTTACCAACTATCAAATCTAAAATTAATCACCCAGGAAAAATTCCAATTCTCTATCGGAATTCAAACCTGATTCTACTGCTCTTAACCTCATAATCCACAGAGCTTCTTGTCTGCGTAAGCGTAATTCTCTGTTACCACCCCTGGGGTCACGAGGGATGTGTTCAAGTCCCAAAAATTCAAAGCTTTTGTGATTTGGTTGTGAATTACAGGACACTATGGCCCTCATTCTGACCTTGGCGGTCTTTTCGCAAGACCGCCGAGTTACCGCTGCGGTAAAGACCGCCGACCGCGGCGGTATGCCGCTGCGCGTATTCCGACCGCTGGGAGCGTTCCGCCGGAATACCGCCAGCAGCCACACTGGCGGTCGGCGGGAAAGTGGAGACTGGTCAACCTCCACCGCCACGCCAGCAGAACACCGCCCACAGAATTACGACCCACATTTCTGTGTGGCGGTCTTCTGTTGGCGGTCTTCTGTTGGCGGTCACGTCCCTATGGCTCCCGTCGCCTCCCGGAGGACCAACGCACAAGGTAAGTTGATCGTCCGTGAGGGGAGGGGGTGGGGGGGTGTTGTGTGATGTGTGCGTGCATGGGGGTGTGCGTGTGAGTGTGTAGAGGGGGGGTGTGAGTGCGTGCATGCGGGCGGGGAGTGCTGCTGTGCCTATGGGCGATGTGTGTAGTTCGGCGGGTGCGCATGTCGGCATGTATGTGTGCGGGTATGTGTCCCCGTTGTATATGTGTGTGTAGGGGGTGTGTATATGTGCATGTTGGGGGTGTGTGCATGTCGGGGTGCGTGTATGTGCATGTCGGGGTGGGGGTGGGGAGGGGGTTCGTACCACCTCTGGGGGGTGGCAGGGGGGTGGAGGGTGTGGGGGGAGGACTCGGGGGCAGTGGGGGGTGGGGGAGACCCCTATCAGTGCCAGGGAAGGAATTCCCTGGCCCCGATAGTGCCTACCGCCATGGTTCGCATGGCGGTTCCCGAACGCCAGAAACCGCGGCGGTAAGCAGGGTCATGATACCGTTGGCGGTCTTGGGTCGACCGCCGGACCGGAGTGCGCAGACTCCAGCCCGTCGGTCATGACCGCCGTGGCTGTCGGAGTGGGGAAGTGGCGGTCGGTCGCGGCGGTGACCGCCGCGGTCAGAATGCCATTTTTAACACCGCCGGTCTGTTCGCGGTCCGACCGCCGCCTCTCCGCCGACCGCCAAGGTCAGAATGAGGGCCTATATGTGCCACCAAGGGGTATCTCTCATCCATATTCTTAAGTGCCCTCATGTGTTCTCCTATTCTGTTTTTAAGTGGTCGTATCGTACTTCCAACATAAATTTTAGAGCATTTGCAGCGTATTATATATACAACAAAATTAGAATTACAGTCAATAGTAGAACAAATTGCATATGATGTACCCTCATGAGAGATTTCCTTTATCTTATGACAAGCCCACCGACAAACTCCACAAGAACCACATTTCGAAAAACCAACATCTCTTTGGGACAGCCAAGTTTTATTTGGGGAGATTGTGGTAAAGTTTGGACTTAATAAGGTTTTGAGGGTTTTGCCTCTACGAAATGATGTAACTACTGTTCCAGACACCACATCCTTAAGTGAAACATCCTGTAATAATATATTCCAATGTTTAATAATAACTTTTTTCAAAATCAAGGATGCATCGTTATGATCTGTTATAAGCCTTACCACATTGGATTCCACATTAGTCTCCTTCTTTTCTTTAAGTTTCAAAGTTACATTTCTATCCAAATGCCTTGCTCTGTGGCGAGCTTTCTTAAGAATCTTTTTTGAGTAGCCACAGGTTGTAAATCTACTCTCCATGTCATCCATTTGGTCAGCAAATTCATCATCTATGCTGCAATTACGTTGTGCCCTCAGGAATTCACCAAAAGGAATCACTGCCACCTGATATCTGGGATGAGCACTTTTGGCATGTAAAATAGAATTACATGCAGTTGTTTTCCGAAAGAGTCTGCTATGGATTTTGTCGTCAATGGGAAAAAGTTCAACATCTAAAAATTCAATCTTGACCGCACTAAATTGATATGTAAATCTCACATTCATATGGTTAGAGTTTAAGAAATTACAAAATTCAACAAGTTTTTCTTCGCCACCTGTCCAGATCATTAAGCAATCGTCTATGTAACGACCCCAGAATAAAATATATGTTTGCCAGGCAACAGCACCAGGGCCCCAAACCCATATGTGCTCAAACCACCCCATGAATAAGTTCGCATAGGATGGAGAGAACTTAGAGCCCATAGCTACACCTTGTTTTTGTCAAAACCACATGTTGTTGAATAGAAAAAAAATATTCTTCGTAATCATATTGATCATATCCAATATCATTGTAGTATGATCCCACAAGCTTGCAGATCTTTTATTTAAGAAAAATGTCAAGGCTTCTAAGCCTAAATCATGTTTAATACAGGTGTAGAGTGACACAACGTCTAGAGTCACTAAAAGCATATTACTGTCCCAATCAATATCACTCAAAATACTCAGAATGTGTGTAGTATCTCGAATAAAAGAAGGGAGGTTATGCACCAGTGGTTGCAGGAAACAGTCTACAAATTCTGAAAGTCTTTCCGTGGGACCAAGTATACCCGAGACAATGGGTCTCCCAGGTGGAAAAGGTAGCCCCTTGTGTATTTTAGGTAAAGTGTATATACACGGGTACCGGGGATGATGTACCTTCAGGTATAAGTATTCATCTTTATTCAGTAATCCCTGCTATTGCCAGACCAATAGATTCTTATTGATCATGAGTGTAAGGTGAGGGATTGGATTGTATGCAATTTTCTCATAACAAGACAAATCATTAAGTTGTGACAGAATCTCATTATCATAATCCACTTTATTCATAATGACAACGTTTCCGCCTTTATCTGCTTGTCTAATGATAATGTCTTTGTTGAGTTTTAGTTCTTGTAAAGCAGCTAATTCCTCTGTGTCTAAATTCATTGGTAAATGTCGAGATTTGTTCTTAGCTAGATAGTTATCATAATCTTGACATACCACATCAAAAAACTTGTCTAAAGAATTAGAGACTAACGATCTTGGAGTCCATCTGGATTTCATTTTTAAACCACTTGACACACTCATGTTTGAGACAACATCTAGGTCATGTAAAATTCTTGATGTAATGTCAGGATCTTCATCTCGTTCAGCTAAAGAAACCAGAACTGCTGTATCATGTACATCCTCTATAGAAAAAGCACTCGAGGAAGACTCCATAACCTCAGAATCCATGGCCCTATCTGGAATACTTTGAAAATACTGTTTCAATTTAAGTTTGCGTACAAACTTAAATAGATCAATTTTTGATCTACATGGGTCTCCAAAGTTATTAGGACAGTAACTGAGACCTTTAGATAGAAGACTTTTGATCCCTGTTGTCAAAACCAAACCTGATAGATTAACTATATTGATTGACGATTCATCCTCAGAGTTCACATTTTCTTGTCTCGGGATCTCGTTTTGACCCCTTCCACTTCTTTGGCAATATTGACCCGTGCCTCTCCTACCTCTCCTAGTTTTTTTGTTGTGTAAGACACCTCTCTGTTTGGAGCATTTCTTCCCCGCCTCATCCTCATTAGTTCTAATAAAAAATTATTACCACTTGAGCTTGCTTGAACTGAAGTACTAGCTCCATCTTCCGCTTCACTATCACTTGTTAATGAAGTACTAACAGAAGTTGAGTCTGACGATTTTGGCCTGCCTGAACTACTGGGGAGCCCCCCAGTGTGAAACAGGTAATCATATTTGTTTGAAAAAGTAAAGATTCTACCTATCAAGTAGTCTCTCTCGTCCCGCTTTAATTTGCGTGCTTTCCTCTGCATAATTTCCTCTTGATGTTTGAGCAATACTTCTTCCAAGATTTTGTAATTTTTATCAGTAGCTTCTCTGAGGTTAAGGCTATCAATTTCCTTTTCTAAAGTACTAATTTCAATTTGTAATTGACTTACTTTTCTCTCAGAATTGATAATCAAAATATCCATAAGTTTCATGGAACTAACTGTAAGTTCCTTTTCCCATAGTGCCAATAAATCTTCATCTAAATCGTCGTAAGTTGGAAAAATCTGAGAACGTAAGCCTCGAGGGATACGGTTCAATTTTTTATATTGTTATAACGTTGTCCAATCCCACCATTTGGATAGTTCGTTTTTCTTAATCTTCTCTAATTTTATGAATTTATTTCTAAGGCCCTCCTTTTGTGAATTACCACTAAAATTATTGAAAAAGGTACCTCCCTTTGATAAGTTATCAAATAATTCTTCTGCTGCTTTGCTTCTATCCATAGTAATGAAATTATACTTATAGGGTGACACCCAAACATTGTTTGAAAAAGGAGGTGGCGGACAGGCCCCACAAGGCTCTTGGAGTCCTGGGGACCACCACTTCCCTGGGGCTTTATTTATAAAAAAAAAGGGTGGCACATGGGGCTGGGGCTAAAGAAACAGCAATGGAGGCGTGAGTGGACCACATGAGCCTCGAGGACATCCTCCTCCCTGAGGCTAAATAACGGCTAATGGGGGGAGGCCCCGCTAACAGCCTCTGGGCCCCAGAGACCACACCTCCCTGGAGACAAATACTTTCAAACCTGGGGCACCACCACTTTCCCGGGGCTGGCCCTAACGGGCAGGTCTACGCAGCCTCCTCCTGGAGCCAATAATGGCCCTGGGCACTGCCACCCCCCAGGGCCAGCTCCTGCTATGTCCCGAGGTGCCCACCACCGGGAAATAGCTGTTTGCTTGGCGGGAGCTCTCAGCTCTCACCCAGTAGAAGCAGAGGTTTCATCTCTTTCCCTGCCCGCAGAGATGAAACTATTGCTCTCGCACACAGGGAGCTGCTTTTCCAGTTGGAACCGCGGGGGCCTTGAGGCTTCACTGCGGTCCCGATCCTGCACACTAGATGCCAAAGGGCACCCAGGAGATATGGGCAAATCGACCAAGAGAGGGGTGCCATGTGGCCACTCTACCCCATTACATTTTGGTCAGGCCCTGGGGGATGGGGTCCCTGGAGCCGAAATCAGCCTGAGCAGAAGAGTGCCAAAAAACAAGCAGAAAAGGCAAAAGGGAGGCCAGAAAATACAGCAGAAAGGGCAAAACAGAGGGTAGAAAAAAGATCAGGAACGGCAAAACAGAGGGTTGAAAAACAAGCAGAAAAAAGTCAAACAGAGGACAGAAAAACTAGAAGAAAAGGCAAAACAGACAGAAGAACGAGCAGGAAAGGCAAAACAGAGCAGAAGAGGGCAAAAGAGAGGGCAGAAAAACAAGCAGGAAAGGCAAAACATAAACAGAAGAACAAGCAAGAAAGACAAAACATAACAGCAGAGGGCACAACTGAGAGCACTGAGACACACACACCCACTCACATACCCACTGAGACAATCATACACTCACCCACAAACCCACTCGGAAACTCATGCACCCAATCACAGATCTAGCCAGAGACTCAAGCACCCACTCACAGACCCACTCAGACTCACGCACCCACTCACAGACCTACTCAGACCCTCAAATACCCACTAGCAGACCCACAAGCACCCATTCACAGACCCACTCAGACACTCATGCACCCTATCACAGACACACTCAGACAATCACGTATCTACTCACAGAGCCACTCAGACAGTCATGCATCCACTCACAGACCTACTCAGAGTCATGCACCCACACACACATCCACTGAGAGACTCATGTACCCATGCACTGACCCACTCAGAGACCCAGTGACCCATTGACAGTACTGGGGTACTAATGCAAACACTCACTGACCCACTCAGAGAGTTATGCATACGGAGTTGAGTGGTTATAGTGGGTTGACCACCACACATGGCCAACCTCCAGAGTGCAAGACCGAAGGCCCTGTGTGGCACGGGATTGGGTAGATATAGTGGGTTGGCCGCAAGGCCTGGCCACAGGCCAGCCGGCAGCCAATCCCCACCACACACCATGCGTGGCAGTGGTTAGATTAACCTATAGTAATTTAAAATTACTATACCTTAAAAAAAACAACATTGAAATTCATTAAAAAAACACAAGGGGCAGATTTATGGAAAATGGTGCTGCACTGAGTGCAGGGTCACTTTCCCTGCGCCCCTTAGCACCCCCCTAAGACCACCATGTGTGCGCTGTATTTAAAATACGGCACACCTTTGCGCAGGGTAGGGGTCAAAAGCGCCATTTCTCATGACGCTATTGATGTACTCTGCGAGACCAGCGGCACAATACTGGCGCTATTCCTGCTGAGTACATAGGGCCCCATTCTAAAGAATGTAGGCCCCTTTAAATGCCTACTCCTGCGCAGGCGTTAAAAGTGCCGTAAAAAATGGCGTAAGTAAATCTCACAGATTTCCTTATGTCATTTTTCCGGCTCCCCTAAAGGGAGAACGCCCCCTTTGCATACATAATGCCTGGGGCAGGCATAATGTAGTGCAAAGGGTTACAGAGTAGCACAATGCATGAATATAAACAGTACTTCCATACATTTTTTGACGATCCTGTTGAGCAAAAGGAGAGAGAATGCTCTGAATGTGTGTATCTGGACATCGCAGCAAGATGCATTTTTAATAGGGAAATGAACCAAGCCTTACTGAGCTAATAAAAGGAGATATGGTACATTTTGCTCAGAAGACACTTGGAGAGGGTGTAAGTTTGACTTCCGACCCCAAATGTAGAAAAAACTTTTTCCATTTTAATCTGTATGTCTTTGGTGTAGAATCTGCTTGTGCCTTTGAAAGAATACTCTGGCATTCCTGAGAGATGTTTAGGTTTTGGAATTCACTGAATTCAGGAGCAATGCAAATAAGTGGAGAGAAGTCAGGTCTGGATGACAGACCTGGCCTCAATTAATTGTCAATAGCCTTTGTGATGGTCTCAGGCGCATGTGGGTGGTCTTGAAGAGAAAGAGGGATTCCATGAACCAGTGTTGCCTGGTGTAGAAAAGTACCATCTTTCTTGGCATGTTATCCCCAATTTCTGCCTCTTTGTCAGTGTGTTTTGCCTGTCTCACTGGGATTCTGCTGGCCACGACCCCAGTTCTCCTAGTTTGTGGCCTATCTGTGTTGTCCGGATGCTTAACTGTGTCACTGAAGTTCTGCTAACCAGAACTCCAGTGCTTATGCTCTCTCTACTTACCAAATTCCTCACTACACTTTAGTGACTCCATATTCCCATTTTGAGTGGCACACTGGACCCCCTTATAAGTCTTTAGTATATGGTAACTAGGAACCCAGGGCATTGGGGTTCCAGGAGATTCTTATGGGCTGCAGCATTTCTTTTGCCACCCATAAGGAACTCATACAAACCTTTCATCAGGACTGCCACTGCAGCCTGAGTGAAATAGTGCACACACTATTTTATAGCCATTTTCACTGCACTCAGGTAACTTATAAGTCACCTATATGTTTAACCTTCATTTACTGAAGGCTAGGTGCAAAGTTCTTGTGTGCGAGGGCATCCCTGCACTAGCAAAGGTGCCCCCACGTTGTCCAGGGCCTATTCCCCGGACTTCGTTAGTGTAGGGATACCATTATAGGCGTGTACTACATATATCTCAATACATATATGTAGCTTCACAATGGTAACTCCGAACATGCCCATGTGAGGTGTCCAAGGTCATGGAATTGTACCCCCATTACAAATCTGGTATTGGGGTGCCAATCCCATGCACCCTGGGGACTCCACCATGCACCCCCAGAACTGCCAAACCAGTCTCTGAGGTTTCCACTGCATCCCCAGCTGATGCCACCTTACAGACAGGTTTCTGCCCTCCTGGGGACCGACCAGCTCAATCCCAGGTAGGCAGAACAATGCATTTCCTTTGCGAGGAGAGTGTTACACCTTCTCCCTTTGGAAATAGGTTTTACAGGCTTGGGAGGGGTAGCCTCCCAGAGCCCCTGGAAATGCTTTGAAGGGCACAAATGGTGCTCTCCTTGCATAATCCAGTCTACACCGTTTCAGGGACCCCCAGTCCCTGCTCTGGTGCGAAACTGGACAAAGGAAAGAGGAGTGACCTCTCCACTCTCCATCACCACCCCAGGGGTGGTGCCCAGAGCTCCTTCACAGTGTCCCTAACCATCTTGGATTCCAAGGTGTGAGGACCCTCTGGAGACCTCGGAGTGGCCAGTGCCAGCAGGTGACGTCAGAGACCCCTCCTGATAGCTCCATACCTAGGTAGGTAGGCAATCCCCCTCTCAGAGCTATTTAGGGTCTCTCCTCTGGGTGTTCCTTCAGATTCGGTTGGAAAGATTCTTCCAGGACTCCTCTGCATCCTCTGCTTCAGCTTCTGACCGTCTGATCAACCGCAGACTGCTCCAGGAACCACTGTAACTGCAACGAAGTATCCAGGATGACTCCTGTGA
Source organism: Pleurodeles waltl (assembly GCF_031143425.1). Taxonomy (NCBI): domain Eukaryota; kingdom Metazoa; phylum Chordata; class Amphibia; order Caudata; family Salamandridae; genus Pleurodeles; species Pleurodeles waltl. The sequence goes on from NC_090439.1 coordinate 237,789,105, forward strand.
CCTGCAACTTTAGCTCCAGCCAACTTTTGCAACGGTTTCCAAGGTGTGCACGCTCTGAGGACTGCCTGTCTTCCCCCTGCACCAATAGAACTGAAGGAATCTCCCGTGGAGTGACAGCGTCACTTCCCTGCTTCTGCAGGCACCCTTCTGAGACGACGACCAATACTCTGGGACGCCTCTCCTGACGACGAGCATGCTTCCTGGAATAAAGGTGATGCACTGAAGTGACCCAGACTGTCCAAGGGTACAGCTGTCCAAATTTGGTGGAGGTAAGAGCTTGCATCCCAGTGCTGCGACAGTACCCCTGTGCACCACGTCTTCTGCAGCTCCTTGGGCTTCTGTGCACTTCTTCCAAAAATCCTTTGTGCACAGCTTAGCCCAGGTCCACAGCATTCCATCCTGCGACACACAGCTCCCTGAGTTGTTCTCCGGCGGCGTGGGACCTTCCAGTGTAGTGCTGCAATGACCACTTGTTGCATCTTCTTTGTCCCCGTGTTCTGGGACTCCTGTGGGCACTTCCTGGTCTTCTGAGGGCTCTCTGAAGTGCTGAGAGCCCCCTCTGTCTCCTCAGTCTGAGTTGAGACACCCAGCTCCCTCCTAGGTCCAGGCAGCTAATTTTTGACGCAAACCGAATACTTGCTTGAACCAAGGCTTGTTGGCGGAATCCAGTGACGCTAACAGCCTGCATCCAACAACTCGACGTGGGACATCTCCTGCACCAAGCAGGAAGCCACAGCCATCTTCTTGGTGCTCTTCTTTACTTTTCTTCTGACCAGGCAATCCACTTTTGCACTTTCTTCTAGGTTGGCAGGGGCTCCTGTCCTTCCTGGGCTCTTCTTCGACTTTTGGACTTGGTCTCTTCTCTCCACAGGTCTCACGTCCAGGAATCCATTGTTTGTTGCTTGCAGTCTTGCTTGGTTCTTACAAAGTCCTTCATCACGACTTGTAGTGTGTCTTGAGGAAACTTGCTGTACTTTACTCCTGCTTTCCTGGGCTCTGGGGTGGGGTACTCTACTTACCTTTGGTGTTTTCCTGCACTCCCAGCACCCCTCTACACACTACACTTGCCTAGTGGGGAATTCGACATTTGCATTCCACTATTTTAGTATATGGTTTGTGTTGCCCCTAGGCCCATTTCAATCTATTGTATTTTCTACTGTTTGCACTATTCTATGACTGTTTACTTACCTGATTTTGGTTACTAGCTTATACATTGTGTATAATACTTACCTCCAGAAGAAGTATTGCCTCTAAAATATTTTTGGCTGTGTGTCACTGAAATAAAGTACCTTTATTTTTGGTAACACTGAGTATTGTATTTTATTGTGTATAAGTACTGTGTAACTATAGTGGTAGTGCAGGAGCTTTGCATCTCTCCTAGTTCAGCCTACGCTGCTCTGCTACAGCTACCTCTAGACAGCCTAAGCTGCTAGACCACTGCCTACATTTCACTAACAAGAGATAACTAGACCTGGTATAAGGTGCAAGTACCTTAGGCACCCACTACAAACCAGGCCAGATTCCTACATTGGTGGCAGAGGTGGGATAAGTACTTGCAATTGCTTTACCAATTTGATACTGGGGAGTTGAGGGGATCACACACAAGTAGGGTACCCTTCACACCTAGAGGCCAAGTCACTAAAGTAACTCAAGTTAGGGAAAGGTCAACCACTGCTCCTTCCCAGGTCACTTCTGTATCAGAAGTGTCCCGCACATCCAACCCTGAGGATCAATCCCTACATAGGGAACTCAGAAAGCTGAGGAGGGAGGAGGCCAGACTGAGGCTGCAGCAGCAACAGTTGGCCTTAGACAGTGAATCCCTGGCTGTGGAAAGGGAAAGACAGGGGTTGGGGTTAGTTCTCCATGGTGGCAGCAGCAGCAGTAATTTCAGAAGTTCCACTGTTAGAGAAAACACACATGATTCGACAAACCTGCACAAAATTCTACCCCTTTCAAGGCATGGGGATGACATTTACAAGTGGTTTGCTGCACTCGAGAGGGCCTGTAAAGTTCAGAGTGTCCCTCGGGTACAGCGGGCTGCTATCATGTGGTTGTCTTTCTCTGGCAAGGGAAGAGATAGACTCCTTACTGTTAGAGAAGATGATTCAGACAACTACAATGTTCTGAAAACTGCACTCTTGGATGGATTTGGCTTAACCACTGAACAATATAGAATCAGGTTCAGAGAAACCAGAAAAGAGTCTTCACAGGATTGGGTAGATTTTGTAGACTGTTCAGTGAAGGCCTTAGAAGGTTGGTTGCATGGCAGCAAGGTAACTGACTATGAAAACTTATAAAATCTGATTTTGAGAGAGCATATTCTTAACAAATGTGTCTGATTTGTTGCACCAAAATCTTGTGGACTCAGATCTGACATCTCCCCAAGAATTGGGAAAGAAGGCAGACAAATGGGTCAGAACAAGGGTGAGCAGAAAAGCTCATACGGGGGTTGACAAGGACAGCAAGAAGAAGGATGGTAAATCACATGACAAGGGTGGGACAAAGATAAAAAGTCATCAGAGTCTTCATCAGGTCCACAAAAAACCTCTGGGGGTGGTGGGTCCAAATCCTATTCAAATCATCAGAAAAAGCATTGGTATTATTTGTGTAAGAACAAAGGCCATTGGGCAAGTGACCCCACATGTCCCAAGAAAAACACCAAGCCTCCCACTGTGAGAAAGTAGCTTCTTTATAGCATGGTTACCCCCACTTTTGGCCTGTTTGTGAGTGTGTGTCAGTGTGTTTTTACTGTGTCACTGCGATCCTGGTAGTTAGGACCCCAGTGCTCAAAGATAAAAACCTATATGTCAGTGTGTTTTGCTTGTCTCACTAGAATCCTGCTATCCAGGACCCCAGTGCTCACAGTTCGTGGCCTAATGTGTGTGTTGTCAGTAGTGCTTGACTGCTAATCAGAACCTCAGTGCTTATGATCTCTGATTTTCAATTTGTCACTATAGGCTAGTGACTTCATTTACCAATTTCAATTGGCACTCTGGACACCCCTTATAGGTCCCTAGTATTTGGTACCTAGGTACCCAGGTCATTGGGTTTCCAGGAGACCCTTATGGGCTGCAGCATTTCTTTTGCCACCCATAAGGAGCTCAGACAAACCCTTTCACAGGCCTGCCATTGCAGCCTGGGTGAAATAGTGCACACATTATTTCACAGCCATTTTCACTGCACTTAAGTAACTTATAAGTCACCTATATGTCTAACCCTCATTTTTTCTGAAAGCTAGTTGCAAAGTTATTAGAGGGCACCCGTGAACTAGCAAAGGTGCCCCAACATAGTCCAGGGCCAATTCCCTGGACTTTGTGAGTGCGGGACGCCACTATCAATCAAAGAAATGTATAGAGCGCGCTACTCACCCGTGAGGGTCACTACACGCGTGCACTACATATCAGTCAATACCTATATGTAGCTTCACAATGGTAACCCCGAATATGGAAATGTAAGGTATCTAAGATCATAGAATTGTCCCCCCATTCCAAATCTGGTACTGGGGAGCCATCTCCATGCATACCTGGGGGCTGCACCACAGACCCCCAGTACTGCCAAACAAGCTCTCTGAGGCTCGCAATGCAGCTACACCTGCTGCCACCTCACAGAAAGGGTTCTGCCCTCCTTGGGTCTGAGCAGTTCAGTCCCAGGAAGGCAGAAGAAAGCATTTCCTTGGGGAGGAGGGTGTTACACCCTCTCCCTTTGAAAATAGGTGTAACAGGCTGGGGAGGGGTAGCCTCCCCAGGCCTCTCGAAATGCTTTGAAGGGCACAGATGGTGCCCTCCTTGCATAAACCAGTCTACACCGGTTCAGGGACCCCCCCCAGTCCCTGCTCTGGCGCAAAACTGGAAAAAGGAAAGGGGAGTGACCACTCCTCTGTCCATCACCACCCCAGGGGTGGTGCCCAGAGCTCCTCCAGTGTGTCCCAGACTTCAGCCATCTTGTTTTCCAAGGTGTGGGGACACTCTGGAGGCCTCTGAGTGGCCAGTGCCAGCAGGTGACATCAGAGACCCTTCCTGATAGGTCCATACCTGATAAGGTAGTAATCCCCCTCTTAGGGCTATTTAGGGTCTCTACTGTGGGTTTTTCTTCAGATTCTACTTGCACGTTTCCATCTGGAATCCTCTGCAACTACTACTTCATCCTCGATCGACCGCAGACTGCTCCAGGAACCGCTGTAACCGCAACAAAGTATCCAGAAGGGCTACTTTTCCTCTGCAACTTCAGCTCCAGCCAGCAACTGCAACAGTTTCCACTGTGTGCACACTCTGGAGACTCCCTGTCTTCACCCTGCACCAGAAGGACCGAAGAAATCTCCAGTGGAGTGATTGAATCACTTCCCTGCTAAAGCAGGCACCTTCTAGGTCGACAACGGGTTCTCTTGGACTCCTCTCCTGGTGACGAGCGTGCTCCTTGGAACACAGAGGGTGGACTCTGTCCAGACTGTCCTGAGATCCTGCAGTCCCAATTTGGAGGAGCTAAGACCTTGCCCTCCCCGAGAATGACAGTACCCCTGTGTACTGCGTCATCTTCACCTCCTGAGGCCTCCGTACACTCTTTGCAAAATTCCTTCGTGCATAGCCTGGCCCAGGTCCCCAGCACTCTATCCTGTGACACTCAACTCACTGAGTGATGCTCCGGTGGCATGGGACCTTCCTTTGAAGAGCTAAACCAACCTCATTTTGCACCTCCTTTGTCCCCATGTCGTGGGACTGTCGTGTGTGCTATCTACTGTTCTGAGGGCTCTCTGAAGTGCTGAGAGCGCCCTCTTCCTCCTCACACGGAGTTGAGGCCCCCAGGTCTCTCCTGGGTCCAGATAGTGCCATTTTGACGCAAAACGCGACTTTGCCGGAACCAGGGCTTGTTGGAACAATCCAGCGCCAAAAATCGCCTGCATCCAACTGCTTCCCGTGGGACATCCAGTGCATCAAAAGGGAACCCGCTGACAGCTTCCTTGGGTACATTCCTGCAATCTTCGTCCAACCCGGGACTCTTCTTTTGCACCCTCTTCTGGGTTGGCAGGGGCTCCTGTCCTTCCTGGAACTTCTTCTGCCTTCTGGACTTGGTCTCCTTCCTTTGCAGGTATTCAGGTCCAGGAATTCACCATTAGTTGTTTGCAGTCTTGCTTGGTTTTTTTCGCAATAGCTCTAATCACAACTTGTAGTGTGTTATAAGGAAACTTGCAGTACTTTACTCCTGCTTTTCTGGGCTCTGGAATAGGGTATTTTACTTATTTTACTGTGTTCTTACTCTCCCAGCGATTCTCTACACACCACACTTGTCTAGGGGGGAATTTGTGATTTGCACTCCACTTTCTTAGTATATGGTTTGTGTTGCCCCTGGACCTGTTTTCTCCCATTGTATTCTGTAGCATTTCCTATTATTTGCACTATCCTATGTCTAATTACTTACCTTATTTTGATGTCTAGTGTATATATTGTGTATAAGTACAGTGTAACTATAAGTGGTATTGCATGAGCTTTGCATGCCTCCTAGTTCAACCTAAGCTGCTCCGCTATAGCTACCTCTATCAGCCTAAGCTGCTAGACCACTACTACATTTCACTAATAAGGGATAACTGGACCTGGTGTGAGGTGTAAGTACCCAAGGTACCCACTACAAACCAGTCCAGCCTCCTACAACTGGGCCACCTAGGTAATATAAGGATGATGCAACACTCTTCTGCTTTGATCCTGCTGAGACCTTTTGGGATCAGAGTTATCGGGGGAAATGATATGCATAGATCCCAGACCAAAAAGGCATTCCCCAATGCCACTGGATGTGAATGCCAGCTTTAGAAGAACTGGTATTTGCAGATCTTGTAAGTTGCAAAACAATCCAACGGTGGTTTGCCCATAGAGGTAATATCTCATAGAGTGTAGAATGGTTCAGCTTCCATTTGTGCCAAGTTGACTTCGTCCTGCTCAGCCTGTACACTAAAGTGTTGCTTATGCCAGGAACATGTTCCGCCAGGAGAGTTATCCAGTGAACCACTGTCCAATTCTAGATCTTCTGTGCCTCTCTGGACAGGGGTAATGATCTTGTGCCTCCTTGCTTGTTGACATAGTGCATGCTGGCGTTATTGTCTGTACATATCATCAACAAGGCGCCTGTTATTCTTGGCAGGAATAAATTGCTTTGAACTCCAGCTGATTGATGTGCATGGCCTTCTGAGTTGGAGACCACGTCCCTTAAATTAAGATGTACGCCCCATCCATCTAGGAAAGCGTCCATGTTGATGACATAGCCGGGAACCTGAAGTAGGAATGTAAGGCCTTTGGAAAGTGGGTGCAGCAGTCACCATAGTTTTAGAGCTGCTATCATGTGTGGTGTAATCTTTACTAAGTCGCCAAAGGATCCCAATGTTTGTAGCCACTGCTTGCTGAGCTCCTCTTGTAAAGGCCTCATGTTCAAGCAGGCGAAAGGAACCAGGTCTGTGGGTGAGAACATCATCCCTAGAGGGGACTTGTACAAACTCAATGAAACTGACTTTTTCATTTGTAGTTTCAGGGCTTAATGCTGTAGTCTCTGCTGTCTGTCTTATGATACAGAAGCTTTGTTCTGCGTTGTTTCCAAAGCTGCTTCTAGGAACACTATGGTTACTGATGGCGTAGTCGATGATTTAAGATGATTGACCGTGAGCCCCAATTTGATGAATAATGTTAGGCAAGCTGAGGTGGATTCTGTTGTTTGAGTGGCTGTGGGTGCCTTTATCAGCCCGTCAGCGAGGTATGAGAATACCTGGTATCTAGCACTTCTCAGTGAAGCCACCACAGGCGCGTGTTGCTCGAATGAGAATTTACCTTAAAGAACAAAAGACAAGAGGCGTCTGGCAAAACAGGAAACTGTATGTTTAATTAAACATTACGGCTGGGAGAGCAGTTACAGAACCAGGATCTGAGGACTGTCTTTCATTGTACATTGCATTGAAGCAAGTTTTATATATTTCTCTGTGTGCAATAAAACTATAAATATGGGAACAGTTGTCACAGAGTCATAGAAACAATTCCAAATAGGGCATGCAGGAGGGCCTCGATCTGGCATGGACACAATGTGGGCCAAGAAGTACGTCCCAATGTCTGGCCTGAGGGGCGCGAGGTCACTGCGCCTGCTGTGTGTGCTACTTCCTGATTGGCTAAGTGTACCTAACTACATGTTGTAGGAAAGTACCATCTTGCCTGGCATGTTACCCCCATTTTTTACTGTATGTATGTATGTTTGTTTTTGCCTGTGTCACTGGGATCCTGCTAGCCAGGACCCCAGTGCTCATAAAGTATGCCCTGTATGTGTTCCCTGTGTGGTGCCTAACTGTATCACTGAGGCTCTGCTAACCAGAACCTCAGTGTGTATGCTCTCTCTGCTTTTAAAATTGTCACTGCAGGCTAGTGACTAATTTTACCAATTCTTATTGGCACACTGGAACACCCTTATAATTCCCTAGTATTTGGTACCTAGGTACCCAGGGTATTGGGATTCCAGGAGATCCCTATGGGCTGCAGCTTTTCTTTTGCCACCCATAGGGAGCTCAGACAATTCTTACACAGGACTGCCACTGCAGCCTGAGTGAAATAACATCCACGTTATTTCACAGTCATTTTACACTGCACTTAAGTAACTTATAAGTCACCTATATGTCTAACCCTCACTTAGAGAAGGTTAGGTGCAAAGTTACTTAGTGTGAGGGCACCCTGGCACTAGCCAAGGTGATCCCACATTGTTCAGGGCAACTTCCCTGGACTTTGTGAGTGCGGGGACACCATTATACACGTGCACTACATAAAGGTCAATACCTATATGTAGCGTCACAATGGTAACTCCGAACATGGCCATTGAACATGTCTAGGATCATGGAATTGTCACACCACTACCATACTGGTATTGGGTGGACAATTCCATGCATCCCCGGTGCTCCAGCATAGAGCCCGGGTACTGGCAAACTAACTTTCCGGGGTTTTCTCTGCAGCTACCGCTGCTGCCAACCCTCGGACAGGTGTCTGCCCCCCTGGGGCCTGGGCAGCCCAGTCCCAGGAAGGCAGAACAAAGGATTTCCTCTGAGAGAGGATGTTACACCCTCTCCCTTTGGAAATAGGTGTGAAGGGCCTGAGAGGAGTAGCCTCTCCTGGCCTCTGGAAATGCTTTGAAGGGCACAGATGGTGCCCTCCTTGCATAAGCCAGTCTACATCAGTTCAGGGATCCCCCCAGCCCTTCTCAGGCGTGAAACTGGTCAAAGGAAAGGGGAGTGACCACTCCCCTGACCAGCACCTCCCAGGGGAGGTGCCCAGAGCTCCTCCAGTGTGTCCCAGACCTCTGCCATCTTGGATGCAGAGGTGTGAGGGCACAATAGACACCTCTGAGTGGCCAGGCCAGCAGGTGACGTCAGAGACCCCTCCTGATAGGTGCTTACCTTTCTCTGTAGCCAATCCTCCTCTGAAGGCTATTTAGGGTCTCTCCTGTGGGTATCTCACCGGACAACCAATGCAAGAGCTCACCAGAGTTCCTCTGCACTTCCCTCTTCGACTTCTGCCAAGGATCGACTGCTCCAGGACGCCTGCAAAATCGCAACAAAGTAGCAAGAAAACTACCAGCAACATTGTAGCGCCTCATCCTGCTGGCTTTCTCGACTGTTTCCTGGTGGGTCATGCTCTGAGGGCTGTCTGCCTTCACTCTGCACTGGAAGTCAAGAAGAAATCTCCTGTGGGTTGACGGAATCCTCCCCCTGCCAACGCAGGCACCAAACTTCTGCATCACCGGTCCTCTGGGTCCCCTCTCATCTTGACAAGCGTGGTCCCTGGAACACAGGAGCTGGGTCCAAGTGTTCCCGACAGTCCAGTGGCCCTTCTGTCCAAATTTGGTGGAGGTTAGTCCTTGCCTCCCCACATCAGACAGTAATCCTGTGTCCTGCGTGAACTGCAGCTGCTAGGGCTTCTGTGCACTCTTGCAAGACTTCCTTTGTGCACAGCCTAGCCCAGGTCCCCCAGCACTCCGTCCTGCATTGCCCACCTCACTGAGTTGGACTCCAACTTCGTGGGACCCTCTTTTGTTGTGCTGAGTCGACCGTCGTGCTCAGATCTTCTGAACGCCTGTTCAGGTGCTTCTGTGGGTGCTGCCTGCTTCTCCGTGGGCTCTCCGTGTTGCTGAGCACCAACCCATCTCCTCCTCCAAGGGACGACCTCCTGGTCCTTCCTGGGCCCTGGCAGCACCCAAAATCCTCAACCCCAACTCTTGCAGCTAGCAAGGCTTGGTTGCGGTCTTTCTGCATGGAAACAACTCTGCATCCTTCAGCACGCCGTGGGACATCTTCCGACCAAAGGAGAAGTTCCTGGCACCTTCTGTTGTTGCAGAACCTTCAGCTTTTTCCACCCGGAGGGAGCCCTTTTGCACCTTCATCCGGGGTTTGGTGGGCGCCTTTCCCCCCTGGACACTTGCGTGACTCTTGGACTTGGTCCCCTTCCTTTGCAGGTCCTCAGGTCCAGAAAACCATCTTCAGTGCTTTGCAGTCAGTTGTTGTCTTTGCAGAATCCCCTATCTCGACTTTACTGTCTTTCTGGGGTAGTAGGGTAACTTTAATCCTACTTTTCAGGGTCTTGGGGTGGGGTATCTTGGACACCTTTGTTGTTTTCTTACACTCCCAGCAACCCTCTACACACTACACTAGGCCTGGGGTCCATTTGTGGTTCGCATTCCACTTTTGGAGTATATTGTTTGTGTTGGCCCTAGGCCTATTTTCTCCTATTGCATTCTATTGTGTTCTACAGTGTTTGCACTACTTTTCTAACTGTCTACTTACCTGATTTTGGTTTGTGTGTATATTTTGTGTATTTTACTTACCTCCTAAGGGAGTATATCCTCTGAGATACTTTTGGCATATTGTCACTAAAATAAAGTACCTTTATTTTTAGTAACTCTGAGTATCGTGTTTTCTTATTTTATAGTGCTAAGTGATATAAGTGGTATAGTAGGAGTTTTGCATGTCTCCTAGTTCAGCCTAAGCTGCTCTGCTACAGCTACCTCTATCAGCCTAAACTGCTAGAACATTACTAATCTACTAATAAGGGATAACTGGACCTGGCACAAGGTGTAAGTACCACCAGGTACCCACTATAAGCCAGGCCAGCCTCTTACACATGTGGCACTTAACTTTATGATGTTTTCGGAATGCACGTTTCTCTCTGGCTACGTGTGCTTTATTGGGTCCAATCTCCAGAGACCACTGTAGTGTTGCTGCCTGTCTGTGGGATCTTATCTAAGTTTTCCTGTTTGTGCGTTTGGCTGCCCAATATGGCAAGAGCATTCACAGCACATAATGTTATGGCAAACATTAATAAAAATGGTTTGCCTATGTTGTCTAGACGTCTGCCATCATGATTCGAAGGAGCAGAAAAGGTGTAAAGGGGCTTTTAGAGCAGCGTTGAACTGCCTGTGCAATAAACAAATCCACTTTTGGATGGACCACTAAACAGGCTGGTGAGTCTTCAGAGGCCTTGTATTTTTTGTCAATCCGAGGTAAGACACCATTCACCTTAGCTGGATTCTGCATTATTTTTGTGCCCTCCTGCCAGATGTAATCTATTGTGGGAATATCAGACACAGATTTTCTTGCTGGCTCCTTGAAGTCGTATAAGAAGCAGTGTGACTATTTGACAGTCATAGGAAGTTGAAACCTTTTTCCAGCCCTATCATAAGGTTTTAGAATCCTTCTACATTGTTGGGAGGAGAATCCACTGGTTGAGGGGGGTCGGTGGAAATGGCGTAGGAATTAAGTAAGTATCCAATTCATGGTTTTATCGATCCTAAGGAATCTCTCCTTCATCCTGATCATCCTCTGATGAAGATGGGTTGTGTCTTGGGGAGCCACAATTTTGGATGCCTAGGTCATCCTGGGCATCATTGGTTGTGGAATAGGTTCTGGAGTTTTTGGCAATGAAGGCAGGAGTGGAACAGTGAATTGCTCAGGAGAAGATGGTTGAGCAGGTTCAGGAAACCTCCTTTGGTAGTCTCTTCACATGCCCTTTAGGTCGTGCAATAAAGACATAGGCACTTGTATGAAGTCTTGTTGGGTATGAGACTGGTCACAGGGCTGATAGTGCTCCTCCTGATGTGTGGGTCCATCAGCAAACCTGGGCTGTTGCTAATACTCTTCATACTATTGGTCTTCTTCCTCAAAATCCTGGCACTAAACCCTAAGCTCCGGGGGACTATGTGCTGTTCAAAATGGTCCCTCATCCTTAGAGTTTTCTATATCCAAAAGGTGGCTTGGAGGGTATGGAGACACCTTACTGGGAGAAGTGTGCTCTGAGTGCAGGAAAGTCTTTGAAATTTTTACGATCATCAATGGTGTGGCCGACCCTTCATGGCTGTCAATGGTAGCAGGATCTTTGTTGACGAGCCTGTCGTTGACGGGTTTGTCATCAAGGCTGTCGGCAAGGTGGTCGACGGTGGGAACATAGTCAACAGGGCCCTCATTGATGCCAACTTCTGCAACGTCGACGGAGGTTTAGTCAGAATAGATGCCAATGCAAGACTGGAAGGCATTGTCATTGATGCCCTCGTCAATGTCAATGTTGTGCTCGTCCTCATCGACAGTGTTGTTGCCGAGAGTTTTAAGGTGTATTTTACCATCAACAGTTCTGATGCAGATCTCGAGGACTGTACTCCAGATTTTTTAGGAGGAGTCAATGTCTGAGATCTACTGTGATCGAAGGATGTTTTTCTCTTTTTCTTCTTTCTGACAGTGCCTTTGACAGACTCATGGTGAATCATTTTCAAGGCCTTTTTAGATTCCTCTGTGAATTTCTTGTCACAGGATCTTTCTCTCTTAGTGGACCTTCTATGAGAGGTCGAAGAAGTGTCACCTTCCGCTTCAGAACTGGCAGATGGTTTAGATTTAGGTCCATATTTATACTTTTTTGCACTGCTTTTGCGTCATTTTTTACGTAAAAGCGAAGCCAACTTACAAAATATAATTATATTTTGTACGTTTGTGCCACTTTTGCATCACAAAATGATGCAAATGCAGCGCAAAAAAAGTATAAATATGGGCCTTAGTCTTCTGGAGCCACAGAAGAAGCCTCTCCTCACGGTCTTTCAATGTTTTTGTAGAAAAGGTGCAACAGATCTTTCACATTATGCTGAGGGTGTAGGCAGTAAATACAATCTTGTGTAGTCTTTTCATCCCACAAGAATTATAGGGCACAAACAGCCCTTTTTTTAGATCTTTCAGACATAACACCAATACAATTAGAAAACTCCAATACCAGTTTGTAGAAAAACTGAGCAGAGCTCAGGGAGACTCCCTTCACATGACATGCAGTAGAAAAGTTAAGGGACTGGAGCCTCTGTGATGAGGGTTATAAAGGGAACAGTTGCCTGACTGGCTGGACTTTGGGTCTTTTTTAATCATGTGAATAAGCTATTTAAATGAATGTCCTTAACATTGTTTTCTGCGTAGACATTTTACATTGCTATTTAATGGTATAGTGGGACTCCCATTTAGACAATGGGGAATGATTCAAGCATTTGAATCTATGAAAGATCCAATAGCCGAAAAAGTAAAGTAATTCCTAGGTGTAAAATTCTAGGTGAACATGTCAGTGTACCTTTGTGAACAAGGCCCAATATTGTCCCCTCAAAAGGCTTGCCTTCAAAATGCTGTACTTTCAGTGACATAATACTGCAGGGCCTGCCAAGTGGCAGAAACATACACTGGACACACCCATTGGTGATCCGATAATTACAGCTGAAGCACTGGCACCTTCAGAGAAAACTACCTCCAATCTTCTAACCATGGGAATCAAGTAGATGAATGGCACAATCAAATTCAAAACTGGTCAATGCATTAAATGTCTCAATTGGAATAGCTGCCATGGAACTCATTCCTGTGCTAGCGTATCTGTTCCTGTTTGGTGGTGCTGAAGTGGGAGTGGCACAATTAGTTAACAACGCTAGGTCACTGCGATAAGGAAGTAACAGGGTTTCACGATCATTTGAAACTATGCCACGTGACTATCTGAGGGCACAGTACATCTTGTCCTACCAATGGACCAGGGCTTTGACCCCCACAGGAACCTTCATGAGTCCTTGGCCTACTTCCTGCTCACTGTCTACACATTAGGGTCTGGCCAAGATGGTGGCGGAGTAGGACGTGGCTTTCACCTCTCCACCACGCTAGCCCTAACACTAGTTGCCCGCCGGACACTCACCGACAGTACCTGATGGATGACGGAGCCTATGCCACTCTGGGAGCACAAGATCAAAACTGGCATACAGCTGCATCATGATCCCTGGCTCGGCCAAGCGTTTTGAACCCACGGCACCCGGGATGGTGGGTATGTAGGCTCCATCGGCTGGAACTGACCTCCGCTGACCTGTGTGGCCCTCTCAGACCTAGGGACGTCGCGGGCTGCCAAACACCCCTTTTGGCCACCTTGCAGATCAGCAGGTGTGGTGGGGAGCTGCTTAGAGTCGTCCCTGGGCCAGGGAACTGGAGGACGGGGACGGCTTTCTGCAACCCCTTCGCCTGCTCTCACAGATCTCTTGGTCAGCAGCCCGGCTCCAGCTAACACTGCCTGGTAGCCGGGCTTCGGGCGCTGACAAGCTGAGAGCAGCAGCGTCCGCAGCAGAAGGTACTTTGTACTTTGCTTTTGGGGTTTGCAATCCTTCACTCTACAAGGTTCGATTGGGACACCACTTTCATTGGTCCTGTCTAGGTTTACCCTCTCTGGAACCCGCACAGCCCACAATCCATGTAGGCCTCCTCCCTGTTTCCTCATAAAGCCCCTTGACTGTCTAACTTTGAACTAAAAATAACAAGCTTCAACGTTAGAGGCTTAAACAAGCCTACTAAAAGGAGAGCGGTTCTGTCCCTCTTGGAATGTTCAGGTAGCAACATCTGTCTCTTCCAGGACACACACTCACGGGCATATTTATACTGTTTGCGCCTGATTTGTGTCATTTTGTTTTTATGCAAATCTGGCACAAACTTACCTCCATATTTATATTTTGATGCTAGACCCGTCTAGAGTCAAAATATTGGAGTTAACATAAAAAAATTTCAGTGGAAACCTATCTAGCGTCAGTGAGATGCAAGGTAGGCATTCCCGGTCAAAAAATGACTCAAGGCCTTTGAGCGTTAGTTATTCTCCTGTGCAAAAATCATGCACGGGAGGAGTGTAGGAGGCTAGCCTGGTTTGTAGTGGGTACGTTGGGTACTTACACCTTACACCAGGTCCAGTTATCCCTTATTAGTGAAATGTAGTAGTGTTCTAGTAGCTTAGGCTCATAGAGGTAGCTATAGCAGAGCAGCTTAGGCTGAACTAGGAGACATGCAAAGCTCCTGCAATACCACTTATAGTTACACAGTACTCATACACAAGACAAGACAATACTCAGTGTTACCAAAAATAAAGGTAGTTTATTTGGGTGACACAAGGCCAAAAATACCTTAGTGGCAATACTCCTTCTGGAGGTAAGTATTATACACAATATATACACTAGACACCAAAATAAGGTATGTAATTAGACATGGGATAGTGCAAACAATAGGAAATGCTATAGAATGCAAAGGGAGATAATAGGTCTAGGGGCAACACAAACCATATACTAACAAAGTGGAATGCGAACCACAAATTCCCCCTAAACAAGTGTAGTGTGTAGAGAATCACTGGGGGAGTAAGAATACAGTAAAGGTAAGTAAATTATTCCACCCCAGAGCCCAGGATAGTAGGAGTAAAGTACTGCAAGTTTCTCTAGGACACACTACAAGTCGTGATTACAGTTATTGCAAGAACCAAGCAAGATGCAAACAACAAATGATGTATTCGTGGGCATGAAGACCTACAAAGGAAGGAGACCAAGTCCAGAAGTCAGAAGAAGTTCCAGGAAGGAGAGGAGCCCCTGCCAACCCAGAAGAGGGTGCAAAAGAAAAGTCCCCTGCTGGACGAAGACTGCAGAAATGCACACAAGGAAGATATCAGTGGGTTCCTGCGTAATGCAATGGATGATCCACGAAGAGTTGTTGGATGCAGGCGAGTTTTGGTGCTGGATTCGCCCAACAAGTCTTGGTTCCGGCAAAGTCGCATTTTGCGTCAAAATGGTGCTGTCTGGACCCAGGAGGGACCTGGGGCCTCAACTATGTGTGAGAAGGAAGAGGGAGCTCTCAGCACTTTTGAGAGCCCTCAGAACACCAGACAGCACCCACTGGAGTCCCAGCACATGGGGACAAAGGAGGTGCAAAATGCGGTTGGTGCAGCACTACAAAGGAAGGTCCCACGCTGCCGGAGGACAACTCAGCAAGCTGAGCGTTGCAGGACAGAGTGCTGGGAACCTGGCCCAGGCTGTGCACAAAGGAATTTTGCAAATGGTGCACAGAGGCCTCAGGAGGTGGAAAAGACGCGGTGCACAGGGGTACTGTCGTACTCGGGGAAGGCAAGGTCTTACCTCCTCCAAATGGGACAGCAGGACCTCAGGGCAGTCTGTGTAGAAGGGGTCCACCACCTGTGTTCCAAGGAGCATGCTTGTCGCCAGGAGAGGAGTCCAAGAGAACCGGTTGTCGACTTAGAAGGTGCCTGCTTGAGAAGGGAAGAGACTCCATCGCTCCACTGGAGATTTCTTCGGTCCTTCTGGTGCAGGATGAAGACAGGGAGTCCCCAGAGCGTGCACACCGTGTAAGCTGTTGCAGTTGCTGGCTGGAGCTGACACTGTAGAGGAAAAGTAGTCCTTCTGAATACTTTGTTGCTGTTACAGCGGTTCCTGGAGCAGTCTGCGGTCGTTCCGAAGTCAGAGGATGAAGTAGTAGTTGCAGAGGATTCCTGATGGAAATTTGCAAGCAGAGTCTGAAGAAAAACCCACAGGAGAGACCCTAAATAGCCCTGAGAGGGGGAGTGGCTACCTTATCAGGTTACTGGGAGAAGTGTGCTCTGAGTGCAGGAAAGTCTTTGAAATTTTTACGATCATCAATGGTGTGGCCGACCCTTCATGGCTGTCAATGGTAGCAGGATCTTTGTTGACGAGCCTGTCGTTGACAGGTTTGTCATCAAGGCTGTCGGCAAGGTGGTCGACGGTGGGAACATAGTCAACAGGGCCCTCATTGATGCCAACTTCTGCAACGTTGACGGAGGTTTAGTCAGAATAGATGCCAACGCAAGACTGGAAGGCATTGTCATTGATGCCCTCGTCAATGTCAATGTTGTGCTCGTCCTCATCGACAGTGTTGTTGCCGAGAGTTTTAAGGTGTATTTTACCATCGACAGTTCTGATGCAGATCTCGAGGCCTGTACTCCAGATTTTTTAGGAGGAGTCAATGTCTGAGATCTACTGTGATCGAAGGATGTTTTTCTCTTTTTCTTCTTTCTGTTAGTGCCTTTGACAGACTCATGGTGAATCATTTTCAAGGCCTTTTTAGATTCCTCTGTGAATTTCTTGTCACAGGATCTTTCTCTCTTAGTGGACTTTCTATGAGAGGTCGAAGAAGTGTCACCTTCCTCTTCAGAACTGGCAGATGTTTAGATTTAGGTCCATATTTATACTTTTTTGCACTGCTTTTGCGTAATTTTTTTACGTAAAAGCGAAGCGAACTTACAAAATATAATTATATTTTGTACGTTTGTGCCACTTTTGCATCACAAAATGATGCAAATGCGGCGCAAAAAAAGTATAAATATGGGCCTTAGTCTTCTGGAGCCACAGAAGAAGCCTCTCCTCACGGTCTTTCAATGTTTTTGTAGAAAAGGTGCAACAGATCTTTCACATTATGCTGAGGGTGTAGGCAGTAAATACAATCTTGTGTAGTCTTTTCATCCCACAAGAATTATAGGGCACAAACAGCCCTTTTTTTAGATCTTTCAGACATAACACCAATAAAATTAGAAAACTCCAATACCAGTTTGTAGAAAAACTGAGCAGAGCTCAGGAAGACTCCCTTCACATGACATGCAGTAGAAAAGTTAAGGGACTGGAGCCTCTGTGATGAGGGTTATAAAGGGAACAGTTGCCTGACTGGCTGGACTTTGGGTCTTTTTTAATCATGTGAATAAGCTATTTAAATGAATGTCCTTAACATTGTTTTCTGCGTAGACATTTTACATTGCTATTTAATGGTATAGTGGGACTCCCATTTAGACAATGGGGAATGATTCAAGCATTTGAATCTATGAAAGATCCAATAGCCAAAAAAGTAAAGTAATTCCTAGGTGTAAAATTCTAGGTGAACATGTCAGTGTACCTTTGTGAACAAGGCCCAATATTTTCCCCTCAAAAGGCTTGCCTTCAAAATGCTGTACTTTCAGTGACATAATACTGCAGGGCCTGCCAAGTGGCAGAAACATACACTGGACACACCCATTGGTGATCCGATAATTACAGCTGAAGCACTGGCACCTTCAGAGAAAACTACCTCCAATCTTCTAACCATGGGAATCAAGTAGATGAACGGCACAATCAAATTCAAAACTGGTCAATGCATTAAATGTCTCAATTGGAATAGCTGCCATGGAACTCATTCCTGTGCTAGCGTATCTGTTCCTGTTTGGTGGTGCTGAAGTGGGAGTGGCACAATTAGTTAACAACGTTAGGTCACTGCGATAAGGAAGTAACAGGGTTTCACGATCATTTGAAACTATGCCACGTGACTATCTGAGGGCACAGTACATCCTGTCCTACCAATGGACCAGGGCTTTGACCTCCACAGGAACCTTCATGAGTCCTTGGCCTACTTCCTGCTCACTGTCTACACATTAGGGTCTGGCCAAGATGGTGGCGGAGTAGGACGTGGCTTTCACCTCTCCACCACCCTAGCCCCAACACTAGTTGCCCGCCGGACACTCACCGACAATACCTGATGGATGACGGAGCCTATGCCACTCTGGGAGCACAAGTTCAAAACTGGCATACAGCCGCATCATGATCCCTGGCTCGGCCAAGCGTTTTGAACCCACGGCACCCGGGATGGTGGGCATGTAGGCTCCATCAGCTGGAACTGACCTCCCCTGACCTGTGTGGCCCTCTCAGACCTAGGGACGTCGTGGGCTGCCAAACACCCCTTTTGGCCACCTTGCAGATCAGCAGGTGTGGTGGGGAGCTGCTTAGAGTCGTCCCTGGGCCTGGGAACTGGAGGACAGGGACGGCTTTCTGCAACCCCTTCGCCTGCTCTCACAGATCTCCTGGTCAGCAGCCCGGCTCCAGCTAACACTGCCTGGCAGCCGGGCTTCGGGCGCTGACAAGCTGAGGGCAGCAGCGTCCGCAGCAGAAGGAAAGCGTGTCAATTGCGGCCACCGGTGTCCCCGAGATGGAACCACTAGACCGGTGCCCGGCACCCGCCATGCCAACTTCATAGTCACCAGCACCCCAGCAACTGTAAGGACCCCCCCTGAGACAACCACAGTAAGGCCTCAGCATCCCTTAGCTTGGCAGTTCCCTGCTGATGTACTGACTGGGCATGTTTGCCGAGGCTCTGGCCCTAACATAGGGGGCACTGTTAGAGGATATGTGGCAACAGCCCAGCCCCACTACTGCCGCCGAAGACCTTGATGGGGCCACACCTTAGGGTATAGGTCAAGGCATCACTGTACTGTGCTACTTGACTTCTCTGCACCAGAACTACTGAAGGCACTGTTGGACAACGACTGTTCAGTGCCTAATTTCAG
This sequence comes from Pleurodeles waltl, assembly GCF_031143425.1. Taxonomy (NCBI): domain Eukaryota; kingdom Metazoa; phylum Chordata; class Amphibia; order Caudata; family Salamandridae; genus Pleurodeles; species Pleurodeles waltl. The sequence goes on from NC_090439.1 coordinate 237,807,743, forward strand.
GAGTAGCAACATCTCCCAGTTACGTCCCTGGCCACTCCTCGACTGTGGGGAACTGAGCCTTCTGACCACTCCAGCTGAACCTGCTCCTCTGCCCTACACAACCCTCCACATTTCTGCCTTGGTGGGGGTCCCACAGTGGCTTTGCCTTTCCATCACTTGAGTTGGTGGACTTTGGCCCCTCTCCTGGCACGATCTAGTTCCACTTGGCAGCAAAAGCCACTCATCAGGCATACAGTAATGTCCACCTGAATGGCCACCAAGAGATCATGATTGCCTCTCACCACCTCCACTGGGTGTTCCCTGCCGCCTGATTGGCCATGGCCATATACTTTTCTGGATGCTTGACTGCTCCGATAGCTTCCCCTCGGTCTAGACCACTATCCTCCATGCACTGGGAGCTGATTAGAGAGATTTCCTACGGGCAGCTACACAACCGGAGGCTTCTGCACTTTCCATTTACCCCCCCAGTATGACGGACTTCAAGAATAACAAGGATCAGTAGGTAAGAGAGATGCTCACATGCTCCACACCAGCACAGGACAAAGAACTCCCACCCACTTTGACCCAGAAGGCCCTCCTGAGTCGGATTCAGCACCAGTGACCAGAGGCTTCCTCACCTCTCTATTTGACTTGCTGAAAACTGATCTCCAAACCCTCAAGAAGGACCTCCCCCAGGACCTACGGGTTCTATGCCACAACCTTGCTTCGTGGGAGACCATGCCTCTGCACTGGAAGATAATGAAATTTGTACAGGGGAAGAAGTAGAGATGCTGAGACAGTAAATGATCTGCCTCCATGAACAGCCGGATGAACTAAAGGCCCAAGCAGAAGATCGGCAAACAGATCCCACCAAAACAATAATCCAATGTTGAGGGATCCCCATCTGGGCAGAAGGTTTAGGCATTAGGGACTACAACCAGGCTCTCTTCCGCTACATCCTTGAATAAGATGACAATACCGAACTAAGGTTAGACAGAGTCTACCAGGTTGGTAGACCGGAGGCTCCACAGCTAGACCGCCCGACATTTTGGCTTGCGTCCACGTCTTCTAGGCAAAAGAGGACATCCTGAGAGCAGCAAGTGTTAAACAGCCAATCACTTTTAGGAGTCATACAGTCGGCCTTTTCCAAGACATCTCACTACTTATCCTCCAGCGTTGCTGGCAATTTAAGCTAGTGGCCAAATTCCTATGCTTAAAAGAGATCTCCTACGGCTGGGGCCACCCCTTTAGGCTGATTTTCCACTGGGATGGACAACTACACCAGCTACGGACACTGAACAACACTTGCTGCATTCTGGACCTAGCAGCTGAGCCAGCTTCAACCACAATGCCTAGCTCTCCTCACAACTCCAATTCCCGAGCATTGCCCTGGCGGAAAATGGGGAAGAATAGGCAGCACTCCCACCCTAGTCCTGGTGAAAGTGCATGGGAAAGCCGGCGGTCCAGGTCCATCAGGCCTCTGACTCAGGGGGAGGGCCCACTTGACAGTATTTCAAGATGTCAGTTCACCTTCTCCACCATCTGCTACCCATCATACTCCTTGGTTGAACTGCGGCTATGAGGGGCAAGGTGACACCCACCATCCTGAGAGACTGAACCCGTGTCTCCCCACTCCAGGCTTCATCGGCAGTCTAGTTTACCATCATGGATGGACTTCCATCACCAGTCAAGTTGATTGTATGGTTCTTTTCGTGTATGTACTTTGCTTTTGGGGTTTGCAATCCTTCACTCTACAAGGGTCGATTGGGACACCACTTTCATTGGTCCTGTCTAGGTTTACCCTCTCTGGAAACCGCACAGCCCACAATCCATGTAGGCCTCCTCCCTATTTCCTCATAATGCCCCCTTGACTGTCTAACTTTGAACTAAAAATAACAAGCTTCACCGTTAGAGGCTTAAACAAGCCTACTAAAAGGAGAGCGGTTCTGTCCCTCTTGGAATGTTCAGGTAGCAACATCTGTCTCTTCCAGGACACACACTCACGGGCATATTTATACTGTTTGCGGCTGATTTGTGTCATTTTGTTTTTATGCAAATCTGGCACAAACTTACCTTCATATTTATATTTTGATGCTAGACCGGTCTAGAGTCAAAATATTGGAGTTAACATAACATTTATTCTGTGGAAACCTATCTAGCGTCAGTGAGATGCAAGGTAGGCATTCCCGGTCAAAAAATGACTCAAGGCCTTTGAGTGTTAGTTATTCTCCTGTGCAAAAATCGTGCACGGAAGGAGGAGTGTAGGAGGCTAGCCTGGTTTGTAGTGGGTACGTTGGGTACTTACACCTTACACCAGGTCCAGTTATCCCTTATTAGTGAAATGTAGTAGTGTTCTAGTAGCTTAGGCTCATAGAGGTAGCTATAGCAGAGCAGCTTAGGCTGAGCTAGGAGACATGCAAAGCTCCTGCAATACCACTTATAGTTACACAGTACTCATACACAAGACAAGACAATACTCAGTGTTACCAAAAATAAAGGTAGTTTATTTGGGTGACACAAGGCCAAAAATACCTTAGTGGCAATACTCCATCTGGAGGTAAGTATTATACACAATATATACACTAGACACCAAAATAAGGTATGTAATTAGACATGGGATAGTGCAAACAATAGGAAATGCTATAGAATGCAAAGGGAGATAATAGGTCTAGGGGCAACACAAACCATATACTAACAAAGTGGAATGCGAACAACAAATTCCCCCTAAACAAGTGTAGTGTGTAGAGAATCACTGGGGGAGTAAGAATACAGTAAAGGTAAGTAAATTACTCCACCCCAGAGCCCAGGATAGTAGGAGTAAAGTACTGCAAGTTTCTCTAGGACACACTACAAGTCGTGATTACAGTTATTGCAAGAACCAAGAAAGACTGCAAACAACAAATGGTGTATTCTTGGGCATGAAGACCTACAAAGGAAGGAGACCAAGTCCAGAAGTCAGAAGAAGTTCCAGGAAGGAGAGGAGCCCCTGCCAACCCAGAAGAGGGTGCAAAAGAAAAGTCCCCTGCTGGACGAAGACTGCAGAAATGCACACAAGGAAGATATCAGTGGGTTCCTGCGTAATGCAATGGATGATCCACGAAGAGTTGTTGGATGCAGGCGAGTTTTGGTGCTGGATTCGTCCAACAAGTCTTGGTTCCGGCAAAGTCGCATTTTGCGTCAAAATGGTGCTGTCTGGACCCAGGAGGGACCTGGGGCCTCAACTATGTGTGAGAAGGAAGAGGGAGCTCTCAGCACTTTTGAGAGCCCTCAGAACACCAGACAGCACCCACTGGAGTCCCAGGACATGGGGACAAAGGAGGTGCAAAATGCGGTTGGTGCAGCACTACAAAGGAAGGTCCCACGCTGCCGGAGGACAACTCAGCAAGCTGAGCGTTGCAGGACAGAGTGCTGGAAACCTGGGCCAGGCTGTGCACAAAGGAATTTTGCAAATAGTGCACAGAGGCCTCAGGAGGTGGAAAAGACGCGGTGCACAGGGGTACTGTCGTACTCGGGGAAGGCAAGGTCTTACCTCCTCCAAATTGGGACAGCAGGACCTCAGGGCAGTCTGTGTAGAAGGGGTCCACCACCTGTGTTCCAAGGAGCATGCTTGTCGCCAGGAGAGGAGTCCAAGAGAACCGGTTGTCGACTTAGAAGGTGCCTGCTTGAGAAGGGAAGAGACTCCGTCGCTCCACTGGAGATTTCTTCGGTCCTTCTGGTGCAGGATGAAGACAGGGAGTCCCCAGAGCGTGCACACCGTGTAAGCTGTTGCAGTTGCTGGCTGGAGCTGACACTGTAGAGGAAAAGTAGTCCTTCTGAATACTTTGTTGCTGTTACAGCGGTTCCTGGAGCAGTCTGTGGTCGTTCCGAAGTCAGAGGATGAAGTAGTAGTTGCAGAGGATTCCTGATGGAAATTTGCAAGCAGAGTCTGAAGAGAAACCCACAGGAGAGACCCTAAATAGCCCTGAGAGGGGGAGTGGCTAACTTATCAGGTATGGACCTATCAGGAGGGGCCTCTGACGTCACCTGCTGGCACTGGCCACTCAGAGGCCTCCAGAGTGTCCCCACTCCTTGGAAAACAAGATGGCTGAAGTCTGGGACACACTGGAGGAGCTCTGGGCACCAACCCTGGGGTGGTGATGGACAGGGGTCACTCCCCTTTCTCTTGTCCAGTTTCGCGCAAGAGCAGGGAGTGGGGTCCCTGAACCGGTGTAGACTGGCTTATGCAAAGAGAGCACCATCTGTGCCCTTCAAAGCATTTTCAGAGGCTGGGGGTGGTTAGCCCTACCCAGTCTGTAACACCTATTTCCAAAGGGAGAGGGTGGCCCTGCTATCAGAGGAAATGCTTTGTTCTGCCTTCCTGGGACTGAGCTGCTCAGACCCCATTAGGGCAGAACTCTGTCTGTGAGGTAGCAGCAGCTGTAGCTGCAGTGCAAGCCTCAGAGAGCTGGTTTGTCAGTACTTGGGGTCCATGGTGGAGCCCCCAGGATGTATGGAATTGGCTCCCCAATACCAGATTTGGAATGGGAGGACAATTCCATGATCTTACACACCCTACATAGCCATATTCGGAGTTACCATTGTGAAGCTACATATAGGTATTGACCTATGTGTACTGCGCACGTGTAATGGCGTCCCTCACTCACAAAGTTCTGGGAATTGGCCCTGAACTATGTGGGGGCACCTTTGGTAGTGCAAGAGTGCCCTCACACTTAGTAACTTTGCACCTAACCTTCAGTAAATAAAGGATAGACATATAGGTGACTGATAAGTTACTTAAGTGCAGTGAAAATGGCTGTGCAATTGTGTGTGCACTATTTCACGCAGGCTGCAATGGCAGTCTTGTGAAAGGGTTTGTCTGATCTCCTTCTGGGTGGCAAAACAAATGCTGCAGCCCATAAGGATCTCCTGGAACCCCAAGGCCCTGGGTACCTAGGCACCATATACTAGGGACTTATAAGGGGGGGTCCAGTGTGCCAATTGAAATTGGTAAATGAAGTCACTAGCCTATAGTGACATTTAAAAGCAGAGAGAACCTAAGCACTGAAGTTCTGGTTAGCAGAGCCTCAGTGACACAGTTAAGCACTACTGACAACATACACATTAGGCCACAAACTATGAGCACTGGGGTCCTGGCTAGCAGGATCTCAGTGAGACAGACAAAACACAATGACATATAGGGTTTTCACTATGAGCACTGGGGTTCTGGCTAGCAGGATCCCAGAGACACAGTAAAAACACACTTACACACACTCACAAACAGGCCAAAAGTGGGGGGAACCATGCTAGAAAGAGGCTACTTCCTCGCAAGGAGGGTTTTAAATAATGGCGCTAAGCCTGTTTAGCACCATTATTTAACGCCTGAGTCAGGGCAGGCATTAGGGGACCTGTGGGCTCATTTCCATGGTCAGAGACCATGGAAGCAGTCCACAGGTGCCCTTCCCTGCCCCCAGGGACACCCCCACCCATACCTGGAGGGCACCAAAGGATGGGGGGATCCATTCAAGGTAAGTCCAGGTACGTTTTTCTTTTTTTTTCCTAAAGTGCCATGGGGGGCCTAACTTGGGCCCCCCTACAAGGCACTGTGCTCAATGGCCATGCCCAGGGGACAAAAGTCCCCTGGGCATGGCCTTTGGGCTGGGGGGCATGACTCCTGTCTTTGCTAAGACAGGAGTCATGTCCATGGGGGTTGTGCATCAAAAAATGACGCTAGTCAGGTTAGAGTCAATTTTTTTACACTAACCTGACTAGAGCCATTCTCTGACGCATAACCTCCAGTCTCCCCTATGCCTCACCTACCCGGTTAGCGTCATTTATTTTGATGCTAACCAGGCCTTAGCGCCGGCTAGCATCATTCCTTAAATATAACGATCGGCTGGCATCTAGGCATGGCGGTAGCCAACGGTATACTTTTTGACCTAAACCTGCGTTAGCGCAGGTTTGCGTCAAAAAGTATAAATCAGGGCCTTATTGTCCAAAGATGTCCGTCGCATGCAGTCTTGCTGGTTCCCCAGACAGCTATAGTTTTCCAATTCTAGTAAGCAAGGGGGATAGCTATTTTGTTCTCCAGGGGCTTTAGGGGAGAAGTAGTTCTAAAGCGGTTGAGTGTTAGGGGTGCTTTTAGCTTATAGTATTTAAAAAGGCTCCTTCAATTTTACCCTTGCAAATGTATACATCCCTAATGAGCAGCAAGAATTGTTCCTTTTCGACGCTATCTCACCCGTCTTCCAGACTACAGGCATGGCCATCCTGGTCAGGGGAGACCTAAACCTTGTATTGGGTAATGATGTGGACCACTCTGGCCATCACTCGGACTAAAAGGGGGTCTTCTCAGCACAGGATCTTTGCTGGCTGGCCGACTGTGGCCTGAGCAATGTCTGGAGGACCCACCCCTCTGGTGTGCGGGACTACACCTATAAATTACAGCACATAGAACTTATGCCCGTATTGATTATTTCCTAGCGACCCCAGTCTTTCAGACTGTAGTACACAGCTCCCACATCATTCCTAGATCCATCTCTGACCACGCTCCCCTGACTTTAAAGGCATACATAGAGGCCAGGTACCTGAAAATATCACGGTGGCGCCATCGGGAGAGCCTACTAGTAGCCCAACCGACCTTTGCAGCAATTCACAAGACGATTTAGACTATCTTCTAACCAATAATACTAGGCAGGTAGTCTTAGCTTCACTATGGGAAACTTTGAAATTGGTAGTTTGTGGTGAATTTATTGCTATATTGGTAGCGGAAAACTGCACCCACAAATAGAAAGGGCTTGGGGCTATTCATAAAGGCACCGGGGATCGTTGGGTATGGGGGAACTGGAGAGAAAAAAGGCTGGACCTGGATCAGACAGAATATGCCTTCGTCCCCCTCAAACATACATTTTACCATGGCAGCAACCTCTGTGGATGATTGCTCGCCCACAGCTTACGGGCTAAGATCCATTCGGGATCTTTCCAAATGACCCTACCCACCCCGTCCTCTGAGGTCTGCTCAGATTTCCTGATTGTGACAGGATTCCAACAATATTATAGTATGCTCTACACGGTTTCAGGGACAGCCCCTGCAGACCTATTGGGCTCCTTTGCTGAATGCCACTGACTCCCCTACCCATCCACATGGCGGACTCCCTGGACAAATCCATAGGCATTAAAGAGGACATCTCTGCTATAGCCCCCTGAAGTTGATGAGGTCTCCAGGGCCCGATGGCTTCCCTTCACTATTTAAAAAAAAACTTATGTCACGAACTGGGCCAGGTCCTCACCCGACTGTTCAACTCTCACCACAACTGGCTCCCTTACAGACTCCATGTTGGAGGCACTGATCTCGGTCATACCCAAACCGGGCAAGAACCCCACGTTATGCGGGTCATACTGATCCATATTTCTCTTAAATGTTGATGCTAAATTATTCCATAGCATATTGGCCCACTGCCTTAGTTCTTTAATGCCAGGGTTGATAGCCCCAGACCAGGCCAGCTTTATCCCAACATACCAATGTGGGCACACTTTCCATTGCAAAAATAAATCATTTGTCTTTCAGTCAACACGGAGAAGGAGTTCGACTGAGTCAATTGCCCTTACCTTTTTAAGACTCTGGAGCTCTTTTGCTTCAATGAGAGTTTTATCTGCTGGATTAACAGCGTTTACAGCTCACCGAGGGTTGCAGTCTGGATTAATGGCATATTGTCCCAACCTTTTCCTGTGCACATGAAAAGGAAGTCCCCTCGCTCCCCTCTTCTGCACCCTGTACATGGAGCACCTTGTCCAACACATACGAGCACACCCAGGCATTACCGGTATCCAGTTCGGCGGAGAGCGACATCTTATCAGCTTATACGCAGACAATGTGATTCTATCCATCGAGAACCCTCTGCTTTCCCTTCCTGCCCTAGTCACAGAGCTCCAAACTTTTGGGTCTTTCTCTGGTTTTAAGGTCAAAATGCAAAAGTTACAAATATTAAACCTCACAGTTGCTCCACAATCTGAAGCTCTCCTTCGCTGCCAATTTTCGTTTGAATGGGCAACTGAACATATTCCTTGCCTAGGAATCAAACTGGCAACTTCTGGCTCGAAAACCCTCACACTCAACTATGCTACTTCAACCAAGCAAATACAAACCTACATATCCAACTGGGAGTGCCTGGTCCTCTCCTGGCTTGGCAGAGTCGTGGCAATTTAAATGACCACTCTCCCACCTACTCTGTACCTCTTTCAAGCTATGCCACTAACTCCACCAAACCACGCCCTCCGGTCAATGCAAATGGGCATAAACAAATGTATCTGAAGGAGGCGATAACCTTACCTGTCAAAAAACTTAAGGGCATATTTATAAACCCCTAGCACCACCTTGCACCACATTAGTGTCATTTGTTTTACGTTAATGTGGCCCAACGAGGCCAAAATCCTCGTGCTACATTTACAAAGTGGTGGAATCCATGCATTGTGCCACTTTGTAACCCCTTTGCGCTACATTATGCCTGTGCCAGGCATAATGTATGCAAAGGGGGCATTCCACCATTAGGAGGGTAAAAAAATGGCATTTTGTACTGCAGTTCTAATGCCTGCTCAGAGCTGGCGTTAAAAGGGGGCTTCCATTATTTATAATGGGCCCCTATGTACTCTGCAGGAGTAGCGCCAATATTTTGGCACTACTCCTGCAGAGTACATCAACAGCGTCAAGAAAAATTATGCTATTGCCCCCTACTCTGTGCCATGGTGTGCAGTATTTTAACTACAGTACACACATGGTGGCGGTAGGGGGGTGATAAAGGATGCAAAAAAAGTGGCGCTGCACACAATGCAGCTCCACTTTTCTTAAATATGCTCCTTAGTTTACCACTCTACCTGCAACAGAGGCCTCCCAGTACCTTCACTACTCCGATACTACCAGGTCTCTCTGCTCCACATTTTAGTAGAATGAAACTGGCCACTTTCTGAGAAGCATTGGTTCGTTATGAATCAGGCTGTGGCATGCACACATATCTGGATGGAACCTTGGCTTAATTGTCAACACAGAGCCTGCGGTCTTTACTCCTCCCCGGTCACTGGATCAATCTTTCAATTCTGGGATGTAGTGGCAATAAACGCTAATCTCACTTCTTTCCCTTCCCTGATGACACCAATCTTGGCGAACCCAGACTTCTCTCCTGGGCTACAACCAAAGTTTCAGAGGTGGCAAGATAGAGGTTGTAAACGGATAGGGTGCATGTTCGATAACCAGGGGATCATTTCCTTCGAACAACTGAAACATGTCTATGGTCTGGAGGAGGCGGATCGTCTCTCCTAGCTTCAGGGTACCCCACTTCCCGCGTTTTTAAACGTTGTTTTGGGCTGTTGGAAAGTACATTATTGGTAAGGGCAGGTAAGTACCTACACTTAGCAATAGGCCACTAACCACCAGTAGGTTCAGTCAGGTCTCAATAAATTAATCCCCGCTCAACCGCTGGTAGCTTGGCATCAAGCAACAAGGCTTAACTTAGGAGACAGGTGTGTAAAGCATCTAAAAATCACAAAACAGTGAATAAGTAAAACACAAAACACAATAAAAATCCAACACCAATTTCTAAAAATAGAATATATTTCTATTTTTAAAATTACACCAAAATGATAAAAATGGGCTAAGGGGAGCCGGAGACATAAATTGTTAAAGAATGAATGTTTTCTTGCTCATAGAAACTAAGAGGAATATTTGTAAGCCCCTAGTGCCACCTTGCCCCATATTAGCATCATTTGTTTTTACGACAATGTGGCCCAATGAGGCCAAAATCATTGTACCATATTTACAAAGTGGCACAATGCATGCATTGCTCCACTTTGTAACCCTTTGCGCTACATTATGACTGCGTCAGGCATAATGCATGTGAAGGGGGGGTTCCCCCGATAGGGAAGGCCGAAAAAATGGAGCAAGGAAATCTAACAGATTTCCTTGCGTAATTTTTTATGGCACTTTTAACTCCTGCTCAGAGTAGGCGTTAAAAGGGGGCCTCCATTATTTATGATGGGTCCCTATGTACTCTGCAGGAGTAGCACCAATATTTTGCTGCTACTCTTGCAGAGCACATGAATTGCGGCAAGAAAAATGATGCTATTGCCCCCTACCCTGTGCCATGGTGCGCCGTATTTTAAATACGGTGTGCACATGGTGGCAGTAGGGGGGGTGGTAAAGGGCGCAAGAAAAGTGGTGCTGCACGGAGTGCAGCACCACGTTTCGTAAATATGCCCCTAAAAGAGCCAATATAGTCATCTGGTCGCACTAGACAGGGGTAAAGTCAAAGTTTGAGGCTGACTGCGATGGACCCCTGCTCAGCTACAGCAAGTGGGAGGCCTTGGTCAAATGTTTACCTTCGTATTTAGGGCCTCATTACAAGTTAACTTCAGACAGGGAGATTGCAGCCATAGTGGCTACCTCCTTGCTGGGCCTATTAAGAGTTTCCCGCTAGGTCAGGGGACGGAAACTCGGTTTCCACCCGCTGGCCTAGTGGAAACAGCCCACAGCATTGTCTCCAGCTTGAAATTGATCTGGCGGCAATGCTGTAGGATGCAGGATGCACCATTGCAAGGGTGCTGGCCAGGGGGACCCCTGCACTGCCCCTGCCAAGTGCATGGGCAGTGCAGGGTCGCCCCTGTGGCCCCCTGCACCGGTTCTTTGCCAGCCTTTTTATGGCGGAGCTACGCCATGAAATTGCTGGCAAAGAACAAGGTCCCCAGGCGGATTAGAATGGCCGCAACCGCCAGTCGATCAGGATCTCTGAAATTGGCGGAGCCACAGTGGCACGACCACCATGGTCAAAATATGGTGCTAGGACTCCCACATTGGCAGCGGTCTGACTGGCATACGCGAGTCTGGCGGTCTACTGACCGTCAGACTCGTAATGGGGCCCTTAGTCTTTTTCTTGATGTTTTTCTTCAGCAGGACGAATTCACCAATATGATCTGACCTCCATGTAGCCCTCTTCGGATACTTGTCTTAGGAGACCTTGTGAATAATTCTACCTTCGGACTTAGACGATTTTTCAGGACGTAAATTTTCATCCAGGTTAAAGCTGAATTTTGATCCAACATCTCTGGAGCCCTCCTCCGATACACTGTGCGGGAAGTCACAATCAACTTTTTATGTTTGGACTTTGTCACTGTTTTTGGAGCTTTTTCCTTTCAACGGAGATCGACCCTCCACAAAAAGCCGATTTCATAGCGAGGTCCTCAGATCACCTTTCCAGGAGCCCCCGGTTAAATCATCCTGGAAGTCTGGGGCTCCGGAGCTTTTTAGAGGGATGCACCTGCAGGTCAGGCTTGGTCGCAGTTGAGGTAAGCTAGCTTGACTCACAACAGCCGGTTGGTCCTATTATGGAGCTTTTTTCCAAAACCTATCCAAACTTCTCATTACTTCTGGATCTTCTTCCAGAAGGTCTTAGAAAGTCCTTTAGGAGTCCACAACTCACCCCAAGGTTCCAGAAGCTCTGAGTTGCTCCATGAGGGTTAGGACTCCAACTCCCTGAATGTACCCAGTTCAAATTTAAAAATGATCACTTGCCACTGGTCAATTGGTCAGTTCCTTCAGGATTTGATGTAGGTATGCTATTGTTCACCTGTAGCAAGCAGGGAGTCCCTTCTTGAACCAGTTGAAGACAAGCAAAGTCCTTTTAGTGGTGAAGCCCAAGTGTGCAGCTTGTGCAGTCCTTCAGAGTGCAGTTTCCAGGTGCAGGTCAGGGGTCTAGCAGGGCAGTCCTTCTTCTTCTGATGATGTTCCTTGTAGGGATCTGAGGTGCAGCTGCAGGTCTGCCATATTTATCCTTGCTCCTAGGGTGGAAAGCGGGGGCAACTGTCCGATCACAGGCAGGCCACTACCCGCTTGGATGACCACTTCCTGGGAAGTGTGGCAAAAATCAATCCCAGGGAGCAACATTCCTTAAAAATCCAAAATGGCAGAAACTGAATTTTGGAGGTTAGGTCTGGTGAGCTCACCCATTGGTGTGGCTAAAAACCCCCATCCTGTTTCACCATCTGCTGAGGCAGACCTCTTTCCCCAGGCATTTCCTCTGTGTTCAGCCCAGGCCACATCACACCTCAACAGGGCAGCAAGGCCAGGCTGCCAGAGGCTGGCCAATCAGAGAAGGCCACTACAGTGCTGAAACTTGTAACTTTCAGGAAGAGTTCTAAAACTCTTTTCCTGAACAAGTTATATTAAATCCAGCAATGGCAAGTTGTTCCATTTATTATAACAATCAGTTTGAGAACAAACGTCCCATATCTAACTCCTTTTGAGACTTTATTAAATAAAATAAAGTCTCCCCATTTAAGCCTATGGAGCCTATTCACTACAATGAGGGAAAAAACAAATTTGGCTATTTCTCCTCACCAGGGCTTATAAAAAATATTTGACAAGGCCCCTGTTTATAGTTACACTGCACCCAACCATGGGGGCACCTACAGTACACCTTAGCGGTGACTTGTATGTAAAAATAAGGTAGTTTAAGACTTTGGAAGTATTTTTTATTTCAAAGTCGAATTTGCATGTAACTTTAATTTAAAAGCAGCCGACAAGGCAGGCCTGCCTTTAAAACAACATTGGGCTCCTGGAGCAGTGCACCTATGGGACCACTGCCTATGCTGGGATCCCTACACCTACATGCCCTAAGGACTTAAAGGTAGGTTGACATAGCCATTATAATTAGCCTAATTTGCATACTCATTTTACACAGAGCACAGGCCCTGAGACTGGTTAGCAGTATCCAGGGCACCATCAGAGTCAGGAAAACATCAGTAAAAAGTGAAAAATGAGGACAAAAAGTTAAGGGGCTTCTACAATCAGCCCAGTTTTCTCACATGGGCCTCAGTGTTACCAAACAGGCCAGTTTCATTGGCTTTTACCATGCCTCAAAACTTTGCATTTTCTTCCATTTGAGAGCATGAATATCATTGTAAACATACTTATTTAAGCTTAGCAAGTGATGATGCACATCAACAACTAAGAAATATTAGAAAGATGGAACCATTGAAAACAGCACATTTTTGAATGTCCTGAAGCATTTCCTAGCTCCGGTGCCATCGATTTTCAACACAAATCTGACTTTTTCACCTGCATTTAAAATGACACCAATTAGGCCCCCACATCAAAGGGCCGTTGACCCCCTTTGAAAAATGGCTAGCACTCAAGACCAATGATAAGAGCCTCATCACTGAACTGTACACACTTTTGCGTCAAAGCAAAACTAAATCTCAGTCCACCGGCTAGAAACGGTGGTAAACTGAACTTGGCAGGGTACTCTCAAATGACAAGTGGGCAACATTTTCTATAGAGCTCTACATACTGCACACAACATGTCCAGCAACAAAACAATGAATAAAATAGTATACGTTTGGTATCTAACCCCTCCTAGACAAACAGGGACGCTGCTTCTCCTATAGTGGCATTGCCCGAAACTCACTCGCTTTTGGGAGCAGGTCCTTAAAGACACTGATCCTGCCTATGAGCCTCAATTCCGTGCTTCCCAGCATATACAATCTTAGGCTTTCCCAACCACCAGACATTTCTGCTCTGCTCACATAGCGGTAGGCACATGGCGCTAGCACTAGGGGTGGCGCATCAGGTAATCCTTGCTCTTTGGGGAACAGATAAAAGCCCTCAATATCTCACCTGGTTCCACAAACTCTAGGGCATCCTTGGCATAGAGAAGTTACCACTTACTGTCAATCAACAACCGACTCAGAATGGGCTCCTTTCATACACATCCTCTCATCAGAATTCAAAGAATTATCATGTCCGACTTACCTAAAATTGCTAAGCTTGCTGCCTCCCTCTGAGCACTAATTAATCATTACTTGCCCCTCAGGAGACTGACCCACAGGTTCCACTTTTCTCCGATTTGTGACTTAACTGTGTCCCACTTCTGACATCTAAACCCTACCACATGAAGGATTGGGGGTTGGGGCGTTTGTTTTTTGGGTCTTACATATTCTATATTGTTGAATTGCCTCAGTTACGCTGCCAGCCTCAGGGTTTAAGGCAAGAAGCTGTGTCCACTCGAACGGCTAAATCTCTGGTTCTGCTGGCCCTGTTGGGTTGTAGGAGACCAGCTGTGTCTTAGCAATTTCTCTGAGGTTTTCAAAATACAGAATTGATTAATAAAAAATATAAATTAGGCTGCTCTTTTATGTTGTACAGAAATCACTGTTCTCTGTAGATGTCAAGAAAAAGCCAAAGTATTTAGACACCCTCCGTGTGGAAACTTTCAATGGCATTAGGAGGAGAATCTGCCAACAGTGGTGTCAGCAGTGGTGTCTTCTGCGACATCAAGGGAACTATGTAGCTGCACCATTTTTCCTCCATTGGTTATTTCTCTTCGTCTTCTCCTTTTGTGACTTCTTCATTCTCACCATTCTCCATGCCTCTTCTTCTTTATATTTCTCGCTCATGCCCAAAGAGGTTGGAAGTCTTTGGAGGTGGTCAAAGTAGGGGCTGCAGAGGAGAGCAATTAACAGAGAAGGAGAAGAAACCATCAGTAGAATTCATCCATCATCTGTAAAACAGACTGCAAAATGTCCACTGGAACTTGGACAGGAGAAGGTTTCTGACAGTATCTTACTACAGCTTTTACTCCTCAGAGTACTGTTGCTTACGAGTGGCATAATCCAATCTGTGATGATGGACTAGACATTGCTGCCCTTCAATATCATCTTCTTTGTTGCCCTGATCTCACATACGCAAGTACTCTGCATTCAGCTGATGAGAGCTGGACTAAGTGTTGTATGTAGGACCTGTCTAGAAGAATCCAACGGTGGATTCTGAAAGAAGAGGACTGCAAAAGAATGAGACAGAGTCCAGTCCACAATGGAGTGTCCAGTGGGGGTTGGAGCTACTACCCACCCTTCTGTGGATGAAGAACCAGATCGACAGGGAGAGAAGAAGACCAACTGTGGAGCCCAGGAGCTGAAGATAAGTCCTTGGAGCGATGCAAAAGGTGTCCCACATCGGTTGTTGGGTTGCAGTTGGTCAGTGGTGTTGGAGAACCAACAACAAGCTTTGGCAAATGCAAGAGAAGCAAAAGAAGAGTTGAAAGGCTGAAGAGAACCAGCAAAGGCCCAGGGGACTCGAACCTTGGAGGGGAGTCTGGGGGTGACCCTCAGCAGTCGGGAGATGCAACAGAAGCAGTTGCAGCCCCCAAAGGCAACCAACTGGCAGCAGGCACAGTAAGTCACAGTGAGGCCCAGTCAGCACAGTTGAAGAGGAGTGATCCCTTGGAGCAGGAGACTACAAGCCTAGGTAGCTGCAAGAGTCGCGGTGCAAAGGGGTACTGTTCTGGAGGGACAGACAAGGGCTCACCATCTCCCAAGTTGGACAGCTGGCAGAGAGGACCAAAGGGACCACTCCAGACCACCACCTGTGATGCAGTTTCCACACAGTTCCAGAGGACAGCAGATCCATGCAGCCGGACGTCATTGCTGTAGGTGCCTGCCAATGCAGGGGAGTGACTCTTTCATTTCAAAGGTGATTCCTTCTTGCTTCTTGGTGCAGGCTGAAGTCTCGCTGACTCCACAGGTTGCACAACCGGGGAAATGCTGCATTTGCTAGAAAGAGCCGGTACAAAGCGAAGTCGTCGCCAGAGTTGCAGTCTTTTGGGTTCCAGTTACGGTTCCAATGGCCAGAAGTCGAAGTTCACAATGCAGAGGAGTCCTGGTGGAGTCTTGCACATCGAATCTGGGGACCTACCCTCAAGGGAGTCCCTAAAAAGCCCTAGAAGGGGATTTGGTCACCTAGCAAGGTGACCACCTATCAGGACAGGGTCTCTGACGTCACCTGCCTGACCTGGCCACTCAGATGCTCCGAGTGGCCTTTGCACATCCTGGTTTCAAGATGGCAGAATCACGTGGCCTCCTGGAGGAGCTCTGGGCACCAACCCTGGTGTGGTGATGGACAGGGGAGTTTCCTTTCCTTTGTCCAGTTTCACGCCAGAGTGGGGACTTGGGGTCCCTAGACTGGTGCAAACCAGTTTATGCAAGGAGGGCACCAAATGTGCCCTGCAAAGCAAACCAGTGGCTTGGTGAGGCTACCCTACCCCTCCCAAGCCTTGTAACACCTATTTCCAAGAGAGAGGGTGTTACCTCCCTCTCCACAGGAAATCCTTTGTTCTGCCTTTCCCTGCTTGAGCTAGTCAAGCAGCAGGAGGGCAGAAACCTGGCTGAAGGGTGGCAGCAGCGCGGGCTGCCTAGAAAATGATAGAAGACAGGTAGGACCAATACTAGGGAGTCCTCTATGGAGCCCCCAGAGTGCACTGGATCATACAACCAATAATGTCAACGGTATTGGGGTATGATTCTGACATGTTTGAAACCGAACATAGCCAGGTTCAAAGTTACCATTATGTAGCTTGACACAGGTAGTGAAATGTGTCCCGTACATGGGTAAAATGGCTTCCACGCACTTACAAAGTCCAGTTCAATGGAATTGGAGTTTGCAGGGGTACCTCTGTTCATACAGGGGTACCCTCACACACAGGGACCTGCACCCTGCTCTCTGGGCTAGGAGGGCCTACCATATGGGTGACTTATAGTGACCGGGTGCAGTGACCTGTGGTGATAGGGTGCATGCACCTTTTCCAGCAAGCTGCAAAGGCAGGCCTGCAGACACATTTTCATGGGCTCCCATGAGTGGCACAATACATGTTGCATCCCATGGGGAAGCCCTGGTGACCCAATGCCCTGGGTACCTACGTACCATATACTAGGGACTTATAGGGGGCACCAGTATGCCAATTGGGGGGTGTACAAAGTCCTAGGCAACCAAATTTAGAGGGAAAGAACAGTTACTGGGGGGTCCTGGTTAGTAGGATCCCAGTGAAAACAGTCTAAGCATACTAATAACAGCCAAGAAGTGGGGGTAACCATGCCAAAAAGAGGGCACTTTCCTGCATAGCCCCCCCCAGGACAATGGCACTAACCTTGCCTAGTGGAGTCTTCATTGTCAAAATGGAAATACCTAGAGAGTCCATCTGCATTGTAGTGGTTACTCCCAGATCTATGTTCCACTGTATAGTCCATTATCTGTAGGGATATGGACCACCTCATCAATTTGGGATTCTCACCTTTCATTTGCTTAAGCCATAGGAAGGGCTTGTGGTCTGTCTGAACAAGGAAGTGAGTACCAAACAGGTATGGCCTCAGCTTCTTCAAGGCCCAGACCACAGCAAAGGCCTCCCTCTCTATGGCTGACCAACGCCTTTCCCTGGGGGTCAACCTTCTGCTTATGAAAGCTACAGGTTGGTGCCTGGACCTCATCATTTAGTTTGAGAGAGTACTGTCCCTATCCCTACCTCAGAAGTATCTAAATAAATTGCTTGGAGTAATCAGGGCTTCTTAGTATGGGGGCAGAGTACATGGCCTGTTTGAGGTCATCAAAAGAATTTTGACAGCTAGCTGTCCATAAAACCTTCTTAGGCATCCTTTTGGATGTGAGGTCATTTAAGGAGGCTACATGGGAGCCATTGTTCTTAATGAACCTCATATAGTACCCTGCCAGGCCTAGGAAGGCTTTGACTTGGGTCTATAATGTAGGGGCAGTCCAATCCAGGATTGTCTTGATATTGCTCTGTAGTGGCTGGATCTGGCCTCCACCTACCAGACAGCCCAGAGAAACCACTTTTCCATGCCCTATCTTGCACCTTTATGCCTTGACAGTGAGGCCTGCTTTGTGCAGAGCCTCCAGTACATTGCCATGGTGGACCAGGTGATCCTGCCAGGTAGAACTAAAGACAGCTATGTTGTCTAGATAAGTTGCACTGAGGCTTTTCAGGTCTAGGAGAACTCTGTTCACCAACCTTTGAAATGTGGATGTGGCATTCTTCAGTCCAAAGGGCATCACTGTAAAGTGATAGTGCCTACTAGCAGTGGAGAATGCGGTTTTGGGTTTGGCATCCTATGATAACTTGATCTGCCAGTATGCTGCAGCGAGGTTAAAGGTGCTAAGATACTTGGCAGAACCAGAGTATTTATTAGCTCATCAGCCGTAGGGATTGGATGAGCATCAGTTTTGGTAACTGTATTGAGACCTCTGTAGTCTACACAGAATTTCATCTCTTTTTTGCCATTTTGAGGTAGGGATTTGAAACAAGGACTACAGGAGTAGCCCAAAGGCTGTCTGAAGGCTCAATAACTCCCTTATACAGCATCTTGTGCACCTCACCGTTGATGCATTCCCTGACACGAGCAGGCTGCCTGTATATTTTACTTTTCGCAGACAGACTGTCACCTGTGTCAATTGTGTGTTCACACCATGTTGTTTGACCAGGAGTCAAAGAAAACAGTTCAGAGAACTGACCTAGGAGATTTCTGCATTCTTTGTTTTGTTGCTCAGTTAGGCAGTCAGCAAGTACAACCCCCTTTACCAAGCCATCTACTGTATTGTGAGAGAAGAGGTCAGGGAGAGAGTCACTCTCTTCTTCCTCACCTCCGTCTGTGGCCAGGAGGAAAGTCATGGCAGCCCTATCATAATAAGGTTTTAGGAGGATCACATGAAGCACCCTGTGAGGGCTCCTGGGAGTGCCCAGGTAAACCAGATAGGTAACCTCACCTTTTCTCTCCAGAAAAGGCCAGAAGGGGCTTTTAGCAAGTCAGAGAGCCCACTCAAGACCAGGCAGCGCACACAGGAGACCCATAGCACGGGGACAAGGAAGGTGTAAAAGATGAGGAAGGACTTCGTGGAAGAATGCCAACAAGCCTTGGCAGCTGCAAAACATGCGGTGCACGAGGGTACTGTCTTGCGTGGGGAGGCGAGCTCTTACCTCCATCAAAGTTGGAAAGTTGGACATGAGGACAGTCGGGACCACTTCAGTCCACCACCTGTGATCCAGGATTCACACAGCTCAGCAAAAGAGAGGATCTTCGCAGCCGGTCGTCGCTGCACTTGATGCCTGCAGAAGCAGGGGAGTGACTCCTTCACCCAAAAGGAGATTCCGTCACTCTTCTTATGCAGGCTGAAGACGGGCAGTCTTCAGAGGATGCATGACCGGGAAACAGTTGCAGTTGCTGGCAGGAGCTGGAAATACGTTGCAGAAGGCGTTTTGCTTCTTTGTTGCAGTTTGTAAAGTTCCTGGAGGGTCAAGATGCAGTTTCTTCAGTGAGAAGTCAAAGTGGAGGATGCAGAGGATTCCTGCTAGAGTCTTGCAATCTGAATCTGAGGAACCACCCAAAAGAGAGACCCTAAATAGCCCTGAAAGGGGGATTGGTAAATTAACCAGATAAGCACCTCAGGGGAGGGCTGTGATGCCACCTGTTGGCAGTGGCCACTCAGATGCTCCAAAAGTTCACTGTCAACCTTGAATCCAAAATGGCAAAACCCAGGGACCCTCTGGAGGACCTCTGAGTACCACTCCTGGGGTGTGATGGACAGGGGAGTGGTCACTCCCCTTTCCTTTGTCAAGTTTTGTGCCAGAGCAGGAACGGGGGGTCCCTGAACCGGTGTAGACTGGTTTATGCAAAGAGGGCACCAAATGTGCCCTTCAAAGCATTCTCAGTGAGTTGGGGAGGCTACCACTAGCCTGTAACACCTATTTCCAAAGGGAGAGCGGGTAACACCCCTCTTCCAAAGGAAATCCTTTGTTCTGCCTTCCTGGGCTCAAGTTTTTCAAGCAACGGGAGGGCAGAAACCTGTCTGTGAGGCGGCAGCAGCTGGGGCTGCCTGGAAAACCTCAGAAGGCTGTCATGGCAGTACTGGGGATCCTCTAAGGAGCCCCCAAGTGCATGGGATCATACAACCAGTGCTTGCAAAAGTATGGGGGTATGATTCCTACATGTTGGATACCAAACATGCCTATGTTCGTAGTTACCATTATGTAGCTGGACATAGGTAGTGACCTATGTCCAGCACACGGTGTAAAATGGCATCCCCGTACTCACGAAGTCTGGGAAAATAGTCCTGGAGGTTGTGGGGGCACCTTTGCTAGTGCAGGGGTGCCCACACACACAAGTACTTTGCACCCTGCCATCAGGGCTGGAGGGCCTGCTATAGGGGTGTCTTATAAGTGACCTGGGGCAGTGCAAATGGCAGTGAAAGGGTGCTTGCACCTTTTCACACAGGCTGCAATTGCAGTCCTGCAGAAGACTTTGTATGGGCTCCCTATGTGTGGCAAAATGTTTGCGGCAGCCCAAAGGGATCCCTTGAACCCCAATGCCCTGGGTACCTAGGTACCATATGAACGAGTTACTTACCTTCGGTACCGACTTTTCTGGTGGATACATTAGCTACCTGTGGATTCCTCACCTAATGAATACTCCCATTGCGGCAGCATTCGACGGAAATCTTCTTCCTAGCTTCTGCACGTCGACGAGGACGTCACAATTGCCCACGCAACGCCGTCTGACGTCATACGGGCAATAAGAGGTCCTCGCCGACGTGCCGACGTCAGTACCAACATTTTTTACGTGCCTGAGAATAATAGGCCATTGAGATGAAGGAACAAATTGGAAAATTTAATGATATTCCAAATAATTACATCATTCCAATAACTCAATCCTTCTTTTTTTTTTTTTTTTAAACAAATAAACAAGTATATGAACAATATATATCAATATGAATATATATATATATATACAGAATATATACAAGTCCTCAAAACCAAGAGGAGCACACTCAAGAATTACTTGGCTAGACCAGACAGGCAACGGGGAGGCGGGTGGGACCGTGAGGAATCCACAGGTAGCTAATGTATTCACCAGAAAAGTCATTACCGAAGGTAAGTAACTCGTTCTTCTGATGGATACAACTACCTGTGGATTCCTCACCTAATGAATAGAGTCCCAAAGCAGTACCGCACTCAGTGGAGGGTGCCTGAATGGTCAAACCAAGAAATCCTGCAGCACCGACCGTGCAAAATGGCCGTCCCTTCTGACCTCAGAGTCCAAACAGTAATTCTTTGCAAAAGTGTGAAGGGACGACCAAGTTGAGGCCTTGCAGATGTCAACCACAGGAACACCCCTAGCCAAGGCCGAAGAGGCCGATTTAGCTCTGGTGGAAGGAGCTCTTATACCATCAGGGGGTTCTTTTTTTGCTAAAGAATAACACATTTTAATGCAAAGAACAACCCACCTGGAGAGTGTTCGCTTGTGGACTCCATTTCCTCTCCTCTGTCCCACGTACCCGATGAAGAGCTGATCCTCCAGCCTGAAATCCTTCGTTCTGTCTATATAAAAGCTTAGCGCTCTCCTTGGATCTAAGCGATGAAGTCTCTCTTCTTCCTTTGAAGGATGAGGCGGAGGATAAAACGAGGAAAGAGTAATCGTCTGGGACATATGAAAGGGTGAAACAACCTTCGGAAGGAAAGCAGCCTTGGTCCTCAACACCACCTTATCCCCATAAAAAAATGTATAAGGGGGTTTTACAGATAGAGCTTGCAAATCACTCACTCTCCTTGCAGAAGTAATTGCAACCAGAAAGACCGTCTTTAGGACCAATAATCTCATGGGGCAAGAGTGCATAGGCTCAAAAGGGGACCCCATAAGGAAAGTTAGAACCAAGTTCAAAGCCCACTGAGGCAGAACGAAAGGAGTGGGAGGGAATTTATTCATAAGACCCTTCAAGAACCTAAGTACTATAGTGGATTTAAACAAAGAAGGCTGGTCTGGAAGACAAATGAAGGCTGAAAGAGCAGACAAGTATCCCTTAACCGTAGCCACTGCACAACCCCTCTGTGCTAGAGACAATGCAAAAGATAAAACATCCGACAAGTGAGCACGTAAGGGATCAATCTGCCTCTCTCCACACCAAACCACAAATTTAGACCACCTATTAGCGTAGATAGATTTAGTGGAGTGTCGCCTGGCCGCTAAGATAACATCCACTACATCAGGCGGGAGAGAGAAAGAACTCAGGCTGCCCCGATCAATCTCCAGGCATGAAGGTGCAGGCTCTGGAGGTGGGGGTGTAAAACCTGCCCCCGCGACTCCGAGACGAGGTCTGCCCTGAGAGGGAGACGGAGCGGAGGGCACAGTGAGAGTTGGAGATGGTCCGTGTACCATACCCTCCTTGGCCAATCCGGAGCTATTAAGATGACTTGGGCCCGGTCTTGGCGCATTTTCCTCAGTACTCGAGGAATCAAGGGTATGGGGGGAAACGCGTAAAGCAATTGGTCGCACCAGGTCCTCTGAAACGCATCTCCCTATACTGGAGGCTGCAGAATAACGGGCAGTGCGAGTTTTCCCGGGTGGCAAACAGATCTATCCGAGGAAACCCCCACATCTGGAAGATTAGCCGGACCTGATCTGGATGGAGACGCCACTCGTGATCGGCCGAGAAATGGCGACTGAGACTGTCCCCACGTACGTTCAAGACTCCGGCCAGATGATTTGCTACCAAGCAAATCTGATGGTCCTTTGCCCAGGACCATAGCCGAAGAGCTTCTCTGCAGAGAAGGTACAACCCTACTCCTCCCTGTTTGTTTATATACCACATCGCGATAGTATTGTCCGTCAGGACCTGAACCGACTGACCGCGAAGGGATGGGAGGAAGACCTTGAGAGCCAGACGTACAGCCCGTAACTCCAACAGATTGATATGAAACATCTGTTCTACTGGAGACCAAAGACTTTTGATTTCCAGGTCCCCCAGATGAGCTCCCCACCCTAGAGTGGAAGCATCTGTTATTACTGTGGCCACTGGTGGAGCTTGCGAGAACGGCCTTCCTCAGGAAAGATTGCCGTCCGCAATCCACCACTTCAAATCCGTGGCAGCATCTCTGGAGATCCTCACCAAGCCTTCGAGATCTCCTTTGTGTTGAGACCACTGCCTTCGGAGACACCACTGAAGAGCCCTCATGTGCCAGCGAGCATGCATGACCAAAAGTATGCAGGAAGCAAACAGACCGAGCAGACGTAGGACCTTGAGGACTGGAATGACCGCTCCACTTTGAAACATTGGAACAACACCTGAATGTCCTGAATCCGCTGAGGCGGAGGAAAGGCTCGATTCAATGTTGTATCCAGTACTGCCCCTATGAACAGGAGGCGCTGAGAGGGCTCTAGGTGAGATTTGGGCACGTTCACCGAAAAACCCAGGTCGAACAACAACTGGGTTGTCGACTGCAGGTGATGCAACACGAGCTCCGGAGACTTGGCTTTGATCAACCAGTCGTCCAGATAAGGAAACACTGCTATCCCCTTCCTTCTGAGCTCCGCAGCAACCACCGACATCACCTTCGTGAAGACTCGAGGTGCTGAAGTAAGACCAAACGGGAGGACCGCAAACTGATAGTGCTGCGACCCCACCACAAATCGGAGATACTTCCTGTGCGACTTGAGTATCGGGATATGAAAGTAAGCATCCTGCAAGTCTACAGACACCATCCAATCTCCATTGTTCAGCGCCAAAAGCACCTGAGCTAGGGTTGCATCTTGAACTTTTCCTGTTTGAGGAACCAATTCAAGATCCTTAGGTCCAGGATTGGTCTCAACCGACCATTCTTCTTGGGAATCAGGAAGTACTTTGAGTAACAACCTTGACCCCTTTCCTGCTCTGGGACCAACTCCACCGCGCCCTTTGAAAGGAGGACTTGAACCTCCTGTTCTAACAACAGGAGGTGTTCTTCTAAACAATAAGATGGGCGGGGCGGGATGGGGGGCGGAAACTCCCGAAAAGGTAGGGTATAGACTTTTCTCACAATGCTGGTACTCCAGGAGTCTGATGTTATGACCTCCCACTTGTGGAGAAAATTCAGTAACCTCCCCCCTACAGGAGTGGAGTGGGTGGTGTAGGAGGCTGGACTGGCTTGTAGTGAGTACCAAGGGGTACTTGCACCTTGCACCAGGCCCAGTTATCCCTTATTAGTGTATAGGGTGTCTAGCAGCTTAGGCTGATAGATAATGGTAGCTTAGCAGAGCAGCTTAGGCTGAACTAGGAGACGTGTGAAGCTACTACAGTACCACTTAGTGTCATATGCACAATATCATAAGAAAACACAATACACAGTTATACTAAAAATAAAGGTACTTTATTTTTATGACAATATGCCAAAGTATCTTAGAGTGTACCCTCAGTGAGAGGATAGGAAATATACACAAGATATATATACACAATAGCAAAAATATGCAGTATAGTCTTAGAAAACAGTGCAAACAATGTATAGTTACAATAGGATGCAATGGGGAAACATAGGGATAGGGGCAACACAGACCATATACTCCAAAAGTAGAATGCGAACCACGAATGGACCCCAAACCTATGTGACCTTGTAGAGGGTCGCTGGGACTATTAGAAAATAGTGAGAGTTAGAAAAATAACCCTCCCCAAGACCCTGAAAAGTGAGTGCAAAGTGCACTAAAGTTCCCCTAAGGACAAAATAGTCGTGTTAGAGGGAAAATGCAAGGAAAACACAAATCAGCAATGCAACAACGATGGATTCCTGACTGAGGGTACCTGTGGAACAAGGGGACCAAGTCCAAAAGTCACAAGCAACTCGGAGATGGGCAGATGCCCAAGAAATGCCAGCGGTTGGTGCAAAGAAGCTCTTACTAGGCTGAAGAACTGTGAATACTGCAAGAACGACAAGGGCTAGAGACTTCCCCTTTGGAGGATGGATCCCCCACGCCTTGGAGAGTCGTGCAGAAGTGTTTTCCCGCCGGATGGACGCCAACAAGCCTTGCTACACGCAAATCGTGCGTTTGGCGTTTTTGGACGCTGCTGGGGCCCAGGAGGGACCAGAAGGTCGCAAATTGGACCTGCAGAGAGAGGGGACGTCGAGCAAGACAAAGAGCCCTCACTGAAGCAGGTAGCACCCGGAGAAGTGCCAGAAACAGGCACTACGAGGATGCGTGAAACGGTGCTCGCCGAAGTTGCACAAAGGAGTCCCACGTCGCCGGAGACCAACTTAGAAAGTCGTGCAATGCAGGTTAGAGTGCCGTGGACCCAGGCTTGGCTGTGCACGAAGGATTTCCGCCGGAAGTGCACAGGGGCCGGAGTAGCTTGCAAAGTCGCGGTTCCCAGCAATGCAGCCCAGCGAGGTGAGGCAAGGACTTACCTCCACCAAACTTGGGCTGAAGAGTCACTGGACTGTGGGGGTCACTTGGACGGTGTCGCTGGATTCGAGGGACCTCGCTCGTCGTGCTGAGAGGAGACCCAAGGGACCGGTAATGCAGCTTTTTGGTGCCTGCGGTTGCAGGGGGAAGATTCCGTCGACCCACAGGAGATTTCTTCGGAGCTTCTGGTGCAGAGAGGAGGCAGACTACCCCCACAGCATGCACAAGCAGGAAAACAGTCGAGAAGGCGGCAGGATCAGCGTTACAGAGTTGCAGTAGTCGTCTTTGCTACTATGTTGCAGGTTTGCAGGCTTCCAGCGCGGTCAGCGGTCGATTCCTTATTAGAAGGTGAAGAGGGAGATGCAGAGGAACTCGGCTGAGCTCATGCATTCGTTATCTACAGTTTCCCCAGAGACAGAGACCCTAAATAGCCAGAAAAGAGGGTCTGGCTACCTAGGAGAGAGGATAGGCTACTAACACCTGAAGGAGCCTATCAGCAGGAGTCTCTGACGTCACCTGGTGGCACTGGCCACTCAGAGCAGTCCAGTGTGCCAGCAGCACCTCTGTTTCCAAGATGGCAGAGGTCTGGAGCACACTGGAGGAGCTCTGGACACATCCCAGGGGAGGTGCAGGTCAGGGGAGTGGTCACTCCCCTTTCCTTTGTCCAGTTTCGCGCCAGAGCAGGGGATAAGGGGTCCCTGAACCGGTGTAGACTGGCTTATGCAGAATTGGGCACCTCTGTGCCCAACAAAGCATTTCCAGAGGCTGGGGGAGGCTACTCCTCCCCTGCCTTCACACCATTTTCCAAAGGGAGAGGGTGTCACACCCTCTCTCAGAGGAAGTTCTTTGTTCTGCCATCCTGGGCCAGGCCTGGCTGGACCCCAGGAGGGCAGCTGCCTGTCTGAGGGGTTGGCAGCAGCAGCAGCTGCAGTGAAACCCCAGGAAGGGCAGTCTGGCAGTACCAGGGTCTGTGCTACAGACCACTGGGATCATGGAATTGTACCAACAATGCCAGGATGGCATAGAGGGGGCAATTCCATGATCATAGACATGTTACATGGCCATATTCGGAGTTACCATGGTGAAGCTACATATAGGTAGTGACCTATATGTAGTGCACGCGTGTAATGGTGTCCCCGCACTCACAAAGTTCAGTGAATTGGCTCTGAACAATGTGGGGGCACCTTGGCTAGTGCCAGGGTGCCCTCACACTAAGTAACTTTGCACCTAACCTTTACCAGGTAAAGGTTAGACATATAGGTGACTTATAAGTTACTTAAGTGCAGTGTAAAATGGCTGTGAAATAACGGGGACGTTATTTCACTCAGGCTGCAGTGGCAGGCCTGTGTAAGAATTGTCAGAGCTCCCTATGGGTGGCACAAGAAATGCTGCAGCCCATAGGGATCTCCTGGAACCCCAATACCCTGGGTACCTTAGTACCATATACTAGGGAATTATAAGGGTGTTCCAGTAAGCCAATGTGAATTGGTAAAATTGGTCACTAGCCTGTTAGTGACAATTTAAAAGTAATGAGAGAGCATAACCACTGAGGTTCTGGTTAGCAGAGCCTCAGTGAGACAGTTAGGCACCACACAGGGAACATACACATGCACACCTATGAGCACTGGGGCCCTGTGTGACAGGGTCCCAGTGACACATACATATAGGCCACAAACCTATGAGCACTGGGGTCCTGACCAGCAGGATCCCAGTGACACATAACAACCATACTGAAAACATGGTGTTTTCACTATGAGCACTGAGGCCTGGCTATCAGGATCCCAGTGAGACAGTGAAAACAGTGACAAACACCCTGACATACGCTCACAAACAGGCCAAAAGTGGGGGTAACAAGGCTAGAAAGAGGCTACCTTCTCACACAACCCCCCCCCAAACGAAGGACAATAAGGCTAACCTTGGCCAGTTGAGACTTTATTGTCTAAGTGGTGATAAGTAGAGAGTAGCTCTGCAATAGACTGGTTACTCCCTTTATCATCCACTATATGGTTACTTCCCTGTGGGGATGTAAACCACCCTGTTTGAAGTTTTTTAGCTAAGCAACAATGTGAAGATGTATTTTCAGAGTTTCTATCAGTAAGTTTTAGTTTAGAGCAGTGGGAATTATCCACTGAACCTATTTGTAATGATGGAAATGCCAGACAGGGATGCTGTCTCAGTAAAGCCATAGCTGGACAAAGACTTTGTCCATTTGGCTGGAAGAGAGAACAGGGATGCTGTTTCTCTTGAGTTGGAGCAGGGAAGGGATGCTGTCCTATCAGCTCCACACTAGGGCAGGGATGCTGTCCTAAGTGTTGTGAGGCAGTGCAGAGTTTCTGCACTAAAGTTTCTCTGGGAGGGTTGGAGGGATGCTCCATGTTAACTAAAATGGTGCTCTTTTTCTCACCAATGTTAGTTATCCCACAGAGAGGTACTTCCACCTCAGGGAGTACAGTTTTGCCAACTGATGATTCCCTTGGAACAGGTGCCACCCCAGGAGAGGTTTCTCCCACCACAGGAATGGTATCCTGAATGGTAGGGTGGTTAGGGGATACTGTGATACCCTTTTTACCTGTTGATGGAGAGGGATCCTGAGTTTTCAGGCCTTCTCTCCTTTGCTTTTTCATTTCACTTGAAATGAGAGGGAACAATTCCTCAGGGATGCCCAGCATGGCTGCATGGGCATAAAACTCTACATCAGCCCAACCTGAGGCCTCTAGGTCATTACCTAAGAGACAGTCTACAGGTAAGCTAGGTGATACCACCACCTGCTTAGGGCCAGTAACTCCACCCCAACTAAACTGAATTATAGCTAAGGGAAGAAACTTAGTGGAGTTATGGACATCAATAATCTTATACTGTTGTCCAATGATGTGTTGTTCAGGAGGCACTAGGTTTTCAGTCACCAAAGTGAAACTGGCACCTGTGTCCCTGTAGGCCAAGGCCTCAACACCATTTATTGAAACTGTCTGCCTGTACTTATCCATTGTAAGGGGACAAGCAGCCAGTGTGGCAAGGCCAATGCCACTAGGTGTGACAGAAACTGTCTTGGGACTGATGACATCAGTTTCCACTATGGACCCATAAGTGAACCCAACTACACCCTTTGCTTGACTGTTGCCAGCAGTCCCACCACTAGTACCACTACTGCTAGGGGCACTAGAGCTTGATGTATTAGTGGTGGTAGGCTCAGGGGGTTTACCTGGACAGGACTTATCCCCTGGCCTATGGCCTCTATTTTTACACACAAAGCACCAAGGCTTTTTAATGTGTGCAGGTTGGGAAGAAGAGGAAGAATTTGTTTTATCCCCACCCTCTGAAGAGTGTTTAAGATTTGAAGTGGGATCTTTGGTTTTACCCTTATCCCCATGCTTATCTTGAGATTTTTCACCATCTTTCTTCTTATTGCCATCTTTGTCACCCCCTGTATGAACTTTTCTGTTCACCCTTGTTCTGACCCATTTGTCTGCCTTCTTTCCCAATTCTTGGGGAGAGGTCAGATCAGAGTCTACCAGGTACTGGTGCAACAAATCAGACACACAATTATTAAGTATATGCTCTCTCAGGATTGTGTTATACAGGCTTTCATAATCAGTAACTTTACTGCCATGTAACCACCCCTCCAAGGCCTTCACTGCCTGGTCAATGAAATCAACCCAGTCTTGTGAAGACTCCTTTTTGGTCTCTCTGAACTTTATCCTGTACTGTTCAGTGGTTAAGCCATAACCATCCAGGAGTGCATTCTTAAGAACTTGGAAATTATTGGCATCATTTTCTTTTACAGTAAGGAGCCTATCCCTACCTTTTCCACTAAATGATAGCCATAGGATAGCAGCCCACTGCTTTTGAGGGACATCCTGTACAGCACAGGCCCTCTCAAGTGCAGCAAACCACTTGTTAATGTCATCCCCCTCCTTATAAGGGGGAACTATCTTGTGCAGATTCCTGGAATCATGCTCTTTTGCAGGATGACTATGGGGAATACTGCTGCTGCCACCATGGGTATCTAAACCCAACTTCTGTCTTTCCTTCTCTAATTCTAAAGACTGTCTATCCAAATCCAGCTGTTGCTTCTTGAGCTTCAGTCTGGTTTGTTCCACTCTCAATCTATTGAGCTCCCTTTCTAACAATCTGTCATCAGGGTGGGTGGGAGGGACATTTCTAGATACAGAGGTATGATGGGAATGAACAGAAGGAGACCTGTCCCTTACAGAGGGCACCCTAACAGCTTGGCTACCAGCATAATGTGAGAGCACACCATCAGTATGGTGTGATTCAACCTCTGTACCAACTATGCTAGACTGTCTAGTAATGGGCAGGCTGAGAAGTTTCTTTCCTGAACCTTTTCCTGGGGGAGTCCCTGGATCAGATTGAGAACCATTAGCTACTTTTTCTACAGATTGGGCACTTATGGCCTTATCCTGTACTCTAAGCATATTAATTAACAGTTCTAAGGAAGGATTCTTCCCTACACTCAAACCTCTCTCTATGCAGAGACTCCTTGCTCCTTTCCAGCTAAGGTGATCATATGCAAGTTTGGACAGTTCAACATTTTTTCCTGTGCCAGACATTTTTTAGAGAGAGTTAAAGTGATAGAAAAAGAGAAAAAAGTTTTCAGAACTTTTTGGAAAGACAGAAAAAACTTTTTAAACTTTTAAGAACTTTTTGAAAGTTTAGAAGTACTTTTCAGCACTTAGAAAAGAGTGAAAAGAGGAAATGCAAAACTTTTTGGCTATGTGTATATACACTGACCTTGTTTTGTATATTTTTCTCTTATGAAAAGTACAATGACAAGAGTGGTAAGTAGTCTCAAGCACTTATCCCACCACTGCACAACCAATGTAGGAGGCTGGACTGGCTTGTAGTGAGTACCAAGGGGTACTTGCACCTTGCACCAGGCCCAGTTATCCCTTATTAGTGTATAGGGTGTCTAGCAGCTTAGGCTGATAGATAATGGTAGCTTAGCAGAGCAGCTTAGGCTGAACTAGGAGACGTGTGAAGCTACTACAGTACCACTTAGTGTCATATGCACAATATCATAAGAAAACACAATACACAGTTATACTAAAAATAAAGGTACTTTATTTTTATGACAATATGCCAAAGTATCTTAGAGTGTACCCTCAGTGAGAGGATAGGAAATATACACAAGATATATATACACAATAGCAAAAATATGCAGTATAGTCTTAGAAAACAGTGCAAACAATGTATAGTTACAATAGGATGCAATGGGGAAACATAGGGATAGGGGCAACACAGACCATATACTCCAAAAGTAGAATGCGAACCACGAATGGACCCCAAACCTATGTGACCTTGTAGAGGGTCGCTGGGACTATTAGAAAATAGTGAGAGTTAGAAAAATAACCCTCCCCAAGACCCTGAAAAGTGAGTGCAAAGTGCACTAAAGTTCCCCTAAGGACAAAATAGTCGTGTTAGAGGGAAAATGCAAGGAAAACACAAATCAGCAATGCAACAACGATGGATTCCTGACTGAGGGTACCTGTGGAACAAGGGGACCAAGTCCAAAAGTCACAAGCAACTCGGAGATGGGCAGATGCCCAAGAAATGCCAGCGGTTGGTGCAAAGAAGCTCTTACTAGGCTGAAGAACTGTGAATACTGCAGGAACGACAAGGGCTAGAGACTTCCCCTTTGAAGGATGGATCCCCCACGCCTTGGAGAGTCGTGCAGAAGTGTTTTCCCGCCGGATGGACGCCAACAAGCCTTGCTACACGCAAATCGTGCGTTTGGCGTTTTTGGACGCTGCTGGGGCCCAGGAGGGACCAGAAGGTCGCAAATTGGACCTGCAGAGAGAGGGGACGTCGAGCAAGACAAAGAGCCCTCACTGAAGCAGGTAGCACCCGGAGAAGTGCCAGAAACAGGCACTATGAGGATGCGTGAAACGGTGCTCGCCGAAGTTGCACAAAGGAGTCCCACGTCGCCGGAGACCAACTTAGAAAGTCGTGCAATGCAGGTTAGAGTGCCGTGGACCCAGGCTTGGCTGTGCACGAAGGATTTCCGCCGGAAGTGCACAGGGGCCGGAGTAGCTTGCAAAGTCGCGGTTCCCAGCAATGCAGCCCAGCGAGGTGAGGCAAGGACTTACCTCCACCAAACTTGGGCTGAAGAGTCACTGGACTGTGGGGGTCACTTGGACGGTGTCGCTGGATTCGAGGGACCTCGCTCGTCGTGCTGAGAGGAGACCCAAGGGACCGGTAATGCAGCTTTTTGGTGCCTGCGGTTGCAGGGGGAAGATTCCGTCGACCCACGGGAGATTTCTTCGGAGCTTCTGGTGCAGAGAGGAGGCAGACTACCCCCACAGCATGCACAAGCAGGAAAACAGTCGAGAAGGCGGCAGGATCAGCGTTACAGAGTTGCAGTAGTCGTCTTTGCTACTATGTTGCAGGTTTGCAGGCTTCCAGCGCGGTCAGTGGTCGATTCCTTATCAGAAGGTGAAGAGGGAGATGCAGAGGAACTCGGCTGAGCTCATGCATTCGTTATCTACAGTTTCCCCAGAGACAGAGACCCTAAATAGCCAGAAAAGAGGGTCTGGCTACCTAGGAGAGAGGATAGGCTACTAACACCTGAAGGAGCCTATCAGCAGGAGTCTCTGACGTCACCTGGTGGCACTGGCCACTCAGAGCAGTCCAGTGTGCCAGCAGCACCTCTGTTTCCAAGATGGCAGAGGTCTGGAGCACACTGGAGGAGCTCTGGACACCTCCCAGGGGAGGTGCAGGTCAGGGGAGTGGTCACTCCCCTTTCCTTTGTCCAGTTTCGCGCCAGAGCAGGGGATAAGGGGTCCCTGAACCGGTGTAGACTGGCTTATGCAGAATTGGGCACCTCTGTGCCCAACAAAGCATTTCCAGAGGCTGGGGGAGGCTACTCCTCCCCTGCCTTCACACCATTTTCCAAAGGGAGAGGGTGTCACACCCTCTCTCAGAGGAAGTTCTTTGTTCTGCCATCCTGGGCCAGGCCTGGCTGGACCCCAGGAGGGCAGCTGCCTGTCTGAGGGGTTGGCAGCAGCAGCAGCTGCAGTGAAACCCCAGGAAGGGCAGTCTGGCAGTACCAGGGTCTGTGCTACAGACCACTGGGATCATGGAATTGTACCAACAATGCCAGGATGGCATAGAGGGGGCAATTCCATGATCATAGACATGTTACATGGCCATATTCGGAGTTACCATGGTGAAGCTACATATAGGTAGTGACCTATATGTAGTGCACGCGTGTAATGGTGTCCCCGCACTCACAAAGTTCAGTGAATTGGCTCTGAACAATGTGGGGGCACCTTGGCTAGTGCCAGGGTGCCCTCACACTAAGTAACTTTGCACCTAACCTTTACCAGGTAAAGGTTAGACATATAGGTGACTTATAAGTTACTTAAGTGCAGTGTAAAATGGCTGTGAAATAACGGGGACGTTATTTCACTCAGGCTGCAGTGGCAGGCCTGTGTAAGAATTGTCAGAGCTCCCTATGGGTGGCACAAGAAATGCTGCAGCCCATAGGGATCTCCTGGAACCCCAATACCCTGGGTACCTTAGTACCATATACTAGGGAATTATAAGGGTGTTCCAGTAAGCCAATGTGAATTGGTAAAATTGGTCACTAGCCTGTTAGTGACAATTTAAAAGTAATGAGAGAGCATAACCACTGAGGTTCTGGTTAGCAGAGCCTCAGTGAGACAGTTAGGCACCACACAGGGAACATACACATGCACACCTATGAGCACTGGGGCCCTCTGTGACAGGGTCCCAGTGACACATACATATAGGCCACAAACCTATGAGCACTGGGGTCCTGACCAGCAGGATCCCAGTGACACATAACAACCATACTGAAAACATGGTGTTTTCACTATGAGCACTGAGGCCTGGCTATCAGGATCCCAGTGAGACAGTGAAAACAGTGACAAACACCCTGACATACGCTCACAAACAGGCCAAAAGTGGGGGTAACAAGGCTAGAAAGAGGCTACCTTCTCACAGGTGGGAATTGGTGGAAGCCTAAGGCTGCTTCCCATGCTGCACCCCTCCAGAGGAAGAGGCAGAGTGCTGCTGAGTGGCTCCCCTGGTACGGACCCTACCCCTCCCTCTGAAAGATCTATAGGAGAGAGCATAGGTGGGCTGCTGGAATTTCGCTCGAAAGGAGGAAGAGGAGGAACCACGACCAAATCCTCGAAACCTCCTAAAAAATCTGGAGGAAGTAGAAGAAGTGGCTTGCAAGCCCAGCGACTTGGCCGTGGCCCTACTCTCTTTGAACCTTTCTAAGGCCGAATCCGCCTTGGCACCAAACAGCTTGTCACCATCAAAAGGAAGGTCCAATAGGGTCGACTGCACATCAGAGGAAAATCCGGAGTTACGAAGCCATCCCTGCCTCCTCGTAACTACAGCAGTGCCCATTGCTCTAGCAACAAGTCAGATGTATCCAACCCAGATTGAATAACCTGGGTTGCAGCTGTCTGAGTATCAGAGACCAGGCTCAATAATTCCTGAGGAACCTCTGTGTGCGTTGATTTAATCTCGTCCATCAGGGCATAATTGTATCTTCCTAAAATGCATGTGGCATTGGTGGACTTCAGCGCCATACTACATGACGAGAACACCTTTTTGGATGACATGTCCATCTTCTTGGAGTCTCTATCCGAGGGTACAGCCGGAAAGGACCCAGGAGCAGATCTTGCTGAGCACGAAGCCTGGACCACGAGGCTTTCAGGTGTTGGATGCCTGGAAAGAAAACCTGGGTCAGCCGGTGCAACCCGATACCTCCGAGCCACAGATCTATTGACAGCTGAAGAAGACACTGGCTTCTTCCAGACTTCCATAATAGGGTCCAGCAGCGCTTCATTGAAAGGCAAAAGAGGCTCTGCAGATTTAGAGGCAGGGTGCAACACTTCCGTCAAGATGTTCTGCTTGGCCTCAGTCACTGGCAAAGGGAGGTCCAGAAAGTCAGCTGCCTTTCTGATGACAGAATGAAAAGTGGCCGCCTCCTCTGTGTACTCCCCAGGTGATGACAAGTCCCATTCAGGGGAGGTATCTAGACCACTAGCAGTGTCAAGTCCAAGGAGACCCTCACGAGAGTCCTCGATCTCCCCTTCCTCCAAGGCTTGTCTCTGGTATTCCTGCTCTTCAAGGAGGCAGAGAGCAAGCCTCCTCGAGTGCAACCTCTCCTCTATCCTCGGCGTCAACATGGCGTCAGCGGACATCGAAGAATGACGCCGATCCTCGGATCCGTCAGACGCCGGGTCTACAGGCACCATAGGTCTCTTCGGCGCCGGACGAGGAGCCGGACGGTGTGAAGACTGCCTCGGAGTCGCAGGAGGTCTAGACGGCGTCACCGGCTGAGACATCGAAGCCGCAGGAGCCGAAGCCGTAGGAGCCGAAGTCTCAGGAGCCGAAGCCACCGGAGCCGATACAGGCACCGAGCCCACGTTCCCCAGGGGGAGAAAGGGCACAAAGGGTGCCGGTCGAAGTGGAGCTGGAGCACCCATGTTGAAGGCCAAAGGGCCCGAAGGACCAGCCGGTCCACCACCTGGAGCCATCTGTTGGAAGATGGAAAACTTTGCATTCAGAAATGCAGTACTATCAGCTCCAGGGGCTGGGAAAGCCGGGTACTGGGGTGCCTGGTTCGAAGGCGACACCGACGCCGGTCTCGATGTCTGCGAAGACGGAGAAAACATCTGAGGCTGTGGAACCTCGAACACTGAAGGAGGATGGCCCGATGAAATGGGCAAAGTCGGTGAAGCCGGAGATGGCAACGGCGTCGTCGGCTGGGGAGTGACAGTGGGACTGACTTCCCAAGTCTTCTGACGTCGTGTTGATGGAGACCTCGATCGAGACCTCTCCCTACTCGACCGGCGCCATGATTCTCGACGACGCCGGGAGTCCCGATGACGCCGAAGAGACTTCGGTGACGACGACTTTCGGTGATGTCTCTTCTCCTTCTCTTTCGATTTCGCTAGATAAGGGCCTTAGGATTCATATGTTGACCAGAATCGCACTTATCAACATCATGGTCGGAACTAAGACACCACAAGCCGTCAGAATGTGGGTCCGTTACTGACATTTTGCCCCCACACTCACAGCAGGGCTTGAATCCTGACTTTCTTTGCGACATTGTTATGTCCCAAAGTAAAAATTGCCAAAAAACACACTGTAACTGTCGATACAGCAACAGTAGCTCCCTCGAAGATAACCGTTTCGAATGGCACGGAAAAAAAGGGAACTGACGTCGGGGAGGACCTCTTATTGCCTGTATGACGTCAGACGGCGTCGCGTGGGCAATTGTGACGTCCTCGTCGACGTGCAGAAGCTAGGAAGAAGATTTCCGTCGAATGCTAGCGCAATGGGAGTATTCATTAGGTGAGGAATCCACAGGTAGTTCTATCCATCAGAAACAAGGGACTTATAAGGGGGCACCAGGATGCCAATTGTGGGTGAAATAATATGTTAATAGTAACCAGCAACCAATTTTAGAAGGAGAGAGCATAACTACTGTGGTCCTGATTAGTCAAGCACACTGACATCAGGCAGAAAATGGGGGTAACCATGTCAAGAAAGAGGGTACTTTCCTACACAATCCCCCCACCCCCCAAATGAGGGAAAATAAGGCTAAACTTGCCCAGTTAAGTCTTTATTGTCTAAGTGGAAATATCTGGAGAGTCCATCTGCACTGGAATAGTTACTCCCTGGTCTATGTTCCACTGTAAAGTCCATACCCTGTAGGGAAATTGACCACCTCAACAATTTAGGGTTTTCTCCTTTCATCTGTTTAAGCCAAAAGAGAGGTTTGTGGTCTGTTTGAACAATGAAGTGAGTACCAAAGAGGTATGGTCCCAACTTCTTCAAGGCCCAGACCACAGCAAAGGCCTCCCCCTCTATGGCTGACCAACGCTTTTCTCTGGGGGTCACCCTTCTGCTGATAAAAGCTACCGGTTGATCCTGGCCCTCTGTAGAACTGCCCCCACCCCTACCTCTGAAGCATCAGTCTGAACTATGAACTTCTTGGAGTAGTTTGGGCTTTTTAGAACAGGTACAGAGAACATGGTCTGTTTCAGCTTCTCAAGAGCTTTTTGACACTTGGCTGTCCATAATACCTTTGTAGGCATCTTCTTTGAGGTGAGGTCATTAAGAGGGGCAACAATAGAGCCATAGTTCTTAATGAACCTCCTGTAATACCCAGTGAGACCAAGAAAGGCTCTGACTTGGGTCTGTGTTGTAGGGGGTGTCCAATCTAAAATAGTTTGAATCTTCCCCTGTTGTGGCTGATTCTGTTCCCCACCTACTAGGTGTCCCAGATAAACCACTTTTCCCTGCCCTATCTGGCACTTTGAAGCTTTGATAGTAAGGCCTGCCTTCTGCAGGGCCTCTAAAACCTTCCATAGGTGGACGAGGGGGTCATGCCAGATGGACCTAAAGACAGCTATAACATCTAGATATGCTGCACTAAAGACTTCCAGACCTTGGAGGACTGTATTCACTAACTTCTGAAAAGTGCCAGGTGCATTTTTCAAACCAAAGGGTATGACTGTAAATTGATAATTCCCTCCAATGGTTGGGAATACAGTTTAGGTTTTGCACTCTGTGACAATTTGTTCTGCCAATACCCTGCAGTCAAGTTAAAGGTGATTAGATACTTGGCAGATGCCAGTGTATCTATTAGCTCAGCTGCTCTGGGTATGCGGTGAGCATCAGTCTTAGTGACTGTGTTAAGCCCTATATAATCTACACAGAACCTCATCTCCTTTTTTCCATTTTGTGAGTGAGGTTTTGGTACCGACACCACAGGCTAGCCCAGGGGCTGTCAGAGTGCTCAATCACTCCTAGGTCAAGCATCTTCTGTACCTCTGCTTTGATGAAACGTCTTACATGATCAGGTTACCTTTAAATTTTACTTGTAACAGGCAAACTATCTCTTGTGTGTGTTCACACCATGTTGTGTGACCAGGTATTAGAGAAAACAATTCAGAGAATTGGCATAGGAGGTTACGGCAGTCTTCCTTCTGAGATTCAGTAAGGCAGTCTCCCAGGACCACTTCATCTACTGAGCCATCAGCTGCAGTACTGGAGAAGAGATCAGGGAGAGGGTCACTCTCTTCCTCCTGTCCCTCATCAGTGGTCGTGAGGAGGGTTAAGTCAGCCCTCTCATAGTAGGGCTTTAGGCGGTTCACATGAAGTACTCCTGAGAGGACTTCTAGAAGTGCCAAGGTCAACTAAATAAGTGACCTCAACTTTTTTCTTCACTATGATGTGTGGTCGACGCTACTTGTCTAGGAGTGCTCTTGGTGCCACAGGCTCCAGGACCCACACCTTCTGCCCTGGTTGGTAACTGTCAAAGCAGCCTTCTGGTCATGCCATTGCTTCTGCAATTCTTGGCTTGCCTGAAGGTTCTTAGTGGCCTTCTTCATGTACTCAGCCATTCTGGATGTTAGGCCAAGCGCATAATTCACTATATCTTGTTTAGGGGCTTCAGGGGTTGCTCCCAACCCTCCTTTAAAAGAGCTAATGAACCCCTAACAGGGTGACCAGAGAGGAGTTTAAAGGGGCTTTAATTCACTTGTTCTTGGGGTACCTCCCTGTAGGCAAAGAGGAGGCATGGTAACAGGACATCCCATCTCCTCCTGAGTTTTTTCAGAGAGTCACATAATCATGCCTTTGAGTGTTTTATTAAAACGCTCAACCAACCCATTTGTTTGGGGATGGTAAGGTGTGGTGAATTTAAAAGTTACACCACACTCTTTCTACATTACTTTCAAGTATGCAGACATGAAGTTGCTACCCCTGTCTGATACAACCTCTTTTGGGAAACCCACCTTGAAAATGATTCCCAGTAGGGCTTTGGCCACCGCAGGAGCTGTAGTGGTCCTGAGACGTATTGCTTCTGGATACCTGGTGGCATGGACCACCAGAATAAAGCTATTTCCAGAATCTGTGGGAAGGTCAAGGGGGCCAACAATATCAACCCCTACCCTTTCAAAGGGTACCCCAACCACTTGGCAGTAGAATTAAGGGGGCCTTTGGGGTGCCACATGTCTTGCCACTGGCTTGGCAAGTGACACAGGAGCGACAAAACTCCTTGGTATCTTCAGACATGTGAGGTCAGTGAAAGTGAGGGACCAGTCTGTCCCAGGTTTTGCTTTGCCCCAGATGTCCAGCAAGGGGAATATCAAGTGCCAAGGTTAACAACAATTCTCTGTATTGCAAGGCAATGACCACCCTCCTTTTGGCACCAGGTTTGGGGTCCCTTCCTTCAAAATGCATGAGATTGTTTGTTCTCCCAGTACACCCTGTGGGTGCCACTGATATCCCCTGGTTCTTCTTTGACAGCTTGCTGTGTTAAACCCTTAAGTGTGGTACAAGTCTGTTGAGCCACACTTAATTCCTCCGTGGCAGCCCTCCCTGCACCTAAGAGTTCAGCTGTATCAGCTTGAAGTTCTTCAGGTGTAGGTTCTGTCCAGGCAGTTGATCCCTCCTTCTCAAAGGGGAAATGATCAGTGGAGGGAGGGATAGGGGATAACTTTTTACCCTTCCTAGTCCTGCTTTTGGGAAGCTCTTGGTCCATAGTTTCAGGATCCAAATTCCCTGTCCTCTTTGCTTCTTGGCCTGAGCCCTGGGTAAAGCAAAGATATGCCCAGGAATGCCCAGCAAGGCTGCATGGACCTCCAACTCCACTTCAGCCCAAGCTGAAGTCTCCAGGTCATTCCCTAGTAGACACTCTACAGGTAGGTCTGTGGATACCACAACTTTTCTAGGACCAGTAACCCCCCCCTCTCCTCAAGTTGAGATCAATGTAGGAGGCTGGCCTGATTTGTAGTGGGTACCTAAGGTACTTACACATTATACCGGGTCCAGTTATCCCATATTGTTGAAATGTAGACAGTGTCTAGAAGACAGGCTCTCTAGGGTAGTGTGGATGAGCAGCCAAGGCCTAACTAGGAGACATCCAAAGCTCAAACCATTGTAGTCACACAGTACTCACACACATGAAGGAAAATACTCAGTGGTACAAAAATAAAGGTACTTTATTTTGGTGACACAAATGCCAAAAATACCATAGAGATTATACTCCCTTAGGAGGTAAGTAATACACAAATTATATACACTAGTATGCAGAAATAGCTGTAAAAACAGTTAGAAAACAGTGCAAATGGTGAAAATCACAATAGTTAGAAATTGGCCTGGGGGAACACAAACCATATACTAAGAAAGTGGAATGTGAAAGTCGGTTTCCCACCTAGCCAAGTGTAGTGTGAAGATGGGCGCTGGGAGTATTAGAAAACACCAAAGGTAAGTAATAGAACCCACCCCAGGGCCTAGGAAAGCAGGAGTAAATCACAGTAACTTTCCTAATACACACAAGAACACGAGAAAGAAGATAACGAAGAGACTGCAAGGCACCAACGATGGATTCCTGGACCTGAAGGCCTGTGGAAGAAGGGGACCAAGTCCAAGAAGCACTCAAGAGTCCAGGGAAAACAGGAGCCCCTGCTTACCAGGATGAAGGTGTAAAAGAAGAGCCACTGGTGAAGAACAACAGTCAGTACTGCACCCAAGAAGACAGATGTGTGTTCCTGGTTGTTGTAGTTGCTGTCCCACGCCGGATGGATGATTGCAGTCTGGTTTGTGTCACTGGATTCCGCCAACACGCCTTAGCACACACCAAGCTCACGATTTGCGTAAAATGGCGCTGCCCAGGACCAGGAGGGACCTGGTGGACTCCACTCAGGAGGGGTAGTCAGAGGGGGTTCTAGCAACTCAGAGAGCCCTCTGAAGGCCAAGCAGTGCACAAGGGAGTCCCACAGCACAGGGGACAAAGAAGGTGCAAAAGGAGGCCACGCAGCACCACACAAAGGGATCCCACGCCACCGGAGAACCGCTCAGAAAACTGTGCGTCACAGGAAGAAGTGCTGGGGGCCTGAGCTGCACGGTGCACGAAGAACTTCATGGAAGGATACCAACAAGCCATGGCAGCTGTAAAAAATGTAGTGCACGGAGGTACTGACTTGCGTAGGAGGCAAACTCTTACCTCTACCAAAGTTGGACAGTTGGACGTCAGGACCGTCGGAACCACTTCAGTCCGCCACCCATGTTGCTGGATCCAGGCATTTCATCAGGAAACGGGACCCACAAAGCCGGTTGTCGTTGCCATTGGTGCCTGCAGAAGCGGGGGAGTGACTCCTTCACAAGGGAGATTCCTTTGTTCTTCTGGGACAGGCTGATGACAGGCAGTCCTCGGAGGATGCACAACCTGGAAACAGTTTCAGTTGCTGGCAGGAGCTGAAGAAACAATGTTGCAGAAGTCATCTTTGCTTCTTTGTTGCAGTTTGTAGAGCTCCTGTACGGTCCAGATGCAGTTTCTTCAGTGAGAAGTTGAAGTGGAGGATGCAGAGAATTCCTTCTGGAGTCTTGCAATCCAAATCTTAAGAACCACCCAAGGAGAGACCCTAAATAGTCCTGAAAGGGGGATTGGTCACCTAACCAGGTAAGCACCTATCACGGAAGGGCTGTGACGTCACCTGCTGGCACTAGACATTCAGATGCTCTCAGAGTTGCCTACCAACCTTGAATCCAAAATGGCAAAACCCTGGGACACTCTGGAGGAGCTCTGAGCACCACCCCTGGGGTGGTGATGGACAGGGGAGTAATCACTCCCCTTTCCTTTATCCAGTTTCACGACAGAGCAAGGACTTGGGGTCCCTGAACCGGTATAGACTGGTTTATGCAAGGAGGGCACCATCTGTGCCCTTCAAAGCATTTCCAGAGGCTTGGGGAGGCTACCCCTCCCAAGTCTGCAACACCTATTTCTAAAGTGAGAGGGTGTGACACCCCTCTCCCAAAGGAAATCCTTTGTTCTGCCTTCCTGGGCTCGAACGTTTCAAGCAACAGGAGGGCAGAAACCTGTCTGTGAGGTGGCAGCAGTTGGGGCTGCCTGGAAAACTTCGTAAGGCTGGATGGCAGTACTGGTGGTCCTCTAAGGAGCCCCCAGAGTGCATGGAATCATACAACCAATGCTTGCAAAAGCATGGGGGTATGATTCCTACATGTTTGATAACAAACATGCCTATGTTACCAATATGTAGCTAGACATAGGTAGTGACCTATGTACATGAATAAAATGGCATCCCTGCACTCACAAAGCCTGGAAAAATGGTCATGGAGGTTGTGGGGGCACTTCTGCTAGTGCAGGGGTGCCCTCACACACAGGTACTTTGCACCCTGCCCCCAGGGCTAGAGGGCCTGCTATAGGGGTGACTTATAAGTGACCTGGTTCAGTGTAAATGGCAGTGAAAGGCTGCAATGGCAGACCTGCAGAAGCCTTTGCAGGGGTTCCCTATGGGTGGCAAAAGTAATGGTGCAACCCATAGGGACCCCCTGGAACTTCAATGCACTGGGTACCTAGGTACCATATACTAGGGACTTCTAAGGAGGCACCAGTGTGACAATTGTGGGTGAAATACTGTGTTAAGAGTAACCAACAACCAGTAGACACAGTCAAGCACACTGAAATCAGGCAGAAAATGGGGGTAAAGATGCCACCCTGATTCGGACCCTTTTGTCTGCCTTATTTCCCAATTCTTGGGGAGAGGTCAGATCAGAGTCCACCAGGTACTGATGCAGTAGATCAGAAATGCAATTATTAAGAATGTGCTCTTTTAAGATTAGATTGCATAAGCTCTGGTAGTCACTCACTTTGCTTCCATGCAGCCAGCCTTCCAGAGCTTAAACAGAGCAGGCCACAAAATCTATCCAACCCTGGGAGGACTCCTTTTTACCCTCCCTGAATTTAATTCTATACTGGTTAGTGGTCGGCCCAACCCAATCCAGGAGTGTATTCTTAAGTGCTTGGTAACCATCTGCATCGTCTTCTCTGACAGTGAGGAGTTTGTCCCTGCCTTTGACAGAGAGAGAAGGCCACAGGACTGCTGCCCATTGTCTCTGAGGGGCCCTCTTTACTTTACAGGCCCTCTTTTAGGTACTGAACCACTTGTGGGTGTCCTCTCCCACCTTGTAAGGTAAGACTATCTTACTCAGGTTCCTAGAGTCATAGGACTCCTCCTTGACTTTGGTATCACTAAACCACAAAACCTGTCTCTCCCTCTCCACTGCCAAGGCCTGCCTATCTAGGTCTAACTGCTACTGCTGTAGTCTCAGCTTGGCCTCCTCCAACCTCAGCTTTGTGAGCTACCTATCTAGAGAATCTTTCTCAGAGTTGGAGTGGTGGGTCCCATCAGATACTGATGAGACATGGGTGTTGACAGATGAGGAGGACCTGTACCTTCTCCTGGGGACCCTCTGTACCAACCCTCTAGGATTAAAAGTGGGGCTACTTGAGTGACCTCCCTTTTCACTAACTACAGTGCTTCTAACAGGGCTGTGGTGTACCCTAGATTCCCCCTCACCCTCCCCTGTGTAGCCTAAATCTATCCTATCTAAGATTGGGGGGTCAGTCTCTACTTCCCCCTCCTCCTGGCTACCTGTGTTCTCCTGGTCAGACTGGAGTAGTAATCCCAGAAGTAGACTCTTGTTGGGATTTCTCCCTGTCTTCAGCTTCCTGGAAGCACACATCTCCCTCAACTCCTTAAAAGGGCAGCTCTCACATTGACAGTCTGGGACTTGAGTTGTGTTTTCCACTGAAGAGATCTTGCTAGAGTAGTGTCGGTGCACCTATCTTCTCTAAGCAACTAGTTTCTCTGAGAGTTTGGAGAAAGGGCTAAGCCAGAACCCCAACGTACCCAAAGTAATAGGTTATTGATCCTAAACACTAAGCACAGTGTGTCCTAAAGACTAGGGGGGTCATTATGACCCTGGCGGAAGGCGGAGAAGCGGTGGTAAGACCGCCAACAGGCTGGCGGTCTTTTTTTTTATTATTTTGACCATGGTGGTTACCGCCATGGTCATCCGGCGCTTCTCCGTTCCACCCGCCGGGCTGGAGACCAGGGTCTCCAGTCCGGCGGCCGTCACTATACCGCCAGTGGTATTTGG
The DNA here is from genome assembly GCF_031143425.1 of Pleurodeles waltl. Taxonomy (NCBI): domain Eukaryota; kingdom Metazoa; phylum Chordata; class Amphibia; order Caudata; family Salamandridae; genus Pleurodeles; species Pleurodeles waltl. Next base: position 237,850,697 of record NC_090439.1, read on the forward strand.
ACCCGGCTGACCGCCATAGATTTCCTGCGGTTTGAAACCGCCATGAAATCCATGGCGGTAAGCACTATCAGTGCCAGGGAAGGGTCTCCCCCACCCCCACCCCGACTCCCTCCCCTACCCCCCCACCACCCCTGCCACCCCTCAAAGGTGGCAGGACCCCGCTCCCCACCCGACCCCCAACATAACATCACTCATACACAGACGACACGCACGCAGGCACCACCAACACGCATACACGCACACACACACACACACACCAACATACATGCCAACATCCACACACAGTCTGACACGCACACCCACATTCAAACGTACACGCACACATCCATACAGACATACCTACAGACATACACGCACTCATTCCCAAACACACAACACCCTGCAAGCATACACGCACTCACACACCTCCTCTACATACACACACGCACACCCCCATGCATGCACACAACACACAACACCCCCCCACCCCCCTCCCCTCATGGACGATCGACTTACCTGGTCTGACGATCCTCCGGGAGGGGACGGGAGCCATGGGGGCTGCTCCGCTGACACCACACCGCCAACAGAACACTGCCACACCGAATCACAGGACGTGATTCGCTGGGCGGTGTTCTGTTGGCGTGGCGGTGGAGCAACCTCCACTTCCCCGCCCCCGCCAGTATGGCTGTTGGCAGCTCTCCGTCCGTAAAAGGACGGAGAGCTGCCAACGGTCATAATAGGCCGAGCGGCAAAACGCCACCACTGGCGGTCTTCCGCACGGCGGTCCCTCGTCGGACTTTGAAAAAGACCCTCTAGTAGTGGACTTTCCTGTGGAATGTTACTAGTGACAAAGTGCTAAGGGAATTGCAAGTGTCTTATCCCACCGCTGCACCACCAGCGTAGGAAGCTGGCCTGGTGTGTGGTGGGTGTAGGAAATTACCATCTTGCCTGGCATGTTACCCCCATTTTTACTGTATATATGTTTGTTTTTGCCTGTGTCACTGGGATCCTGTTAGCTAGGACCCCAGTGCTCATAAAGTGTGCCCTGTATGTGTTCCCTGTGTGGTGCCTACCAGTATCACTGCTAACCAGAACCTCAGTGTTTATGCTCTCTCCACTTTTAAAATTGTCACTGCAGGCTAGTGACTAATTTTACCAATTCTGATTGGCACACTGGAACACCCTTATAATTCCCTAGTATATGATACAAAGGTACCCTGGGTATTGGGGTTCCAGGAGATCCCTATGGGCTGCAGCATTTCTTTTGCCAGCCATAGGGAGCTCAGACAATTCTTACACAGGACTGCCACTGCAGCCTGAGTCAAATAATGTTCACGTTATTTCACAGCCATTTTACACTGCACTTAAGTAACTTATAAGTCACCTATATGTCTAACCTTCACTTAGTGAAGGTTAGGTGCAAAGTTACTTAGTGTGAGGGCACCCTGGCACTAGCCAAGGTGCCCCCACATTGTTCAGGGCAATTTCCCCAGACTTTGTGAGTGCGGGGACACCATTACACGCGTGCACTACATATAGGTCAATACCTCTATGTGGCGTCACCATGGTAACTCCGAACATGGCCACTGAACATGTCTAGGATCATGGAATTGTCACCCCAATACCATTCTGGTATTGGGGGGACAATTCAATGCATCCCCGGGGCTCCAGAATAGAGCCCGGGTACTGCCAAACTAACTTTCTGGGGTTTTCTCTGCAGCTACCGCTGCTGCCAACCCTCAGACAGGTTTCTGCCCCCCTGGGACCTGGGCAGCCCAGTCCCAGGAAGGCAGAACAAAGGATTTCCTCTGAGAGAGGGTGTTACACCCTCTCCCTTTGGAAATAGGTGTGAAGGACCTGAGAAGAGTAGCCTCTCCTGGCCTCTGGAAATGCTTTGAAGGGCACAGATGGTGCCCTCCTTGCATAAGCAAGTCTACACCGGTTCAGGGATCCCCCCAGCCCTGCTCTGGAGCGAAACTGGACAAAGGAAAGGGGAGTGACCACTCCCCTGACCAGCACCTCCCAGGGGAGGCACCCAGAGCTCCTCCAGTGTGTCCCAGACCTCTGCCATCTTGGACGCAGAGGTGTGAGGGCACAATGGACACATCTGAGTGGCCAGTTCCAGCAGGTGACGTCAGAGACCCCTCCTCATAGATGCTTACCTTTCTCTGTAGCCAATCAGCCAATCCTCCTCTGAGGGCTATTTAGGCTCTCTCCTGTGGGTATCTCACCAGATAACGAATGCAAGAGCTCCCCAGAGTTCCTCTGCACTTCCCTCTTTGACTTCTGCCAAGGATCGACCACTGACTGCTCCAGGACGCCTGCAATACCGCAACAAAGTAGCAAGAAATAGCAAGAAGACCACCAGCAACATTGTAGCGCCTCATCCTGCTGGCTTTCTCGACTGTTTCCTGGTGGTGCATTCTCTGAGGGCTGTCTGCCTTCACCCTGTACTGGAAGCCAAGAAGAAATCTCCCGTGGGTCGATGGAATCTTCCCCCTGCCAACGCAGGCACCAAACTTCTGCATCACTGGTCCTCTGGGTCCCCCCTCATCTCGACGAGGGTGGTCCCTGGAACACAGGAGCTGGGTGCAAGTGTCCCCGAAAATCCAGTGGCCCTTCTGTCCAAATTTGGTGAAGGTAAGTCCTTGCTTCCCCACGCCAGACAGTAATCCTGTGTACTGCGTGAACTGCAGCTGCTAGGGCTTCTGTGCACTTTTGCAAGACTTCCTTTGTGCACAGCCTAGCCCAGGTCCCCAGCACTCCGTCCTGCATTGCCTAATTTGCTGAGTTGGACTCCGACTCCATGGGACCCTCTTTTGTTGTGCCGAGTCGACCGTCAGGCTCAGATCTTGTGAACGCCTGTTCAGGTCCTTCTGCGGGTGCTGCCTGCTTCTGCGTGGGCTCTCTGTGTTGCTGAGCGCCCCCTCTGTCTCTTCCTCCAAGGGGCGACCTCCCGGCCCTTCCTGGGCCCTGGCAGCACCCAAAACCTTTAACCACGACTCTTGCAGCTAGCAAGGCTTATTTGCGGTCTTTCTGCGTGGAAACAACTCTGCATACTCCAGCACGCCGTGGGACATCTTCTGACCAATGGGGAAGGTCCTGGCACCTTCCGTTGTTGCAGATTCTTCGGCTTCTTCCACCCAGAGGCAGCCCTTTTGCACCTTCATCCGGGGCTTAGTTGGCTCCTGCCCCCCCAGGACACTTGCGTGACTCTTGGACTTGGTCCCCTTCCTTTGCAGGTCCTCAGGTCCAGGAATCCATCTTAAGTGCTTTGCAGTCAGTTGTTGTCCTTGCAGAATCCCCTATCTCGACTTTACTGTCTTTCTGGGGTAGTAGGGTAACTTTACTCCTACTTTTCAGGGTCTTGGGGTGGGGTCTCTTGGAAACCCTTAGTGTTTTCTTACACTCCCAGCGACCCTCTACACACTACACTAGGCCTGGGGTCCATTCATGGTTCGCATTTCACTTTTGGAGCATATGGTTTGTGTTGCCCCTAGGCCTGTTGTCTCCTATTTTATTCTATTGTGTCCTACGGTCTTTGCACTACTTTTCTAACTGTTTACTTACCTGATTTTGGTTTGTGTGTATATTTTGTGTATATTACTTACCTCCTAAGGGAGTATATCCTCTGATATACTTTTGGCATATTGTCACTAAAATAAAGTACCTTTATTTTTAGTAACTCTGAGTATTGTGTTTTCTTATGATATAGTGCTAAGTGATATAAGTGGTGTAGTAGGAGCTTTGCATGTCTCCTAGTTCAGCCTAAGCTGCTCTGCTATAGCTACCTCTACCAGCCTAAGCTTCTAGAACACTTCTAATCTACTAATAAGGGATAACTGGACCTGGCACAAGGTGTAAGTACCACTAGGTACCCACTATAAGCCAGGCCAGCCTCCTACAGTGAACACCTATGGTGTTGGCACCTCATACCAGGTCCAGGCAATCCCTATTAGTGAATTGTAGGCAGTGTCTAGGAAGCCAGGGCTTTCTAGAGATAGCTGTGGATAGGCAGCCAAGGCTTATATAGGAGACATGCAAAGAGTATGCAATACCACTATATACTCACACAGTACTTATCACACATGAAAAAACCACACAGTGTTACAAAAATAAAGGTACTTTATTATGGTAATGCAACACTAGTTTACTTATAGGCAGTCCTCTCTCAACTGGAGGTAAGTACACACCAATTATATACACATTAGCAATTAGCATAGAAACAACAAGCATTGGCAGTACTTAATGAAAATAGCAAGGGCCCTAAGGGAGGGCCAAACCATATACTAAGAAAGTGGAATGCGAGATACAGTCTCCCACCCAAGGATGTGGAGCTGTTAGAGGAGAGCTAGAAGAACTAGGAACCCCAATAGGCGAGTACCTGAGAGACCCCCAGCGACCAGGAGACTAGAGGTAAGTACCTGGTCTTCCCAAGGACTAACAGGAGGACTTAGAAAAGTGACTGTGCAAGAACAGGACCAGTCTAGAAGAAACCAACTGTGGATTCTGAAAGAAGAGGACCTGCAAAAGAAGGGGACAGAGTACAGTTCATGAAAGAGTGTCCAGTGGGGACAAGAGCTACTACCCACCCTTTTGTTGATGAAGAACTAGGTTGAGGGGGAGAGAAGAACACCTGCTATGGTCCCCAGGAGAAGACCTTGGAGTGGTGCAGGTGGTGTCCCAAGTAGGTTGTTGGGTTGCAGTTGGTCAGTGGTGTTGGAGAACCCCCAACAAGCCTTGGCAAATGCAAGAGGAGTAAAAGAAGAGTTGCAAGGCTGAATAGGACCAGCAAAGCCGAGGGGAGTCGACCCCTGGAGGGGAGTCTGGGGTGACCCTCAGCAGTCGGGAAAGACAACAGAAGCAGTCGCAGCCCCCACAGTAAGTCACAGTGAGGCCCAGTCAGCACACCTGAAGAGGAGTCCCATGTCGCTGGAGCAGCAGAGATGAGAGTGTACTTGGCAGGAAGAAGTACTGGGGACCAGGACTACTCGGAGCCTAAAGATCCCTTGGAGCAGGAGACAACAAGCCTTGGCAGCTGCAAGAGTCGAGGTGCACAGGGGTACTGTCCTTCAAAAAGAGGCAAGGGCTCACCGTCTCCCAAGTTGGACAGCTAGCAGAGAGGACCAAGGGGACCACTCCAGACCACCACCTGTGATGCAGGACCCACGCAGTTCTAGAGGAGAGCGGATCACGCAGCCGGCCGTCATTGTTGTAGGTGCCTGCAAATGCAGGGGAGTGACTCCTTCACTCCAAAGGAGATTCCTTCTTGCTTCTTGGAGCAGGCTGAAGTGTCGCCGACTCCAGAGGATGAACAGCCGTGGAAACGTTGCAGTTGAAGCCGGAGAAACAATATTGCAAAGCGAAGTCGTCGCTGAAGTTGCAGTCTTGTTGGTTCCTGACGTTTCCAGTTGTGGTTCTAGTGACCAGAAGTTGAAGTAAACAATGCCAGGAGTCTTGGTGGAGTCTTGTATGTCACGGGAGTCCCTAAATAGCCCTAAAAGGGGGTTTGGTCACCTAGCAAGGTGACCACCTATCAGAAGGGGTCTGTGACAGCACTTGCCTGACCTGGGCAGATGCTCCTAGGGGCCTCTACACATCTTGGTTTCAAGATGGCAGAATCAAGTGGCCACCTGGAGGAGCTCTTGGCACCACCCCTGGGGTGGTGATGGACAGGGAAGTGGTCACTCCCCTTTCCTTTGTCTAGTTTCACACCCCAAGTGGGGACCTGGCGTCCCTGGACTGGTGCAAACCAGTTCATGCAAGGAGGGCACCAAACGTGCCCTTCTAAGCAAACCGGTGGCTAGGGAGGCTACCCCTCCCATGTTGTGTAACACCTATTTCCAAGGGAGAGGGCGTTACCTCCCTCTCCCACAGGAAATCCTTTGTTCTGCCTTCCCCTGCTTGAAATAGTCAAGCAGCAGGAGGGCAGAAACCTGTCTGAGGGGTGGCAGCAGCACGGGATGCCTGGAAAACCCTAGAATACTGGTAGGAGCAATACTAGGGGGGGCATCTAAGGAGCCCCCAGGGTGCATGGGATCATACAACCAATACTGGCAACGGTAGTGGGGTATGATTCCAACATATTTGATACCAGACATACCCAGGTTCAGAGTTACTATTATGTAGCTGGACAAAAATGTCCAGGACACAGGTAAAATGGCTTCCCCCACTTAGGAAGTCCAGTGTAATGGGGCTTGGAGTTTGTAGGGTCACCTCTGCTCATGCAGGGGTGCCCTCACACACAGGTACCTGCACACTGCCCTCTGGGCTAGGAGGGCCTACTATAGGGGTGAATTACAGTGACCTGGTGCAGTGACCTGTGGTGAAAGGGTGCATGCACCTTTTCATGCAGGCTGCAATGGCATGCACCTTTTCATGCAGGCTGCAATGGCAGGCCTGCAGACACATTTTGCATGGGCTCCCATGGGTGGCACAATATATGCTGCAGACCACAGGGATCCCCTGGTGTCCCAATGCCCTGGGTACCTAGATACCATACACTAGGGATTTATTAGGGAGCACAAGTATGCCAATCGTGGGTTGTACAAAGTACTACGCAACCAAATTTTGAGGGAAAAAGCACAGTCCTTGGGTCCTGTTTAGCAGGATCCCAGTGAAAACAGTCTAAGCATGCTGATAGCAGGCACAAAGTGGGGGTAACCGTGCCAAAAAGAGGGTACTTTCCTACACTGTTAACATTTCTGCTGTTAATGTTCGTGCTCCTTCATATCTTCTTCTGCATCCAATATACAGGGCATTGGCTGTGCTGCAGCCTTCAATGAAGAGGCTGGCAAAGGTTATTAGGCACTTTGGATGGAAGTGTCTAAAATAAATTGTTCACCTGAGTACTTTCTGATATGCTGTAAATGATGATATCATCTATGAGCACAAGGTGCATGTTTCCACTGATGGGGCATCTTACTAAAGAGCTAATAATGACTGATGGACAAATAACTCTATGGCCACTAATGGAACTCGCGCTAAAAAATTGATTAGTGTTATTGATTGGAGGCACATCAGTAAAGGGCTTGACGGTGACAGAACCAATGATTTGAAATGGATCAACAGACCTACAGGCCTATGACTAATAAAATGGAGGAATCCACAGGTAGCTAATGTATCCACCAGAAAAGTCGTTACCGAAGGTAAGTAACTCGTTCTTCTGATGGATACAACTACCTGTGGATTCCTCACCTAATGAATAGAGTCCCAAAGCAGTACCGCGCTCGGTGGTGGGTGCCTGTATGGTCAAACCAAGAAATCCTGCAGCACTGACCGTGCAAAATGGCCGTCCCTTCTGACCTCAGAGTCCAAGCAGTAATGCTTCGCAAAAGTGTGAAGGGACGACCAAGTTGCGGCCTTGCAGATGTCGACCACAGGAACACCTCTAGCCAAGGCCGAAGTGGCTGACTTAGCCCTGGTGGAATGAGCTCTAATACCATCAGGAGGATCCTTCTTTGCTAAAGAGTAACACATTTTAATGCAAAGAACAACCCACCTGGAGAGTGTTCTCTTGTGGACTGCCTTTCCTCTCCTCTTGCCCACGTATCCGATGAAAAGCTGATCCTCCACCCTGAAATCCTTCGTTCTGTCTATGTAAAAGCTTAACGCCCTCTTTGGGTCCAAGCGATGTAGTCTCTCTTCTTCCTTTGAAGGATGAGGTGGAGGATAGAACGTGGACAGAGTAATTGACTGGGCCAAATGGAAGGGTGAAACAACCTTCGGAAGGAAAGCAGCCTTGGTCCTCAACACCACCTTATCCCCGTAAAAAGTTGTATAAGGGTGTTTCACTGACAAAGCCTGCAACTCACTCACTCTCCTTGCAGATGTTATAGCAACCAGGAAGACTGTCTTAAGAACTAACAATCTTAAGGGGCAAGAATGCATAGGTTCAAAAGGGGACCCCATAAGGAAAGTTAGGACCAAGGACAAATCCCATTGAGGCATAACGAAAGGATTTGGAGGATATTTATTCATAAGGCCCTTCAAGAATCTAAGTACTATAGGAGATTTAAATAACGAAGGTTGGTCTGGAAGACAAATGAAGGCTGACAAGGCAGACAAGTAACCTTTAATAGTAGCCACTGCACAATCCCTCTGTGCTAAAGACAAAGCAAAAGATAAAACATCTGACAAATGAGCACGTAAGGGATCAATCTGTCTCTCTCCACACCATACCACAAATTTAGACCACCTATTAGCGTAGATAGATTTAGTGGAGTGTCGCCTGCCCGCTAAGATAACATCCACTACATCAGGCGGGAGAGAGAAGGAACTCAGGTTGCCCCGTTCAATCTCCAGGCATGAAGGTGCAGACTCTGGAGGTTGGGGTGTAAAACCTGCGACTGCGAGAGGAGGTCTGCCCTGAGAGGGAGACGGAGCGGAGGGCACAGTGAGAGTTGGAGAAGGTCGGAATACCACACCCTCCTTGGCTAATCCGGAGCTATTAAGATTACCTGGGCCCGGTCCTGGCGAATTTTCCTCAATACTCGAGGAATCAAGGGTATGGGGGGAAACGTGTAAAGCAACTGGTCGCACCAGGTTCTCTGAAACGCGTCCCCCAAAGCTCCCTGCACCGGATACTGGAGGCTGCAGAATAACGGACAGTGCGAGTTCTCCCGGGTGGCAAACAGATCTATCCGAGGAAACCCCCACAACTGGAAGATTAGACAGACTTGATCTGGATGGAGACGCCACTCGTGGTCGGCCGAGAAATGGCGACTGAGACTGTCCGCATGTACATTCAAGACTCCGGCCAGATGATTTGCTACCAAGAAAATCCGATGGTCCTTCGCCCAGGACCATAGCCGAAGAGCTTCTCTGCAGAGAAGGTACGACCCAACTCCTCCCTGTTTGTTTATATACCACATTGAGGTAGTATTGTCCGTCAGGACCTGAACCGACTGACCGCGAAGGGATGGGAGGAAGGCCTTGAGAGCCAGACGTACAGCCCGTAACTCTAACAGATTGATATGAAACATCTGTTCCTCTGGAGACCAAAGCCCTTTGATCTCCAGGTCCCCCAGATGAGCTCCCCACCCTAGAGTGGAAGCATCCGTTATGACCGTGGTCACTGGTGGAGGCTGCGTGAATGGCCTTCCCCGGGAAAGATTGTCGTCCGCAATCCACCACTTCAAATCCGTGGCAGCATCTCTGGAGATCTTGACAGAACCTTCGAGATCTCCTCTGTGTTGAGACCACTGCTTTCGGAGGCACCACTGAAGAGCCCTCATGTGCCAGCGAGCATGCGTGACCAACAGTATGCAGGAGGCAAACCGACCGAGCAGACGAAGGACCTTGAGGAGTGGAACGACCGCTCCACTTTGAAACATTGGTACCAACTCCTGAATATCTTGAGTCCGCTGAGGCGGAGGAAAGGCTCGATCCAATGTTGTATCCAGTACTGTCCCTATGAACAGGAGGCGTTGAGAGGGCTCTGGGTGAGATTTGGGCACGTTCACCGAAAAGCCCAGGTCGAACAACAACTGGGTTGCCGACTGTAGATGATGCAACACAATCTCCGGGGACTTGGCTTTGATCAACCAGTCGTCCAGGTAAGGGAATACTGCTATCCCCTTCCTTCTGAGCTCTGCCGCAATCACCGACATCACCTTCGTGAAGACTTGAGGTGCTGAAGTAAGACCAAACGGGAGGACCGCAAACTGATAGTGCTGCGACCCCGCCACAAACCGGAGATACTTCCTGTGCGACTTGAGTATCGGGATATGAAAGTAAGCATCCTGCAAGTCAACAGACACCATCCAATCTCCCTTGTTCAACGCCAAAAGCACCTGAGCTAGGGTCAGCATCTTGAACTTTTCCTGTTTGAGGAACCAATTCAAAATCCTCAGGTCCAGGATTGGTCTCAACCGACCATCCTTTTTGGGAATCAGGAAGTACTTTGAGTAACAACCTTGACCCTTTTCTTGCTCTGGAACCAATTCCACCGCGCCCTTTGAAAGGAGGACTTGAACCTCCTGTTCTAACAACAGGAGGTGTTCTTCTGAACAATAAGATGGGCGGGCGGGATGGGGGGCGGAAACTCCCGAAAGGGAAGGGTGTAACCTTTTCCCACAATGCTGGTAACCCAGGTGTCTGATGTGATGACCTCCCACTTGTGAAGAAAATGCAGTAACCGTCCCCCTACAGGAGAGGAGTGAGTGGGAATTGGTGGAAGCCTAAGGCTGCTTCCCCTGCTGCACCCCTCCAGAGGACGAGGAAGAGGCAGAGTGCTGCTGAGAGGCTCCCCTGGTACGGACCCTACCCCTCGCTCTAAATGATCTAAAGGTGAGAGAGGAGGTAGGTTGTTGGAATCTCCCCCGAAAGGAAGAGGAGGATGAGCCACGACCAAATCCTCGAAACCTCCTAAAAAACCTGGAGGAGGCAGAAGAAGCGGCTTGCAGTCCTAATGACTTGGCCGTGGCCCTACTCTCTTTAAACCTCTCCAAGGCCGAATCTGATTTGGCACCAAAAAGTTTGTCGCCATCAAACGGGAGGTCCAACAGGGTCGACTGCACATCCGAAGAGAACCCTGAGTTGCGAAGCCAAGCCTGTCTCCTCGCAACCACCGCCGTGCCCATCGCTCTAGCCACCGAGTCAGTTGTATCCAACCCAGATTGGATAACCTGGGTTGCAGCAGCCTGAGCATCGGACACGAGAATCAAGAGTCCTTGAGGAAGCTCTGTATGCGATGATGTTATCTCGTCCATAAGAGCATAGATGTACCGCCCCAAGATACACGTAGCGTTGGTGGACTTTAACGCCATGCTACAAGACGAAAATAATTTCTTCGACTGTGAGTCCAACTTTTTGGAGTCTCTGTCCCCCGGCACTGTTGGAAAAGATCCAGGCGCAGATCTAGCAGAACAGGAAGCCTGGACCACCAAGCTCTCCGGCGTAGGGTGTCTGGAAAGAAAGCCAGGGTCAGATGGTGCAGCCCGATACCTCCTGGCCACAGACCTATTAACAGCCGAGGAAGATACCGGCTTCTTCCAGACCTCCAATACCGGTTCAAGCAGAGCCTCGTTAAATGGCAAAAGAGGCTCTGCCGATGTAGAGGCCGGATGTAAGACCTCAGTTAGTAAATTCTGTTTCGCCTCAGCCACTGGCAAAGGCAGTTCGAGGAAGTTAGCCGCCTTCCTTATTACAGCACGAAAAGTGGCTGCCTCCTCAGTATACTCCCCTGGAGATGACAAATCCCACTCAGGGGAAGTATCAAGGTCACTAGCTGTATCCAGTCCATGAAGACCCTCGCTAGAATCCTCAATTTCCCCTTCCTCCAGGACCCGTTGATATTCCTGTTCCTCCAAGAGGCGGAGAGCACGTCTCCTCGAATGTAACCTCTCCTCAATTCGCGGCGTCGACATGGCGTCTGCAGAAGTCGAGGAACAACGCTGATCACCGGATCCGTCTGACGCCATATCAGGCGCCACAGGAAGCTTCGACGCCGAGCCAGGAGCCGGACGAAGAGAAGTGTGTCTCGGAGTCTCTGATGGTCCTGCCGAAGTCACCGGCCGAAACCCCGAAGCCGATGGAGCCGAAACCTCCAGGGCCGAAACCTCTGGAACCACCGGAGCCGACACCGGCGCCGACACCGGCGCCGAGCCCACATTCCCCAAGGGGAGAAAGGGTATGAAGGGTGCTGGCCGTAGCGGCGCCGGAGCACCCAAGCTGAAAGCCAACGGGCCCGAAGGACCAGTCGGAGCACTGCCTGGAGCCATCTGCTGGAAGATGGTAAACATCGCATTTAAAAATGCGGTATTATTGGCTCCAGGAGCCGGGAAAGCCGGATACTGGGGTGCCTGGATCGAAGGCGACTCGACGCCGGCCTCGACGTCTGCGACGTCTGCGAGAACACCTGAGGCTGTGGCATCTCAATCACTGAAGACGTCTGCCCAGGCGAAGTTGGCGAAGCCGGAGAAGGCAACGTCGTTGATGGATGAGGAATGACTGTGGGACTGACCTCCCAAGTCTTCCGACGCCGAGCCGATGGCGACCTCGATCGAGATCTCTCCTTGCTCGAATGGCGCCGTGAGTCCCGACGGCGCCGGGAGTCTCGATGACGTCGATGCGACTTCGGCGAGGAGGATTTTCTATGATGTCTCTTCTCCTTTCTCTTTGACTTCGCCATAAAGAGTTTGGCTTCTCTCTCCTTCAGGGCTTTCGGATTCATGTGTTGACATGAATCACACGTGGCCACGTCGTGGTCGGAACTTAAGCACCACAAGCAGTCCGAATGTGGGTCAGTAACCGACATCTTGCCCCCACACTCTCGACAGGGCTTGAAACCAGACTTCCTCTGAGACATAGTAACCTCAGAGAAAAAAACACGCAGCAGAAAAAACACACTGTAACTCGAAAAGCAACAGTAGCTCCCTCGAAGATAACCGTTTCGAATGGCACAGAAAAAAGGGAACTGATGTCGGCACGTCGGCGAGGACTTCTTATTGCCTGTATGACGTCAGACGGCGTCGCGTGGGCAAATGTGACGTCCTCGTCGACGTGCAGAAGCTAGGAAGAAGATTTCCGTCGAATGCTGGCGCCATGGGAGTATTCATTAGGTGAGGAATCCACAGGTAGTTGTATCCATCAGAAATGTGAATCTTTTAAAAAAATTCAATGTACGCCTCTCCAGAGTCTTTCACTTTTGAACATTTTGTATGCTTAAGTAACAATAGGGAGGCATTTTTTCCCCACCCATCTAGGTACAATTCTAGACACCTATCTGTCATAAAGTTTTCAAAGTGACTTTCTTGCAGATGTTACGTTACTGCCTTTGTGAGAGTACAGGCAGTAAAACCAAATTGTGGGGAAACCCCTGGAGAGTTACTTTTCCCCATAGAGAGGAATGTCAAACATGGTCTGCAAAAATCTCCTGATCCGGAAGAAGTAACCTAGAAACAAGTAATCTCAAGGTGTAAACTGAAACTGGGCGTGGTCTAACTGATCCCAGTGAAGAACAAAGATATTTTGAAAGAAACAATGTGAAGAAGCAGGTACAGCAGAGCTTCATATGGGGACTCTCTCACACTACAGTTGGAATCTGCGTTATCATTGTCTCCTATGGGAGTGGAGAGCTCAGCACATTCACCACATTGGCTGATGTTTGGATTGTTTTTTAATGAGATGGAAGGGCTAGCATGTAAAGATTATGGCCCTCATTAAAACATTGTTTGTATATACCGCCTACCGCTGCGGCGACGGCCGCAAAAAGACCGTCGCCGTAGCTACCAGCCTTCCGCCAAATTATGACCGTAGCCGGAATTCCGCCAGATGGATGGCGGAAATCCGGCTATGGCCATGGCGGTGGATGGCGGTAAGGTGGGTCTGATGCCAAAAGCAGCGCCACGCCAGTTGACTGCCGCCGACTGTATCATGACACATGATACGGCCTGGCGGTGTTCTGCTGGCGGACACTGCTGCTGGTAGCAGCGCCTCGTCCAGTCTCCTGCCGGAGGAACCCTGCAATCAGGTAAATCGGGTGCTCTGTCAGCGGAGGGGGGTGTTGTGTGTGTGTGGGGGTGTATGTCTCTGCATGCATGCGGGTGTGAGATGTGTCTTGTCCGTATGTGTGTATGGATGTGTGAGTGCGTTTATGTTGTGTTGTGGGCATGCGTGTGTGCATGTATGAATGTCAGTATGTGGATGTATGTGTGTATGGATGTATGCATGCATGGATGAATGTGGCTATTTGTGTGTATATGCGTGTGTTCGAAGGGGCGTGTATGCCGGGGGGTCTGGAGTGGGAGGAGGGGGGTTGGGGGAAACTACAGGAGGGGGCGGGGAAAGACCCCTATCAGTGACAGGTAAGGTGTTCCCTGTCACTGATAGTGCCTACCGCCATGGTTTTCATGGCGGTAAGGAGGCCACAAAAACCATGAAGGCAAGCAGGGTCATAATCCCGCAGGTGGGCTAGTAACGGCCGCCTGGCTGGAGACTGCAGTCTTCAGCCCGTCGGTTGTTACCGCAGTGGCGGACGGTGTGGTACATTGGCGGTTTGGCTTGGGCCAAACCGCCAATCATATTATGGGGAAAAGTACCGCCAGCCTGTTGGCAGTACTTTTCTCCATTTTACCGCTGCCCGCCAGGGTTGTAATGAGGGCCAATGTTTTCCCTATTATGCTAATATAATTTCTGTTATAATTAGTATATAGGTAATTCCCAACTGAAGACATGGGCTTATTCAGGCATGTGAATCTACGAAAGATACATTGCTGAAGAAGCCTCAAACCGTTCACTAGGTTTCCCTGAATTACCTAATTTTTTCACAGTTCAGCTTCTTGTTTAATAACACTGACTTCCCACCAGAAGATTGTAACAGTAGCATGGAAGAGGACGGTGGAAGACTTGCTCTTAAACTTAGAAAAGAGACGGCAGGGCCAATCCAGCAGGATGGTCTGCCTGCCATACGTTAAGCCACTAGGTGCTATTGACACGACCTTCCCATCAACAGCATAACTCACAGGACATTCTTACTGGGGACGGGGTCACTTCAGGGTACCTGGCACTGGGATTTCCATTCTAAGGCAGTCACCATGGACAGCAAGACAACAGCATTCCATTCAGCTTGAGGCTTTTTTGTTGATGATCATTAATGTCATAAACTTTAAAACTGAACGACGCCGGAGTCTTCAGCTCTGGTCTTTTTTCAGGGGTCACTGTTCAGCACCCCAAGCACAGATCTGAAAGAAAGATTTACTGCTGGGCAGAAGAAAGTTTCCCTTTTAAATGGTATTCCTCCATAATGGATTCCTGCAGAGGAGTCGCCTCAGGAGGGCAATCCCTGACCGAAATACACATCACAAGACCATCTGAGTTGTTTTCATTAGGAGAGCAGTTTTCGCAGGTATGGGCTTAAACTTCCCCCAAGCCCAAGCTGCGCTCCGTGCGGCAGATTATGGCTTTAACCTACTCTGTCTGCCCAAGGTGACAGAAGAACAAGTTACTTACCTTCGGTAATGCTTTTTCTGGTGGATACATTAGCTACCTGTGGATTCCTCACCTTATTAATTCTCCCAATGCGCCAGCATTCGACGGAAAATCTTCTTCCCAGCTCTCCATGTCGATGAGGACGTCACAATTGCACGGCTCCCACACGACTCCGTCTGACGTCACCGTGACAACAAGAGGTCCTCGTCGGCGTGCTGGTGTCAGTTTCATCCATTTTTTACATGCCTTTGAGGCGAACAGGTGAAAACTGAACTCCCCGTAGCTCAAATGAATAATCACATTAAACGATATTGATGTAACACAAGTACAACCATCATTTAAAAAAATAAAATTATCAAAACATATATACACTAGTAAAACAACAGTCTTGGCATGACCAGACAGGCAACAGGGAGGCGGGTGGGTTTGTGAGGAATCCACAGGTAGCTAATGTATCCACCAGAAAAAGCGTTACCGAAGGTAACTTGTTCTTCTGATGGATACAACTACCTGTGGATTCCTCACCTTATGAATAGAATCCCAAAACAGTACCGCTCTCGGAGGTGGGCGACTGACTGGTCAAACCAAGAAATACTGCAATACATGCAAAATAGCCATCCCTCCTAACCTCCGAGTCCAAGCAATAATGCTTTGCAAAGGTGTGGAGGGACGTCCAAATTGCTGCCTTGCAAATATCCACCACTGGAACCCCTCTAGCCAGGGCCGAAGTGGCAGACTTAGCCCTAGTCGAATGGGCTCTAATAACCTCAGTGGGAACCTTCTTGGCCAACGAGTAACAGACCTTAATGCAAAGAATGACCCACCTGAATATAGTCCTTTCATGGATCGCTCTGCCCTTCCTCTTTCCTACATATCCCACGAATAGCTGGTCTTCCAACCGAAAGTCCTTTGCTCTCTCAATATGAAAACTGACAGCCTTTCTGGGGTCCGAACGATGGAGTCTCTCTTACTACTTTGAGGGATGAGGAGGAGGGTAGAAAGATGGAAGGGTAATGGTCTGCCTCATATGGAAAGGAGTGACAACCTTAGGTAGGAAAGCCGCCCTGGTTTTCAGCACCACTTTGTCAGGAAAGAATAAAGTAAAGGGAGGTTTAACACTAAGGGCCTGAAGCTCACCGACCCGCCTGGCCGACGTAACAGCTATCAGGAATACCGTCTTAAGAACTCTTAAAAATCTTAACGGACAAGAATGCATGGGTTCAAATGGTCAACCCATTAAAAAAGTTAAAACCATATTCAAATGCCACTGAGGCATAAGAAAAGAAGTGGGAGGAAATGTATTTGTTAAACCTTTTAAGAACCTAATTACAATAGGTGATTTAAACAAGGTGGGTTGATCCTGAAGGCAAAGAAAGGTTGAAAGCGCCGCCAAATAGCCTTTTACAGTAGCAACGGCACAACCCTTCTGTGCTAAAGCTAATGCAAACAACAGAACATCAGACAGACGGGATCTCAAGGGATCAATTTGTTTCTCTCCACACCAAGTCACAAATTTTGCACACGTGCTGGCATAAACAGTCTTAGTGAAGTGCCGCCTGGCCGATAAAATAATATTCACTACCTCTGGTGGGAGTGAGAAAGCACTCAGATTGCCCCATTCAATCCATGGAAGTGCAGGCCCTGGAGGAAGGGGTGTAGAACCTGCCTGTGCGACTGCGAGAGGAGATCTGCCCTGAGAGGGAGACGCAGCGCAGGGCACAGTGAAAGTTGGAGAAGGTCTGTGTACCACACCCTTCTCGGCCAATCCGGAGCTATTAAAATGACCTGAGCCCGATCTTGGTGAATCGTCCTCAGAACCTGAGGAATCAAGGGTATGGGGGAAATGCGTAAAGCAACTGGTCGCACCAAGACATTTGAAACGTGTCCCCCAAAAGCTCCTTGCACTGGATACTGGAGGCTGCAGAACGACGGGCAGTACACGTTCTCCCGAGTGGCAAACAGATCTATCCCACATCTGAAAGATGTGACGGACCAGATGCGGATGGAGATGCCACTCGTGATCGGCCTTGAAATGCCGACTGAGAGTGTTAGCACGTACCTTGAGCACTCTGGCCAGATGATTCGCTACCAAGCAAATCCGATGGTCCTGAAGCCAGGACCAGAGCCGCAGAGCCTCTCTGCAGAGAAGGTACGTCCCCACTCCTCCCTGCTTGTTTATATACCACATCACAGTAGTGTTGTCCGTCAAGACTTGAACTGACTGACCGCGAAGGGACGGAAGGCATTGAGAGCCAGACGTATTGCCCGCAATTCTAACAGACTGATCTGAAAAGTCTGTTCCACTGGTGACCAAAGACCTTTGATCTCCAGGTCCCCCAGATAAACTCCCCACCCTAGAGTGGAAGAATCCGTTATGACCGTGGCCACCGGAGGCGGCAGTGAAAACGGCCTTCCTTTGGAGAGGTTGCCATTTACAGCCCACCCTCATAGATCCACTGCAGCGTCTCTGGAGATCGATAACGACTCCTCGAGATCCCCTTTGTGTTGAAACCACTGCCTGCGGAGGCACCAATGGAGAGCCCTCAAGTGCCAATGTGCATGAGTGACCAACAGAATGCAAGAAGCGAACAGACCGAGCAGGCATAGGACCTTGAGTACTGGAACAACCGCTCCATTTTGAAACATTAGATTGAACGCCAGGATGTCCTGAATCTGCTGAGGCGGAGGATAGGCCCGATTCAATGTTGTATCCAGTACTGCCCCTATGAACAAGAGGCGCTGAGAGGGCTCCAGGTGAGCCTTGGGCACGTTTATCGAAAAAACCAGACTGAGCAGCAACTGAGTTGTCATTTGCAAGTGATGCAGCACAAGCTCCGGAGGCTTGGCTTTGATCAACCAATCATCCAGATAAGAGAATACCGATATTCCTTTCCTTCTGAGACTTGCTGCAACCACCGCCATCACCTTTGTGAAGACTCGAGGTGCTGAAGTAAGACCAAACGGGAGGACCGCAAACTGGTAGTGTTGCGACCCCACCACAAACCAGATACTTCCTGTGTGACTTGAGAATAGGGATATGAAAGTAAGCATCCTGCAAGTCGACAGACACCATCCAATCCTCTTTGTTCAACACCAGAAGTACCTGCGCTAGAGTCAGCATCTTGAATTTCTCCTGTTTGAGGAACCAATTCAAAATCCTCAGATCCAGGATTGGTCTCAAACGACCATCCTTCTTGGGAATCAGGAAATATCTTGAATAACAACCCTGACCGCTTTCCTGCTCTGGAACCAACTCCACTGCACCTTTTGATAACAGGATTTGAACCTCCTGCTGCAACAACAGGAGATGGTCTTCTGAACAAAACGAGGGACGGGGAGGGATGGGAGGCGTGAACTCCTGAAAAGGAAGAGCATATCCTTTTCTCACAACATCTAGAACCCAGGAGTCTGATGTGGTTAACTCCCACTCGTGGAGAAAAAGACGTAACCTTCCCCCTACAGGAGAAGAATGGCTGAAAATGGGCAGAAAACTAGGGCTGCTTCCCTTGTTGTTGTCCTCCAGAGGAAGAGGATGATGCAGCGTGCTGCTGGGTGGCCCCTCTTGTCCGAACCCTCCCCCGCCCTCTAAAGGATCTAATGGGAGGCTAGAAGGCTGTTGGACTGTGGACTGGGGTCTCAAACGGTAAACAGCTCCACCCCCAAAACCCCCTGAACCTCCGAAAGGACCTGAAAGGTGTAGTAGCGGAAGCCTGCAGACCCAAAGACCTTGCTGTGGCCCTACTGCTTTTAAAGCGCTCTACGGCAGAGTCAGCTTTAGCTCCAAAAAGCTTCTCTCCATCAAAAGGCAGGTCCAATAGAGTGGTCTGGACATCCGAAGAGAAGCCAGATGATCTCAACCACGCATGCCTCCTGGTAGCGATAGAGGTCTCCATCGCCCTGGCCACCGAGTCTGTGGAATCCAGACCAGACTGGATAAACTGCGTAGCCGCCGCCTGAGCATCTGACAAGAGTTCACCAAATTGTCCCTGCATCTCCTGTGGCAAGTCTGGAACCATAGCTTTAGCCATGTCCATCAGGGCGTGCACATATCTACTTAACACACAGGTAGCGTTTGCTGCTTTAAGACTCTCCGGGGTGGGATGTTTTGACAGAAAACCCAGATCTCCAGGAGCCACCCTATACCGTCTTGCCACAGATCCGTTGACAGCTCGGGATGACACAGGCTTCCTCCATACCTCTGAAATAGGCTCCATAAGAGGATCATTGAATGGGAGCAATGGTTCGGTTGAAGCGGAAGAAGGATGCAGGACCTCAATTAAAATATTAGTTTTCACCTCAGCAGCCGGCAACAGAAGATCCACAAAATTTGCCACCTTCCTGACCACAGTATAGAAAGAGGCCACTTTCTCTGTAAACTCCCCTGGAGAAGAAAGGTCCCACTCCGGGGAAGTGTCTAGCCCACTGGCTGGGTCAAGTCCTTAATATTCCCCCAGGGGCACTGCAATCTCTTCTTCTTCCAGCAGCTGCCTCTGGTACTCCTGCTCCTCTAAAAGCCTTAGTGCTTTTCTGCGCAACCTCAGCCTGGCCTCTAACCTTGGCAAGGTTAGAGGCCAGGGGAAGTGTCTAGCCCACTGGCTGAGTCAAGTCCTTAATATTCCCCCAGGGGCTCCGCAATCTCTTCTTCTTCCAGCAGCTGCCTCTGGTACTCCTGCTCCTCTAAAAGCCTTAGTGCTTTTCTGCGCAACCTCAGCCTGGCCTCTAACCTTGGCGTCGACATAGAGTTAGCCGACGTCGATGACACCGGCTTCAGGACTGAAAGACGCGGACCAGGCGAAGGAGGAGACACACTACGGTCCAATCCAGATCCATCTGGCACCGGAGCGGACCCCATGGGCGCCGTGGACATCTGAGGGTCCGTTATCAGCGTCGACACCTGAGGCTCCGTCATCGGCGTCGACTGATAAGGTGATGTCATTGGCGCTGCAGGTCTGTAAGGGGACATCATTGGCGCCGTAGGTCTTAAAGGCGACTTCATCGGCGCCAAACCGGCACCCTCAGCCGGATGAAAGGGCATAAAAGGTGCCACCTTGTAAGGAGCCGGGGAGCCCAACGTAAATGCCAAAGTACCCATGGGATCAGCCAGTGCACCAGCAGGGGCCATAGCATTAAACATATTAAACATGGCATGTAAAAATGCCGCTGGATCTACTCCCGGAGCCAGGAAGGCAGGATACCGCTGGTCTTCATGCAGCACTTGCGCCGGCTGAGCATCCAAATCATGCAACCTAGGCGAAAAGTGAGGACTCTCTTGAGGCGCGACCACCTCGAAGACCGGCGGCTTTGAGGCTGAGGAGTCACCATAGGACTAACCTCCCACGTCGCACTGTGCCGTCTAGATGGAGATCTGGACCTTGGACGGCTTCGAGCCGAAAGACGCCGAGAGTCATGTCGATGCTGCTTCTTATGTTTTTTCGAAGGAGTGTGAGAAGTCGATCTACGATGGTTTCTATGTCCTTTCTTCGCCTTAGCCAAAAAGAGTTTGGCTTCTCTCGCCTTCAGCGCCTTTAGATTCATGCTTTGGCAAGACAAACACTCCTCGACGTCATGCTCTGAACTTAAACACCAAAGGCAATCATCATGAGGGACCGCAACCGAAATGCGACCCCCGCACTCCCGACAAGACTTAAACCCCGACTTCCTAGGAGGAGACATTGTAACCAGAAACAAGTAGGGAACACCTTCAACAGTAACAAGAGCTAGGAGAAAACCGTTAGCGTCGAAGGCACGGAAAAATAGGGAACTGATGTCAGCACGCCGGCAAGGACTTCTTCTTTTCACAGTGACGTCAGACGGAGTTGCGTGGGAGCCGTGCAATTGTAATGTCATTGTCGACGTGGAGAGCTGGGAAAAAGATTTTATGTTGAATGCTGCTGCATTGGGAGAATTCATAAGGAGAGGAATCCACAGGTAGTTGTATCCATCACAACCCCCCCCATTAGCAACAGTAAATGAAAACAAAAATGGAATGGGACCCCAAACCCTCACGGCACAGTGTTTCAGCTCCCTGTGGGCCAGATTGAGAGATTTCCCCCCAAACTGCCCACCCCAAAGTGGCACCCAACTCACTAGACACCACTGAAAATAATTTAAAACAGGCATTTGCAAAGACAATAGGTCTTTTGACTGACAATGCTTTTGTCCAGTGTAGTTCGGCAATGGCAAAAATAAAGAAAAACATGTTTTTTGCTGTTGCTGTGGATTGGCATTATAAAGAGAAAAAAGTGTGATGAAATTTACACGTGCACGCCCACCAGCACACATATGCAGTGTGCGGGTACCGCGGCACAGCTTGATGACATAAATGAACATATCACCACACATATACACACATACTGCATGGCGCGGCTCCCCAGTTTTATTTACCATTTCAAGATAGTGGACTCAAAGCTTAAACCAGTAAATAAAAAGAAATAATAAATAAATCTATTTGTAAAAGAAGCCCCCTAGCACCAAAGTGCAGCTACTGGGCCCTCACAAAATATTTTTTTAAAGTGAAAGGAGGAGCAAAGGAGCAACAGATGTGTGAGTAGTAGAGAGGATGAGAAATAGTGGTGCTTGAGTTGTGTCGGAAAAAAAACTCTGGGTGGAGGGGTGGGAAAAGAAACATGAGCTGTGGAGCAGGAGTTTGGATGGAGCGCATGGGGTTCTGGCTATTTTAGGTGCAAAGAAGCACACCAGGAATAAAGCATTCTCGAAATGTCCCCACAGGGTACCAGGAAAAAGAAACATATGGACTGTGGAGGGGGAGTGGAAATGGAGTGCATGGGGGTTCTGGTCATTTGAGGTGTGAAGAAGCAAAGGAGAAATAAAGCATTCTCCAGTTGCCCCCACAGGGGTACTAAGGTACAGAAAGCACTACCAGCCAGGTGGCAGGGTAAAACAAAATGCTTGGATGGGGTGCTGGCCCGTCCTGGTATTGGCCTGCCCTAACTCCCCTGTGCCCTTCTGCCACCCTAACCCTGGCCAGAAAGGAGGGAATTATGGTAAAAAACGACCCTGGGACTAAATACTGCACTCACTTTCTGTGTACACTGAGAGGAATTTGGGTTTTTTGTTCATGATAATGACATTTGACCTGCATTATGGGTATGAAAAATAATAAGATCATCTCAGGCCACACCGCCCTGGACTCTTCCAGGTGTCCAGTTTTCGAAAGTCTCTGGGGTTGGTAGGTTTGCCTGGGAGCTGGTTGACCTAGGACCAAATACCGCAGCTATACACATTCCAAGAATGGTGAAAATTCAAAGGCAAAATCTTGATGTTTCCCAAATGCATTTTAGGGGCTTTCATGTCTGGAAGTGGTGTACCGTTTTGATCAGGAGACGTGTGAACACTGAGGGGTTGTATTTTTATGGATCTCAGCAGATTCCAAACATTTCCCACACATAAACGTGGAAATTCAATTTTTCAGCTAAAGTTTGACATATTAGTAGGACATTCTGGGGAAGAAAACGTAGTGGGACCCATGCGAGCCACAGCTGAAGATTCCCCAGGTCCCTAGTTTTTAAAAATGTCGGCTGCTGCGGGTGCCTGATCACCCCAGTCAAACATATGGCAGCTATCCGCGGAATATGATAGTACTTTATTGTTTTAAGTTAATAAAAACCATCACAATAACATACACTTATAAAATCTTTCCTGATCATATCTTCACTGATAATACACAATTGCCGGTTATACTGAAAGATTTACCATTTTCCCAATGCGTGCAGTCGATATCTATATTAAATATTTTGGAAATGAGCTTTAAAAAACTGTGCTCTACATAAACAGTCTAAGAAAGTGAAGTACATAGAAATAATATATATTCTTTACTTCAATAGTGTGAGAGTACATGGTATTAAAATTACAGCTCTTAGACTGCTAAGAAATATTTAAAATGCCTTTTTAAACAAATTCAAAATCCTCACTTTGCGGAGTGCGAAAAAAGCAAACTTTAAAACCAAATAAAGTACCTAAAGTGCTAGGAAGTATTAAACGTTAATCATTAAAAAGCCAAGGTGCCAAAATGCTGCTAAACTCGCTCAAGTTACCCCAAAATTTGGGCTGTACCCAGAGAAACCAAGCTTCATTTAAGTCGTTTTGCATGTTGCAAACGAAATTTCAACAATTTACAGTTGATCTGGGGGGCCGAAGAATCAGGACTCTTTATAATGGCCAACCGACAAGTTTGGATCCCCCGTTCAGTAAAGGTGGATTACAGCAATAAAATACGTGATTCTTTAAAAGCGGGACATATGCTGATTAGATGTATGATGTCTTCCTTCAAGGCACCACATAGTCTGCCTGATTTTGGGCCTTGATGCCTCTATGTAGGTTGATCGGCCAGGGATGGCAAGGCCCCTAGCTGGATGGCTAATAACTTTCTCTTGAGATACGATGGATATGAGGTAGTAAAATACGCTGCTGGCTTTAAACTATTATTATAGTTATTATTACTATCCAGGCATGCAACGGAGTTGCAAATTTGTACTTGTCATCAATTAGAGAGTGCAACCTGGCAATTCTATTAATGGAACGACAGAAGGCGAGAGGCAATAGATTTAAATCCCATAAATCAGATATGTTTGTTTCTTGCAAGGAAGACCTCAAATATTTGCTTTAAACTGAATTTGGGTAAATCAACGCAGAGTACCATAGAGTGCTGGCCACTGTACTGGTTTGCTTGATCCGTATTTTATATTATGTTATAATGTTGAGATATTTTCTCCCTAGAATCCGCTGTGGAAGACCGCATTCTAATCTGATTTGCACAGGAGATGTACGCTGCAGGAGCACAAAAGCTCGCTCATAAGTATTTATTTGTAGTTGGTCCAAAATTGAAGCATCTTTTCCATGCATTACAGCACTTCCATAAGCCACCGCTGGGAGAACTTTTGTGGCGATAACAGACAATAGTGGCTTAAGTGAAGGGCCTGCCAGCTTCTTTGTGAGTACACAAAAGGCATAGGTCAGCAGCTTGCATTTCTTCACCATATATTTGTTATGCATTTGAAAGCTCAATTTATTTTCAACGTAGAGACCCAGGTATTTATAATTGCTAACTTCTTCTAGTATTACGTCTCCTTGCTTTATCTTGAAGGAGAGGGGGGAAAACCGTTCCATATAGATATTGTTTTAATCTTGGTAGCATTTATTTCTAATTATTTGTTAACCAAGGAAAAATCAGCTAGGTCTTCAATTAATCTTTGTAACCCCACCCTCGGGTGACTCAGTAGGACGATATCATGTGCATCTGAAAGGTGAGTCAGGCTTCTTGGTCCTAGTCTCAGTGGGTGCAAGATTTCCTCATCAAGCCTGGGGGACAGGTCCGACATAAAAAGATTAAGCAGGTGTAGAACAAGAACACACCTTTGTTAAAGACCAATGGTTGTGGGTATTCTACTAAACAGCCTCGTCCTGCCCGCCAGTTTGATTCGGATCCAGGTATCTGTGTACAATTGCTCAATGGCTTGCAGAGTTTTATCGTGGAGGTCCCACTGGTTTAGCTTACCCCACAGGCGGGCTCAATTCAGCTGATCAAAGGCAGCCTTTAAAACTATAAAACATGGATGCATTTTTTTCTTTAGGCGCTTACATTTGTCAGCTATAGTTGTTACCACTATCATATTAATGGTGGTTCCGTAGACTTTCCAAAACCCTGTCTGGTTGAAAGGAACAAGATTATTGGTGTTGGACCCCTCAACTAGATCTTTGAGGATTAATGAGGCGTAGTATTTGGCTTCTGAGACAATGATTTCAATAAGCCTGTAGTTCGCTGGATTTGATTGATCCCCACCCTTGAAGATTGGGTTGATAATTGACCCTCTCCAACCAGTGGGGATTAGACCGGTTGACTCCACCTCGTTATATAGCGTCACCAGTGGTCTGGTCCAGTATTCTGGGTCTAACTTATAAATAGCCTGTGGGATGCCATTAGGGCCTAGTGCCACATCACTTTGCCCGGCCATGATCACTTTTGTCACTGCTGCCACTGTGTGGTAATAATTAACTGGTGTGGGTGATTGATGTTGCATCTTACATTTAATAAATTAAACCAAGCATTTTGCTTCATCTGCCCATGTAACACTGCTTAGTTCTTGCTCTGGGAAATATTTTTGTCCAGAAAAGGTCTTCGTCAAATAGGCTACCCAGTCTTTTTCAGTAACACTCAAGCTCTTTATTATTCTTACATTCTGGCCAATGCCATTAACAGTTGCCCAAAAGACTCTAATGTTGGTTCATTTGGAATTCAAGAGAAGCCTTGCCCAGAAATCTTCAAGTTTTGTTTTCCGCTGTACCCAGAGCTGTTTTTTATATTGTCTTTTCAGATTTGTTATGTTCTTCCATATCTAAATTGTTGTGCTAAATTTCGTGGCCTTCCTAATTTCTCGCCTCAGTTCTTGCCTCAAAATTAGGGTTCTTCCCGTTAGACTCTCCAGCCACCAGTTTGCTAGTCCCGATCTGGGCATGAGTGTTAAACAATGCATTAGCGGTCTTATTGAAAACAGAGTCCAAGCTGTTATTGGAGTAACGTGATTCTATGTGAGACTCCAGTATTACTTTCGCCTTGGTGGAAAATTTCGGCAGAGAGTAGTGTGTCTAATTTAAACACTTCAAGTTAATCATTTCTAGGCTTCCAAATTCCACTGGTGCTGACAAGTGCCTGGCGACGCTGAAGCACAGCTCGAGATATTGATAAGAATGATTGCTTTGTACAGCGCTTTCAATTTAATTTCTTTCTTTAATAATAGCAAGGTGACAATAGTATAGTCAATTATTGATCCTGATGTCGCACGGTAGTATTTAAACCTGGGAGGATTGTCCTTTTGGGTTCTACCATTAATTACCCTCAAACCCAGATGTTCAAGGGCAGTGACCAACTTTTTCCCAATACAGTCAGATCATTTTCGAGGATGTCTAGCCTGAGGTTGGACCACCTAGACTGCATTTCCTGCTGTCAAATACTCATCATCATCCGGTGTATATGCTAAATTGGAGTTAAAATTGCCTGTCACCAGCATTACCCAGGAAGAGTTTGTAGAGCTTGTCTCTGTTATCTCATGAATTAATTTCTTGAACAATGCAGTCTTTCTTTGTAAGGATGAGCATAGATGATGAATAATAATACTGGGGCATTCAAATGATCGCGGCGGAAACTAAACTTGACATCCTGAAGATCTCGGGCAGAGGCAGGTAGTTGCTTAGATGTAACACTTAGTGCAGTTGATACATAGACCACGAGAGCCCCTTTAGGTCTCCCGGATCAATATAATTTGTCAGCATTAACGTGGCCAAATGCATTGGATCGGTCAACCAGATCTCTTGCAGAGCTATAATTTCATACTTTCCCCAGCTTGCTAGTGGGAAGTTATCAGTACTTTTATGCTTTGCTCCAGTGACATTCTAGGAGAGAATAATTAAAGAGGTCTTCTGCAGTCTAGTTCTTACTTGATTAGGAGTTCAATCCTTCCTTGGGGCATTTGGTGCAGACGCTAGCCAGACCCATTACTCTAGAGGCTCATCCGATGCTTGTTTCTTTGAATGCCTGTTGTTGTTAGACCACGAGCATTTTGTAATACAGAGTACACAGGAGGAGAACCCAGGTCAATATTTACCCTTTGGTCCGGGATTAGTAAGGGTAATGAATAACATAGTTTTACGGGTTTTGAAAGAATTATAACCCAGGATTCAAACTGTTTTTTGAGTTGCTATCTCCTCCAATCCCCATGTGATGAGCATTTGCTCGAGATGACTGCGTTCTTCACTGGGCAGGAATCTGACTGAAATTAAATCAGAAGATTTAATGTGCAGGAAAGAAGGCATCCCGGCAAGCAATCTCATGATGGTCCCCCTACTCAATATGTCCTGCTGGCCTTGTGACACGTACTGAGGTGTTAGAACAATTTGCTGAGTGTCACAGTTTATGTCCTAAGAGACAGTACTTAAATCTAAAAGACGTGTGAACAAGTCCAGCTTAACATTTTGTAAGTGTGATATGTTGCTTGTTCCTTCTGCACTTTGAATGTTGACTTTTATCATGATCTTATCGCTTGAGGAAGGATTCTTTGCTTGCTGCTACTGCAGCCCCATAACTGTGGGACTGCATTCTGGCAGAGCTTGAGCAAATAAAATGGTAAGATGTGACCATGAGCTGCTTTCAATACGTTTGCTCCCATTACTCCTGAGCTTGCTAAAAGAGAGGGCTTCTGCAATGGTCTTCCTCTGAGCAGGCCCAGGAGTCCTATTTACAGGTATGGTACTATCTGAGTCATTCATTCTCACATAGGTACAGGTATATTTGTTAGCCTTGTCCACTTGTAGATTCTGACCAGACTGATCAATGCTCATTGACTGGGGAGTATCCTGCATTATACCTGACCTACCCAAGGTTGCTTGTAGTGCTTGGTGCAAACCCAGTGATATCCACATTGTCCCTGGTTTTCTGGACCGTTCAGGTTCAGTAGCTCTTAGCGGGATCATTGTGGAAGCCGCCTGAAAGTCTTGATCGAGTTGATCAATCTTTGCTGGCTATGCCACAAGCCCTGTGCCAGACCTACCAAAGGATGTCTGTGTGGTTTCAAGTGGATCTGGAGAAATCAACTTGATTCCTGGTTCACACAGCAACCCTAATCCAGTGACCCTTGGCGCAGTCATTGGAATACTTATTACTGAGGAATCCTGCTTAACAGCAAAGACAGGATATAAATTACTACCACATTTGCTATTCGTCTCTGCATGCCGAGGGGTTCTTCCTTGCCTTATTAACGAGTTTATTTTGCCTTTTAGTTTGCACTTGAGTCTTAAGTTTGCATGCTTCAAATAGTCCTGGGCGAGGGCAGTTCAGGAGATGACAAGGCCTGTTCAATTGTCTTCAGATTTGCAGGCACGATACTGGAAATATTGTGCGAGTTAATCAATTACATTTTTTTTTTTGGTATGCTGATTATGTATTGTTTGTGCTTGACAACAAGAATTCCCCTATAGAGAAAGCCTAGTAGGAGATGCTGCTGCATCGCAAGTTATCATTTCATTTAAAATACTAGTTAAAATGGCTGGTAAAGAACTTAGTTTATCAATGATTGGGCATCTTGTTGAACTTGGTGAGTTATTGTCTGTGCAGTAGTTATCCAGTGTGTTAACCTTTCGAGTTTGGTATTGATACCGGCAATGTGCAACGCCATAATGTTCATGAGGTCGATTTGGAGATCTAGTTTGTCTGATGGCATATTCCGTACTGAGATTGAAGTTTGCAGAATACTTAATAAGGACGAGTATAAAGGAGACATGTTCTCCGCCTTTGTGTGATCATGGCACTCATTGGGTTGAAGGCCCGCACATGCTTCTCTGCTGTTACTACTTGCCTGAGATCTAGAAGCATGTCAGCGGTTCCAATCTGCCACACCAAACTGGTGCTGTGTTGGACCTAGTGGATCGTGTTTTAATAATTTGGGAACCCTGTTTGGCTCGACTTGATTTGAAACTATCGAGTGGCTTGAATGACTTGAAATTTCTATTATGGAAAGGTCACATTTTTTACTGCTTCTGAAGCATTAGTTGGATCTACCTGTGGCAGCCAAACTAACTGACTCAAGTCCTCTGTTATTAAAGGCACACACACTTAATGGTTATTAGTTAAGTTAATGGTCTTAACCCCCAGAGCTTGCGCAATTTCCTTATTGTTCATTACTGAGGTTCAATGAAGCAAGGATTCCTCCAAATCTTCATTTGGAATGCCTACATTGTTACCATGAGGCTACCATGTATGGGGGGAACGGTTTGGGTCCAGGCCTTGATCTATCCTTGGCATTGAATGGTGATAGTTTGAGCCACGTAGCAATGCAGATGCAGAAGCGGCAATACATCCGGACTGTTCAGTTGAACCTTGGGCAGATCGTTGGTCTGGTCCTTTCGCTGCATCTTGACACAGGGGTAGGCCTGTTTATAGGTCATAACTCGTTTTTCCCATTGCAGATCACTTAGCGCAGGACTTTTATTGTATACCCCCTGTTTTGAGTTGGGATTTTGGCACTGGTCAGAATAGATTATTAATGAGTCCAATTTTTGGAGTGTGAGAGAGTTTGGCAGACCCTCAATACTTCCTGTTCAAGAGTAAGCAACTGAAGCTGGATCCTTTAAAAATGTAAACTTGCTGATACAGACTGAATTCCCAAAGAAAGCTTGGAAAGGTGACATTAATGGTGTAGCCTGGTCTGTGACAACCTTTGACATATTGGCTCCGATGCCAGTGAACTTCAATTTCTTTTGGGACTTCTTTTGGTTCCGAGCCTTTTGCACAGCTTGTTGTTGTCTAACCCTGCCTGACCACATATTCTTTTTGCCTGCAGGTAATTTTCTTGACACAATTAGCTGTGTTCAGTAACATATCAAATCTGATGAACCAGAGATTTGATACCTATAGCCACAGAAAGGCAAATGCTGCCTACAGCTAGCAGGCCACACCTCTACTACTTAGGACAATTTCTTACAGAGGTGCAGTTAGCGTGACCTAATCCTCCACTGCACGTACCCTTAGAGTATGGGGGTTGTGATGCCTTTCCTT
Organism: Pleurodeles waltl; assembly: GCF_031143425.1. Lineage (NCBI taxonomy): Eukaryota > Metazoa > Chordata > Amphibia > Caudata > Salamandridae > Pleurodeles > Pleurodeles waltl. The sequence goes on from NC_090439.1 coordinate 237,880,170, forward strand.
AAACAATAGGCGTTTTAGCTAGTAAGATGACAAAGCGCTGCCACACCCCTCCAATAAATTTCCAGAATCCTTTATCAAGTGTGGAGAGGGACATGGGCACACTGCTGGTGTTTCACTGTCTGATTATCAATAAAAAAAAGGAACGTTTTTGCACTGCCGCACCCTTCCTATATGGAGAGGGCTCGAGCATGCATTTTCAGTGCTTACCGGTAAGCACAGAATTTCTGAGAAACAGGTGTTTTATGAGAGCCTGTGGGTGGGGCTTGGGGGTAGATCAGTGAGGCGAATTGAGGAGCAGTATAGTTCTTACAATTTATTAATTAATTGAATCGAATCCCTCAAGGGAGGCAGTAACTAAAATTCAAGGGTTACCAGATGTGACCGCTACTTCAGAATGGTCAGCATGGAATGCAGGAAGCGGTCCCGCCAAAAGAGCAAGCCGCACCGGCCTAATGCTGGCCGCTTCTGCCCCAACGGAGGGGAAACCGTGGCGCTAGCCTTGCCCATTGTTCTTGATGCTTCCACCCCTTGCCCAGCTAAGCCACTGAAGAGGGAAGAAGAACCATTAAAATTTAAACCACGGCTGACGGCCAACAGCTGTTAACAGGAAAGACCAGGCTGGGGCTTACCGAGTTAGCAGGTTTGGGTTTGCGGTTTGCAGTGTGGCCACACTGGACTGATGTCACCCACTCGCACTGGATAGACTCCCGCCAGACTCCCCCGAGGTGGACGAGTCACCGGGGCCAGGGCCAGGCTGTAGTTTCTCGGATCTCGCTGCCAACGCTGCCTCACAGCGTCACCACACCCTCGCCTGTGACGTCACCAAGAAACACACAAAATAATGTAATTTGAATCTAAAATGGTTATATTGCATATGGGAGATTTAGGGGCTTTCCTGTCCCAAGCAATGGACCTACTCACAAAGGTGGGAATGCAGAATACTAGAACATTCACTATTATCTATTTAATTTCTTTACATTTTTGTCTTTCAATGCAAGTCAGTTTGCAAATAATACCTTATTTTTTATACGCATCCTGAATCACAATATATTATGGACAGAGCTTATTCCTAAACTCAGATTTTTGGGCACATTCCAAAAATGCATAGCTTTTGTTCATACCTTTTTTTCATTAATTAGGTTTTACCTTCTAAATTGATGCATGGTCAAAGCGCAAAGAAAAACAATTAAAAGCTGTTGCTTTTTTATGGCTCTGGATATTCTTCTGTTTTTAGAGATCAGACAAACACTATATAAGTCTGTGACGTGAAGAATCTGATGGATGTAACAGTATATTCCTTTTGTTGATCAGCCATCACTGCTGTCGTAGTTGGACTCTCGCTCCTAGGCAAGACTGCTGGTTTAGGGATGACAGAACTTTTGTTTGTAGACAACTGAGTTGTCCTACAACAAGTCGCAACTGTTTGCCAAATCCTCCTGGCTCATATGCAGTACCTCACCAAAAACCTAAACAGTAAAAGGTGATTTCTGGCAGCCTTGCGCATGAACTCTAGAGTGCAACATCTCAGGGAAGTAGTCGTGGAATGGAATGGAAGTTACACTTTTCTCATGTTAGCAACAAGTCTCAGTCACACACGGGCAATAAAGGAGATGCAGGGAAGTTTTCAAAAATATTTATTGAAAACACTGCAAGCTATTGTAAAATGCATGAGTTGCCATGATTAGGATAACGAACAATGAAAGAAGCATAATTGTGACGATGACAGTCATGAAAACAAAGACCCTCACCATCTTGCAAAAAAACATGAAATGTGAAATCCCTAGCATGGAGAACTTGATCTCTAATCTAACGAGAGCTAGGTATGATAAACCTAATCTACCAGGACCATGTCCATGAGAAGAGCCCTCAAACCCTTGTTACCTAGGTATGTGGTATCTAGGTCAAGCTCCATGGTTACACGAAGGCCGAGTTCTGCAGCGAGGTGACGTGCAGCATAGCTGGTGTAAATGGCATCTGGAAAGAATCCCTCTGATAATCTTGTCTGTATGAGATGTATTTATACAGACCATGTAGGACCCCTGCCACAGGTATGTTTCCAAACAATTGATAGGGATGTAGCCCTGTGGCAGCAATTATGTAAACAATTCCCAACAAGTGTACATTATGTTCCTGTCACATGCAAGTGAGAAAGGAACATGATGAGAATACCTGCGTACATCACTTGATTATGACACAGATAGTGACACCTTCGCAGAGTGGCACTGATAATGCACTAGCCATACCCCCACCACAAATAAATGGGGCCAAAGTTGTTCTGCCCACCAGTGGGCAGATGGGGAAATTACCCCCGATCCACACCTCGGGGGGGCAGGAAGTCTAGTAAATGCCAGGGAATAAAAAAAATGAAAAAATAGTGGGGTGGTGGCTACCAACCAGTATGGGCATGATTATGCCCCCACCCCAACTGAAGGGGGTAATAGTCTTTCAGCTTTCCCCCGCACACTAAAACATCTTATCCCACGGCAAGAAAGTGGACATTTGATTATTTGGGGTTTTGGTTTTACATTTGGGCCATGAGAGCTTGGCTAACTCTCAAAATCGTCCCACTTGGAATGGTGAGCGCTGCACTTTTTGGACTTTGGGACACTGCCATGTAGAAAAATCCACAAGACCTAGACACATCTGAAAACTAAACATCTGGGTGAGTCCAGGGTGGTGTGCTTCAAATGCACCCTGAACCATTTTCTTACCCACAATGCCCTGAAAACCTCCAACTTTGCTGGAAATCACACGTTTCCCACATTTTTGTGATGGAACCTACCGGAATCTGCAGGAATCCACAAAATTCCTACCACCCATCATTGCCTCATCTATACCGATAGAAATTCTGCCCCACTTGTCAGCCTAAAAATGTTTTTTCCAAACTGCCCTTTTGGACCCACTTTGGTTCCCCTTCAATTCTGACATGTTTTTGGCCCTTCCCTGTCACAGGCACTTGGCCCACCTACACAAGTGAGGTATCATTTGTACCGGGAGACTGAGGGGAACGTTGGGTGGTAGGAAATTCATCCAGGTGCGGTGATCCCACACAGAAATGTAGGAAAAATTTGATTTTTTAGCTAAATTTGAGGTTTGCTAAGGATTCTGGGTAAGAAAACAATGGGGTATCTGCGCAAGTCACACCTTCCTGGACTCCCTCGGGTGTCTAGTTTTCAGAAATGTCTGGGTTTGGTAGGTTTCCCTGTATGGCTGCTGAGCCCAGGACCAAAAATGCAGGTGCCCCCGCAAAAACAGGTAGTTTTGTAATTGATCATTTTGTTGTGTCCAGATAGTGTTTTGGGGCATTTACTTTCACATGCACTGGGCCTGCCCACCCAACTGAGGTACCATTCTTATCGGAAAACTTGGGGGAACACTGGGTGGAAGGAAATTTGTGGATCCTCTCAGAGGAGGAAAAGGTGTTTTTTTGGCCAAATTAAGATGTTTCCAAAGGATTCTGGGAAACAGAACCTGGTGAGAGCCCCACAAGTCACCCCATCTTGGATTCCCCTAGGTGTCTAGTTTAAAAAAATGTGCAGGTTTGGTAGGTTTCCCTAGGTGCCGGCTGAGCTGGAGGCCAAAATCTACATCTAGGCACTTTTCAAAAAACACCTCTGTTTTCTGTATAAAAAATGCGATGTGTCCACGTTGTGTTTTGGAGCATTTCCTGTTGCGGGCACTACGCCTACCCACACAAGTGAGGTACCATTTTTATCGGAAGGCTTGGGTGACCACTGGGTGGAAAGCAATTTGTGGCTCCTCTCAGATTCCAGGACTCTCTGTCACCGAAATTTGAGGAAAATGTGTTTTTTTAGCCAAATTTTGAGGTTTGTAAAGGATTCTGGGAAACAGAACCGTGAGAGAGCCCCACAAGTCACCCCATCTTGGATTCCCCTAGGTGTCTAGTTTTAAAAAAATGTGCAGGTTTGGTAGGTTTCCCTAGGTGCCGGCTGAGCTGGAGGCCAAAATGTACAGCTAGGCACTTTGCAAAAACACCTCTGTTTTCTGTAGAAAAATGTGATGGGTCCTCGTTGTGTTTTGGAGCATTTCCTGTCACGGGCACTATGCCTACCCACACAAGTGAGGTACCATTTTTATCGGGAGACTTTGGGGAACGCTGGGTGGAAGGACCTTTGTGGCTCCTCTCAGATTCCAGAACTCTCTGTCACAGAAATCTGAGAAAAAGGTGTATTTTTAACCAAATTTTGAGGGTTGCAAAGGATTCTGGGTAACAGAACCCGGTGAGATCCCCACAAGTCACCCTGTCCTGGATTCCCCTAGGTCTCTAGTTTTCAAAAATGCACAGGTTTCATAGGTTTCCCCAGGTGCCGGCAGAGCTAGAGGCCAAAATCCACAGGTAGGCACTTTGCAAAAAACACCTCTGTTTTCGGTGGAAAAATGTGATGTGTCCACATTGTGTTGTGGGGCATTTTCTGTTGCGGGCACTAGGCCTACCCACACAAGTGAGGTACCATTTCTATCAGGAGACTTGGGGGAACAGGGAATAGCAAAACAAGTGTTATTGCCCCTTGTCTTTCTCTACATTTTTTCCTTCCAAATATAAGACAGTGTGTAAAAAAGACGTCTATTTGAGAAATGCCCTGTAATTCACATGCTAGTATGGGCACCCCAGAATTCCGAGATGTGCAAATAACCTCTGCTCCTCAACACCTTATCTTGTGCCCATTTTGGAAATACAAAGGTTTTTTCTTGATACCTATTTTTGACTCTTTATAATTCAGCAAATGAATTGCTGTATACCCGGTATAGAATGAAAACCCACTGCAAGGTGCAGCTCATTTATTGGCTCTGGGTACCTAGGGTTCTTGATGAACCTACAAGCCCTATATATCCCCACAACCAGAAGTATACCAGGACGTAACAGTATATTGCTTTCAAAAATCTGACATTGCAGGAAAAAGTTACAGAGTAAAACGTAGAGAAAAATGGCAGTTTTTTTCACCTCAATTTCAATATTTTTTTATTTCAGTTGTTATTTTCTGCATGAAACCCTTGTAGGATCTACACAAATTACCCATTGCTGAATTCAGAATTTTGTCTACTTTTCAGAAATGTTTAGGTTTCTGGGATCCAGCATTGGTTTCACACCCATTTCTGTCACTGACTGGAAGGAGGCTGAAAGCACAAAAAATCGTAAAAATGGGGTATGTCCCAGTAAAATGTCAAAATTGTGTTGGAAAAAATTGGGTTTTCTGATTCAAGTTTGCCTGTTCCTGAAAGCTGGGAAGCTGGTGATTTTACCACTGCAAACCCTTTGTTGATGCCATTTTCAGGGGAAAAAACACAAGCCTTCTTCTGCAGCCCTTTTTTCCCATTTGTATTTAAAAAATGAAATTTTCACTGTATTGTGGCTAATTTCTTGGCCTCCTTCAGGGAAACCCACAAAGTCTGGGTACCTCTAGAATCCCTAGGATGTTGGAAAAAAAGGACGCAAATTTGGCGTAGGTAGCTTATGTGGACACAAAGTTATGAGGGCCTAAGCGAGAACTATTCCAAATAGGCAAAAAAAAGGCCTGGCACAGGAGGGGGAAAAGGCCTGGCAGCGAAGGGGTTAAAGAAAGTCTCCTATCTAAGTAGGTACCCATAACTATCCTTATGATGCTGTCCCCTTTTGGCCCTCGATGATTATTTATGAAAATCTATAACCCAATTGAAAGTTTACTTTAACTCTCAAAGTCCTCACTCTTATTATACCTTTCTGTTTGTTCATCTAATCTTCCAGATGTTACTCCATGATGTAGGAAGCTGGCCTGGTATGGAGTGGGAACCTAAGGTACTTACACCTTATACCAGGTCCAGGTATCCCCTATTAGTGAAATGTAGGCAGTGTCTATAAGCCAGGCTCTCTAGAAGTAGCTGTGGATGAGCAGCCAAGGCTTATCTAGGAGACATGCAAAACCCATGCACTGTAGTCACACAGCACTTTTACACATGAAAGAAACCACACGGTGTGACAAAAATAAAGGTACTTTATTATGATAACACACCACCAAAAACACTATAGAGGCAATACTCCCTTAGGAGGTAAGTAATACACAAGATATATACACTACTTGTCAGAAATGAGCATAACAATAGTTAGAAAACAGTGCAAATAGTGTACAACACAATAGAGAATAGTGGACCTAGGGGAAGCACAAACCATGTACTAAACAAATAGAATGCGAAAGTGTCACCCCCACCCAGGAAAGTGGAGTGTGTAGAGGGTCGCTGGGGGTACCAGGAAAGCACAAACGTAAGTCTCACAACACCCCCAAGCAACCTGGAAAGCAGGAGTAAATTACTAGAATTTCTCCAGAACACTTACTTAGAAGAAAGGAAGAGGATTGCAAAACCCAGAGACGACTGCAAGAAACCAACAGTGGATTCCTGGAGAGGAAGACCTGTGGAAAGAGGGCACCAAGTCCAGAAGACACAGCAGAGTCCAGTGGGGGCAGAAGCCCCTTCCCACCAAGCTGAGGATAGCAGGAGTTGGTCAATGGTGAGGAAGAAAAGTCAGCACTGCAGCCCTGGAGTCGGAGTCGAGTTCCTGGAGGATGCAGGTGATGTCCCACAGCAGAAGAAAGATTGCAGTCGGGTTTGTGTGTCCGGATTCCACCAACATGCCTTGGCACAGGCAAAACTTGCAGTTGGCGGAAAGTGGTGCTGCCAGGGACCAGCAAGGCCCAGGAGGACTCAAGCCAGGAGGGGGAGTCAGATGGGGCCCTCAGCGTCACAGAGAGCCCACATAAGCACAGGCAGCAACCACAGGAGTCCCACAGGACGGGGACACAGGAGGTGCAAACGGAGCCCAAGCAGCACTACAAAAAAGGACCCCACACTGCAGGAGAGTCACTCAGGCAGCTGTGCATCACAGGAAGGAGTGCTGTGGGCTGGAGCTACCTGAAGACTGAAGACCCCTTGGAAGAAGTGCCAACAAGCCTTGGCAGCTGCAAAAGAGATGGTGCACGGGGTACTGTCTTGCGTGGGAAGGCAAAGGCTTACCTCCAATCAAGTTGGACAGCTGGTAGAGAGGACCATTTGGATCACTTCCGACCACCACCTGTGAGGCAGGATCCACGCAGCTCAGCAGGAGAGGGGATCCACACAGCCAGTCGTCCTTGCTGATGGTGCCTGCAGATGATAGGGAGTGACTCCTTCACTCCAAGGGAGATTTGTTCTTTCCTGTGCAGATTGAAGACGGGCTGTCCTCAGAGGATGCACGACCAGAGGAATGTTGCAGAAGCTGGAAGGAGCCGTGGAAACAATGTTGCAGGTGAAATCTTTGTGTTTGATGCAGATTGTCGGGTCCTAGAGAGTCCAGATGCAGTTTCTTTGGTCAGAGGGTGAAGTAATGGATGCAGAGGAATCCTGCTGGAATCTTGCAAGCCGAATCTGAGGAACCACCCAAAAGAGAGACCCTAAATAGCCCTGAAAGGGGGGTTGGTCACCTAGCTGGGTGACCGTCTATCAGGAGGGGACTCTGACATCACCTGCATGACCTTGCCACTCAGATGCTCCCAGAGTTCCCTGCCAACCTTGAATTTAAGATAGCAAAACCCAGGGCCCCTCTGGAGGAGATCTGGGCACCATCCCTGGGGTGGTGATGGACAGAGGAGTGGTCACTACCCTTTCCATTGTCCAATTTTGTGCCAGAGCAGGGACTGGGGGGGTCCCTGAACCAGTGTAGACTGGTTTATGCATGGAGGGCATCAAATGTGCCCTTCAGAGCACACCAGTGGCTTGGGGAGGCGTCCCCTCCCAAGCCATGTAACACCTATTTCAAATGGGAGAGGTGCAACACCCCTCTCTCAAATGAAATCCTTGTTCTCCCTTCCTGGGATTGAGCTGCTCAAGCAACAGGAGGGAAGAAACCTGCCTGTGAGGTGGCAGCAGCAGGGGCTGCCTGGAAAACCTCAGAAGGCTGTGAAAGCAATGCTGGGGGTCCTCTAAGGAGCCCCCAGAGTGCATGAAATCATACAACCAATACTTGCAAAAGTATTGGGGTATGATTCCAATATGTTTGATACCAAACATGCCTAGGTTCGGAGTTACCATTGTGTAGCTGGACGTAGGTAGTGACCTATGTCCAGTACACACGTAAAATGGCATCTCCGCACTCACAAAGTCCAGTAAAGTGGGTCTGGAGTTTGTGCGGGCACCTCTGCTAGTGTAGGCGTGCCCTCACACACAGATATCTTTACCCTGCCCTCTGGGCTGAGAGGGCCTACCATAGGGGTGACTTATAGTGGACTAGTGCAGTGACCTATAGTGAAAATGAGTGCATGCACCCGGTTCATGCAGATTGCAATGGCTGGCCGGCAGAACCCTTTGCATGGGCTCCCTATGGGTGGCAGAATAACTGCTGCAGCCCATAGGGATCCCCTGGAACTCCAATGCGCTGGGTACCTGGGTACCATATACTAGGGGCGTACATGGGGCACCAGTATGCCAATTGTGGGATGAACTACTGAGTTTTAGGAAAGAGAGCACAATCACTGGGGTCCTTGTTAGCAGGAAACCAGTAACACAGTCAAACACACTGACATCAGGCAAAAAAGGGGTAACCATTCCAGGAAAGAGAGTTCTTTCCTGCACATGACCCCATTTATTGTTACATCCTCCTTTGCTTCTGTCAGACATACTGGATAAGTGCCTTTTCACTGTTGCATTATCAACGTATATGGTTTGCAGTTTCATTGTTCGGGGTTATTTTTGGGTTAGTAAGCTCACGTTAGGCTCTCATCAATAACTGGCACCAACCTTTTCTATTATGATGTGTGCTTTGCTTCCTCTCTCTGCATAATCACACTCTTTGCTTCCCTAGACTCTCTTTTACTCTTCTGCCTCCAGTCTATGTCACACTCACCCCACTCTTCCTCTTTTTGTATTCCTAAAACTGCTGCAGTCCTTCCCATTGTAGCTTCTGTTCTGTGTTCTCTCAACTTTTCTCCTCCGATCAGTTTCCTATCTCCCACACGTTGACTGTTTTTATACTGCTCCTCCACTGAAATTCTGAAGTGTCCAGTAGCAGGTCTTTTATTTCATCCATTACATTTCCTGTCTCTTTCCAAGACTTGTTACATATTTAATGCCCACACCACTAGAGACTGCACTATACTGCACCCAATATCGGACCATCACCTGCAGCTCCCAAACATCTTTTACTACATTATTACTCAACACATCTTCAAAGCTCACACTATATGTTCCCGTTAACCTTTACACTATGTCCTCATTAAAATTCACTACTTTCACTTTCCTCTCCCATGCTTTAAGATAAACATATCCCCCTCTTGTGTATGTGGCCCTTTGCTTCCTTCTAAATCTCAAAAAACCGGTAGAGAAGTTTCTTTAAATGACCTTACCTGGAGATTTTGTTTAGTGTCTTTGCTCAGCAAATCTCGTATCTCCTCATTATAAATTTCCAAATAAGAGACTCTGACCAGGAACTTTGTATCCTCCGCACACTGTCAAAAAGTAACATACAGTATTATAGTGCTGAAAAAAAACAAGATACAAGGAATGGTTTCTTACCTGTAACTCCAGTTCTCTAGTAGGGGTATTTCCATGATAGTCATAAGCACTGAATAGTTCCGCACGCCTGCGGGGACCCCGGAGCACTGATCTGAAATGTATTCTTAAGTGCAGATACCAGCCCTTTTTAAAAAAGGCCTGTAAAAAAACCACTTAAGAATAACAGTGTGCAGCCTATGAGAAGAGCTACACAGACCAAATTGTTGGAAACAAAACGATAGCTGTAGTGTAAATACATTTTCAAAATTACATTTATTCCAGAAATGTAATAAAAAATACATTCTCAAACTTTATTTACACTTCCAAAAGAGAGTAAAACAATGCAGGGCAGTGTAGCCCATAGGCTGCCATTATACAGGATGTAAATAGAGCTGTGCCTTTTAGAAAAACAAAGTCTTCCTGTATCCCATCATGCACAGCAAAAGGCAGTTGCCTCAGTTCTTTTTTGGAGGCTTATAACCTGACAAGAAGTAACAAAACCATTCGTTGTAATACCAACATCGATATTATTATGGCAACTTTTCCTATGTCAGCTCCACCGGGGAGGAGGGAGGGTTGCTTATGACTATCATGGAAATACCCCTACGAGAGAACTGGAGTTACAGGTAAGAAACCATTCCTTCTCTCGTAGGGGATTTCCATGTATAGTCATAAGAACTGAATAGACTAGCAAGCCCATCCCCATAACCGCGGTGGAGTAGACAGAATAATACTGAAAACAAGAATCATGCAAATAGATTCTTGAGCGAGGCCTGTCCAACCTGCGCATCTGCCCTAGCATCTGTATCAAGGCAGTAATGCTGTGTAAAGGTATGGACCGATTTCCAAGTGGCAGCCTTGCATATCTCTGCCAAAGGGATATTTCTCATTAAGGCCGCAGTAGCTGCCTTCCCTCTAGTAGAATGGGCTTTTGGCATGCCATCAAGAGATTTATTTGCTAACTGATAACACAACACTATACATGAAACAATCCATCTGGATAAAGATTGTTTAGATGTGCCCAACCCTGTTCTAACTGGCCCATAGTTAACAAAGAGCTGCTGTGATTTACGCAAGCATTTTGTCCTGTCCAAGTAAAACTTCAAAACCCTCTTTACGTCCAGAGAATGCAGGGTTCTCTCGGTAGGGGTAGTTGGATTTGGAAAGAAAGTTGGCAATTAAATGGTTTGATTCACATGAAAGTCTGAAACGACTTTTGGTAAAAATTTTGGATGCGTCCTCATCACTACTTTCGCAGAATGAAAAACCGTGTAGGGTTCTTGAGCGCAATGGGCCTGGATCTCACTGACCCTACGCGCTGATGTGATTGCAACCAGAAAAGCAGTCTTCCACGTAAGATGCTGGAGTGATGCTTTATGTATTGGCTCAAACGGAGGCAGCATCAGACGCGAGAGGACAATATTCAGTTCCCATGGAGGAGATGGTCTCCTAATGGGAGGGAAGACCTTTTTCAAGCCCTCCAGGAAGTCCTTGATAATTGGAATCCTAAAGGAGGGTTGAGAGGGGTTCTTTCTATATGCCGTTAGAACCGCTAGGTGTACTTTTATTGATGACAATTGTAATCCAGATTTTGCCAAACTTAACAAGTATGGCAGGATAGTTTCCTCTCCGCAGGATATTGGGTCAATGTTGTTGTCCAAGCACCACACACAGAATCCTTTCCACTTGCATGCATAAGCTGACCTTGTGGAAGGGCGCTTTGCTTTCCTTAGGATTTCCATGCAGTCCTGAGGTAGGTTCAAGTGTCCATATTGCACTAACTCAGGAGCCATGCTGCCAAACTCAACGATGAGAGGTTGGGATGAGATATATGCCCTCGGAACTTCTTGAGAAGGTCCGGGCGATGAGGCAGCCTGATGTGTGGTTTGAGTGACCGGTGAAGGAGGTCTGGAAACCACCATTGGCGTGGCCATTCTGGGCCAATTAGAATCATCTTGGTGTGAGTATTGGAGAGCTTCTGGAGGACTGTCGGTATCAGGGGAAGCGGTGGAAAGGCGTAAAGAAATGCTCCTGACCAGCTTATCCACAGGGCATTCCCCAGCGTCCCTGGATGGTAATATCTGGAGGTGAAGTTTTGGCATTTTTTGTTTTCTGGGGTTGCGAATAGGTCTATAGAGGGGGTACCCCATATTGCAAAAATGGAACGGACGACGTTGTCGTGTAATACCCACTCGTGGTTCTCGTCCATTACGCGGCTGAGGGCATCCGCCTGAACATTTTGTATGCCCGGAAGGTGAGTTGCCACTAACGACAGGTTCCTAGCTAGAAGCCAATGCCAGATTGTTTGAGCTTCTCTCGATAATATCCTGGACCTGGTGCCTCCTTGTTTGTTTACGTAATACATGGTGGCCACGTTGTCCGTCTGGAGGAGGAGAGTTTCTGTCTTCAGAGACGGTAGGAAGGCCTTGAGCGCAAGATGGACTGCGCAAAGTTCCAAGAGGTTGATATGATAGAGGCTCTCTCTATGTGACCACTTGCCTTGGACTCGAAGGTGACCCATATGCGCTCCCCATCTGAGCAGCGATGCGTCTGTTACGATGGTTTGAGCTGGAGGCTGTTGTTGGAAAGGAATCCCCACCAAGAGATTGTTGGGTGAACACTACCACTTGAGGGATTGCAAGGCGTGGGGAGAAAGAAGGACTCTGCTCTCCCAATCATTCATCAGTTGGCACCATTGATCCTCCAGGCACTCCTGTAAGGGTCTCATATGGAGGCGAGCATTGGGAACGAGGTGGATGCAAGACGCCATCAAGCCCAGTAGAGAGGATATTGCCCTTGCAGTGGTCTGTGGTGTTCTCTCGAGCTGCTGGCATTTTTGGAGAATCGATAACCGTCGTTCCTCCGAAGGAAACACCTTTCCTTGATTGGTATCTATAATGGCCCCTAAGTAATGCAGCCTCTGAACAGGTGTTGCTGTGGACTTGAGAAGATTGACTTTAAGACCCAGGCTCTGGAGAAGCTGCTGAGACCAGTTGAAATGTTGTTGAGCCTCTAGATAGGTAGAGGCCTTTTTGAGCCAGTCGTCTAGATAGGGGTAGACGAATATTCGATGCTTCCTCAAATGGGCGGCCACCACCGCCATGCATTTGGTAAAGGTTCTCGGTGCTGATTTGAGGCCGAAGGGTAGAACCGCAAATTGGTAATGACTTTTGCCGACGATGAACCTTAGAAATTTTCGATGTTTCTTGCTCACCGGAATGTGAAAATAAGCGTCGCAAAGGTCTATCGCGCAGAGCCATTCGCCCTGACGAAGTTGAGGGTAAATTTGGTGCAAGGATAGCATCCTGAATTTTTCTCTGCGAATCCACTTGTTTGCCATCCTTAGGTCTAGAATGGGACGAAACTCTTTTTTGTCCTTCTTTGGAACCAGAAAATACCTCGAGTAAATCCCCTTTCAGCGTTGGTTGATCGGGACGGGCTCTATTGCTCTTTTTTGTAATAGGGTTGCTACTTCTAATTGAAGAGCTTCGAGGTGGTGGCTGACTGGTTTGGGTGGAACAGATGGAGGAGGACTGATGAATCTGAGAGCGTAACCATTCCGCACAATATTCAATACCCAGGCGTCTGATGTGATGCATAGCCACTCGCCCAGATGATTTGAGATACTTCCCCCTACCGGAGTGGGTAACGGAGGAGGGGGAAGCGAAGATTCAGGGCTTAAACGCGGGAGCCTGGCGAGTTGTCTGGGTTTACGGTGTGGAACGACCCCTTGTCGACTTTCGCTGTGTCAAGAAGGTTCTTTGATGCTTCTGTTGCTGCTGGGGTCGTGAAGCCATCCACTGTGGCGTCTGATACCTGTGAGTAAACAGCCTTCGTTGGTAGGGACGGAATACTTTTCGCTGTTCCCTTGGACGTTCGATGCCTACAGCTTTTAAAGTGTCTACCTCAGATTTCATTCTCGACATCTCGTCATCGGCATGAGAGCCAAACAAGGTGGAGCCTGAGAATGGTAAATTTTGAATTCTCTGCTGTGCCTCTGGTTTGAGAGATATCAAGAGCAACCAAGCGTGTCGTCTTAAGGCTACTCCATGAGCGTAGTTATGTGCCGAAAGCACTGAAGAGTCAGCAGCAGCACTTATCACCTCGTTGGAGACCATGGCACCTTCACCCACGATCTCCAAGAAATCTTCTCTTTTGTCTTTAGGTAGATGCTCCGCAAACTGTAGCATAGAGTCCCAAAGAGCACGATCATATCTACCTAATAAAGCAGTAGCACTGGCTGTTTTCATTGTAATGGCTGCGGTAGAGCATACTTTGCGGCCTGCGGCATCGATCTTTCTGCTCTCCTTGTCCGGAGGCGAGGAGGAAGACGGAGATGTAGAGTGTAACTTCTTTGCCGCTACTATAACCACTGAGTCCGGCACTGAGTCCGACCTTAGGAATAGAGGGTCTTGCTCCGGTGGGCGATACTTTTTTATAAGCCTGGAAGGAGCAGTCTTTGTTGTGGCCGGTGTCAGAAAAATATCCATTGCCGGTTCAAGAAGATCCGGGACCAGTGGAAGTAAAGGACTGGAGGATGTTCTCTGGTGTAAAGTCTCGAAAATCACCAAGGTCGTTGGAGTGGGTACCGCCAGCGGGATGTTTAGTTTGGTAGCCCCGCGTACTAGGACCTCTTGGAAGGTGTTCACGTCATCTATGGGTGACACTCTCGGAGATGGTGAGTCCGACAGAGTTGGAGAGTAATCCCGTGTGGAAGAAGAAGAATGTCTATGACGTGAATGTGAAGATCTTTGAACTGATTCATGTCGATGGTGTAGAGAGGAAGAAGAGCGTCTCGAGGAATGCCGGGAATGTCTTGTGGATTCCTCTGGAGTCACCGAAACGGACTCTGAGGGAGGAGCCGGAGGAGGAGCTGTAGGTACCAGAGGTGTCTGCGGCAAAGGTGACTGCTGAGGAGACGGCTGAGGAGAAGTTGGAAGAAGAATGAGCGAGGCTAAGGATTCCGAAGTGGTATAAACCCTTCTAGGCCTCTTTGACTGTCTCCTCGATGTCGACACATTCCTCGACGTCGAAGTACGGTGACGGCGAGTGCCTCTCGATGTTGATTCGCCTCGTCGCTGAGATCCTCTCGACGGTAACCTTCCTCGACGTCGGTGGGATGACGGCGACCGTCTTCGCCGGCGAGCACTTTCTCTCGACGTCGATCTTCCTCGTCGCGTCGTCGGCGCCTGGACCAAGACCTTCTTGACGGCGAGCGTCCTCGCCGTCTCGCCGGCGAAACGGCTGTCGACGTCGAGCAATGCCTCTTTCTCAACGGTGAGCCGGTCCTCGACGGCGAACATGTTGGCGCCATTCCCGGTCTCGACGTCGAAGCCCTCGACGTCGTCAGAGACCTATGTCGTTTATGAGCAGGTCTGGCAGATGTTCCAGAGGAAACAGGGGGATCCCTGGTAGAAGACTGACCTTCTCCTCGCTCTGTGGCAGATTGACCACTTCTTCTCCTGTCCTCTCTTGCCTGAAGTCGAATTTTCTCCCTATTACGAAGAGTTCTTCTGGAGAAAGTTCTACAGATGTCACAGGAGACAGGTTTGTGACTGGATGGTAGGCAAATTATACAGACCTGGTGTGGGTCTGTTTTAGCCTTTTTCTGCCACAAGAAGGACATTTATCAAAAAGTGAAGGCATTCTAAAATAGAAAAACCTTAAATTTCTGTCAGAACTTGACAGGAAATGCTAGCAAATGTTCACTCAAGAAAAAAGACGTTGAGTGAAATTGAAATTCAAAATATTTTAATTGAATTTTCTGTCAAAAAAGCTTTGTGAGGTAGAGTTCAATGCTTCAGGGTCCTGTCAGAAGGAGCCGGAAAAAAGAACTGAGGCAACTGCCTTTTGCTGTGCATGATGGGATACAGGAAGACTTTTTTTTTCGTAAACGCACAGCTCTATTTACATCCTGTATAATGGTAGCCTATGGGCTACACTGCCCTGCATTGTTTTACTCTCTTTTGGAAGTGTAAATAAAGTTAGAGAATGTATTTTTTATTACATTTCTGGAATAAATGTAATTTTGAAAATGTATTTACACTACAGCTATCGTTTTTTTCCAACAATTTGGTCTGTGTAGCTCTTCTCATAGGCTGCACACTGTTATTCTTAAGTGTTTTTTTTACAGGCCTTTTTTGCACTTAAGAATACATTTCAGATCAGTGCTTTGGGGTCCCCGCAGGCGCGCTGAACTATTCAGTGCTTATGACTATACATGGAAATCCCCTACGAGAGAAGTAATATTACTCTGAACTCCTCTGATTATCAATTTACTATTTTCTTCTCCCAGTTCTCAATAACTGGTATGCCTAATAGAATTTCACAACAGACTACTGTACACATTTTTAGGTATGGGTTAAAGGCCACTTTTGCTGTCTATTCAGGTTCATGCAATCAAAAACAAGCCCTAAATATAAATATATATATATATATAAAACATTAATTTTCTTCCATCAGAGGTGCAGGATTTAGCGAGGGCCTTGTTTAAAAGAAACGTTGGGGATTGTGCTATTGTAGTTAACATGCAATACATGAATATGAATCCAATGTGAATATAAATTAAAAACTAATGAGGGCCCCTACATTTTGTTAACACACCTCAGAAATTGTTTTGAAGTCTCCATTAGTCGCTGAAACAAGATTTTATGACATATATTTAAAAATAATTTGATTTAATGAAATGCTATAAACTACATATACCAGAATGCAATGTGGAACTCAGTGAAAAACACCTTAGATTGTAGTCAAAACACTGTTACAATTTGGTAAATATGTATATAGAAAAACGTTTAATTTTTCTTTGTTAAAGTATATATATTTAGTGATGTTATGGAGTAACTCTTGATAAGTGGTGTAACTTGAGTATTTTTTCTGTTACTTTGGAGTACTTTATTTTAAGCGCCGAAATTAGCACACATGAAACACCTGTGAACAAGGTCTGGTGAGACCGAAACGCGTCAGGGGATTCCTGTTTGTTTGTTTATGATCTCACTAATGTATTAAAAGTTAAGGTATTTTTGGCACAACGACAGAGTGCGGTTTTCTCTTGCTAAAACAGAAAGAGAATCTTGTTTTTTGAAAATATGGTTGTCCTGCCTCAAACCAGCACCACCGGAGAATTAAGTGCGCCGTAACACGCAGATCAGGACATCTTTTCTTTTATATATATATATATATATATATATATATATATATATATATATATATATATATCTGTACATCGTTTGAGTGGCTCTGGGTACGCCCTCTTCATCTACTGGTTTGTTTAGCTGTCATTCACATTTTGCCTTCGCCCCGCAACAGCATAGAGAACAGGGCAATGGAACAGCCCACTGCTGCTAACTACTATTTTACTCTGTGAATAATGGCTTTTACTCCTGATCACGTGTGCACATTTGCCCAAAATGTAGTATACTTCTGTGCCAGGGCTGGTGGATCATTACTTTACTTTTGAATTCAGACCTTTTTTCTTTAACTTCCTTCAGTCTTTCCCCTTTTCTTTATTACTTTACATTTCTAAGAGCCACTGGCATCTTCCCAGGCAGTGCTACTGGGCAGCTCACATGTTGCTCATTTGATGTGCCTTGCGAGTACTAGGTGCGGACACTGCTTTTTCAGTGGGCTTACATCCTGGAATAGTATTCTGAACACTATAGCATCATTTTCCTGTTGCATTGCTTTCATGTTCCCCTCACTTTTCCCTTATTCCTTAAGGCTGAAGGCTTGCTTGATGCCTGCAGTTCTCTTCTCAAACTGGCACCTCTTTCTGATGATCCTTGTTCTTCTGCCTTGCATATGGGTACCTCGTCATGCAAAGTCTCTCTGCATTTGTTGAACTCTTGTGCTGTCTTATCCAAAAATGTATTGGAAAGTGTTCACCACAACGCAACAGCAATCAATATCTGTTAAACGAGTAGATCGCTGTTGTACTGCTGAGCACTGTTTCTGTGGTACCTGCCTGTTGCAAACGTCATTGTCCTGCATTCTACAAATGCCACTCCCTCCCATGTGTGGCCCAGGGTACGTGCTGTTAGAGATATGTAGGAGAGCCGTGACTTGCATCAGGCAGTATAGGGAGTCTATCTTCAATGCTTCTATGTGCAGTTACAGCTTTTTGTTTTTCACACATTGGCAAGTTTGAAATCCACACACCTGACACACATACACTACACTATAAAACACTCACAGACACCCCCCCACAATCCTTTGCAACACCATTAGGACAACTGAGATTGAGAACTCCACAAGCAGACATGGAACGCCACAACAGACGAATCACACACCCAACCACACAACAGCACCCTCACCTAGATGAACGAGTTACTTACCTTTGGTAACGATTTTTTTGGTGGATACATTAGCTACCTGTGGATTCCTCACCTAATGAATACTCCCATTGCGCCAGCATTCAACGGAAATCTTCTTCCTAGCTTCTGCACGTCGACGAGGACGTCACAATTGCCCACGCGACGCCGTCTGACATCATACAGGCAATAAGAGGTCCTCGCCGACGTGCCGACGTCAGTACCAACATTTTTTACGTGCCTGAGAATAATAGGCCATTGAGATGAAAGAACAAATTGCAAAATTTAATGATATTCCAAATAATTACATCATTCCAATAACTCAATCCTTCTTTTTTTTTTTTAAGTATATGAACAATATATATCATTATGAATATATATATACAGAATATATACAAGTCCTCAAAACCAAGAGGAGCACACTCAAGAATTACTTGGCTAGACCACACAGGTAACGGGGAGGCGGGTGGGACCGTGAGGAATCCACAGGTAGCTAATGTATCCACCAGAAAAGTCGTTACCAAAGCTAAGTAACTCGTTCTTCTGATGGATACAACTACCTGTGGATTCCTCACCTAATGAATAGAGTCCCAAGGCAGTACCGCACTCGGTGGAGGGTGCCTGAATGGTCAAACCAAGAAATCCTGCAGCACCGACCGTGCAAAATGGCCGTCCCTTCTGACCTCAGAGTCCAAACAGTAATGCTTCGCAAAAGTGTGAAGGGACGACCAAGTTGCGGCCTTGCAGATGTCAACCACAGGAACACCCCTAGCCAAGGCCAAAGAGGCCGATTTAGCTCTGGTGGAATGAGCTCTTATACCATCAGGGGGTTCTTTCTTTGCTAAAGAATAACACATTTTAATGCAAAGAACAACCCACCTGGAGAGTGTTCTCTTGTGGACTCCATTTCCTCTCCTCTGTCCCACGTACCCGATGAAGAGCTGATCCTCCAGCCTGAAATCCTTCGTTCTGTCTATATAAAAGCTTAGCGCTCTCCTTGGATCTAAGCGATGAAGTCTCTCTTCTTCCTTTGAAGGATGAGGCGGAGGATAAAACGTGGAAAGAGTAATCATCTGGGACATATGAAAGGGTGAAACAACCTTCGGAAGGAAAGCAGCCTTGGTCCTCAACACCACCTTATCCCCATAAAAAAATGTATAAGGGGGTTTTACAGATAGAGCTTGCAACTCACTCACTCTCCTTGCAGCAGTAATTGCAACCAGAAAGACCGTCTTTAGGACCAATAATCTCATGGGGCAAGAGTGCATAGGCTCAAAAGGGGACCCCATAAGGAAAGTTAGAACCAAGTTCAAATCCCACTGAGGCATAACGAAAGGAGTGGGAGGGAATTTATTCATAAGACCCTTCAAGAACCTAAGTACTATAGTGGATTTAAACAAAGAAGGCTGGTCTGGAAGACAAATAAAGGCTGAAAGAGCAGACAAGTATCCCTTAACCGTAGCCACTGCACAACTGCTCTGTGCTAGAGACAATGCAAAAGATAAAACATCTGACAAGTGAGCACGTAAGGGATCAATCTGCCTCTCTCCACACCAAACCACAAATTTAGACCACCTATTAGCGTAGATAGATTTAGTGGAGTGTCGCCTGGCCGCTAAGATAACATCCACTACATCAGGCGGGAGAGAGAAAGAACTCAGGTTGCCCCGTTCAATCTCCAGGCATGAAGGTGCAGGCTCTGGAGGTGGGGGTGTAAAACTTGCCCCTGCGACTGCGAGAGGAGGTCTGCCCTGAGAGGGAGACGGAGCGGAGGGCACAGTGAGAGTTGGAGAAGGTCCGTGTACCATACCCTCCTTGGCCAATCCGGAGCTATTAAGATGACTTGGGCCCAGTCTTGGCGTATTTTCCTCAATACTCGAGGAATCAAGGGTATGGGGGGAAACGCGTAAAGCAACTGGTCGCACCAGGTCCTCTGAAACGCATCCCCCAATGCTCCTTGTACTGGATACTGGAGGCTGCAGAATAACGGGCAGTGCGAGTTCTCCTGGGTGGCAAACAGATCTATCCAAGGAAACCCCCACATCTGGAAGATTAGCCGGACTTGATCTGGATGGAGACGCCACTCGTGATCGCCCGAGAAATGGCGACTGAGACTGTCCGCACGTACGTTCAAGACTCCGACCAGATGATTTGCTACCAAGCAAATCTGATGGTCCTTTGCCCAGGACCATAGCCGAAGAGCTTCTCTGCAGAGAAGGTACGACCCTACTCCTCCCTGTTTGTTTATATACCACATCTCGGTAGTATTGTCCGTCAGGACCTGAACCGACTGACCGCGAAGGGATGGGAGGAAGGCCTTGAGAGCCAGATGTACAGCCCGTAACTCCAACAGATTGATATGAAACATCTGTTCTACTGGAGACCAAAGACCTTTGATTTCCAGGTCCCCTAGATGAGCTCCCCACCCTAGAGTGGAAGCATCCATTATTACTGTGGCCACTGGTGGAGCTTGCGAGAACGGCCTTCCACGGGAAAGATTGCCGTCCGCAATCCACCACTTCAAATCCGTGGCAGCATCTCTGGAGATCCTCACCAAGCCTTCGAGATCTCCTTTGTGTTGAGACCACTGCCTTCGGAGACACCACTGAAGAGCCCTCAAGTGCCAGCGAGCATGCATGACCAACAGTATGCAGGAAGCAAACAGACCGAGCAGACGTAGGACCTTGAGGACTGGAATGACCGCTCCACTTTGAAACATTGGAACCAACACCTGAATGTCCGGAATCCGCTGAGGCGGAGGAAAGGCTCGATTCAATGTTGTATCCAGTACTGCCCCTATGAACAGGAGGCGCTGAGAGGGCTCTAGGTGAGATTTGGGCACGTTCACTGAAAAACCCAGGTCGAACAACAACTGGGTTGTCGACTGCAGGTGATGCAACACGAGCTCCAGAGACTTGGCTTTGATCAACCAGTCGTCCAGATAAGGAAACACTGCTATCCCCTTCCTTTTGAGCTCCGCTGCAACCACCGACATCACCTTCGTGAAGACTCGAGGTGCTGAAGTAAGACCAAAGTGGAGGACCGCAAACTGATAGTGCTGCGACCCCACCACAAAAAGGAGATACTTCCTATGCGACTTGAGTATCGGGATATGAAAGTAAGCATCCTGCAAGTCGACAGACACCATCCAATCTCCATTGTTCAGCACCAAAAGCACCTGAGCTAGGGTCAGCATCTTGAACTTTTCCTGTTTGAGGAACCAATTCAAGATCCTTAGGTCCAGGATTGGTCTCAACCAACCATCCTTCTTGGGAATCAGGAAGTACCTTGAGTAACAACCTTGACCCCTTTCCTGCTCTGGGACCAACTCTACCGCGCCCTTTGAAAGGAGGACTTGAACCTCCTGTTCTAACAACAGGAGGTGCTCTTCTGAACAATAACATGGGCGGGGCGGGATGGGGGGCGGAAACTCCCGAAAAGGTAGAGTATAGCCTTTTCTCACAATGCTGGTAATCCAGGAGTCTGATGTGATGACCTCCCACTTGTGGAGAAAATTCAGTAACCTCCCCCCTACAGGAGTGGAGTGGGTGGGAATTGGTGGAAGCCTAAGGCTGCTTCCCCTGCTGCACCCCTCCAGAGGAAGAGGAAGAGGCAGAGTGCTGCTGAGTGGCTCCCCTGGTACGGACCCTACCCCTCCCTCTGAAAGATCTATAGGAGACAGCAGAGGTGGGCTGCTGGAATTTCCCTCGAAAGGAGGAAGAGGAGGAACCACGACCAAATCCTCGAAACCTCCTAAAAAATCTGGAGGAAGTAGAAGAAGTGGCTTGCAAGCCCAGCGACTTGGCCGTGGCCCTACTCTCTTTGAACCTTTCTAAGGCCGAATCCGCCTTGGCACCAAACAGCTTGTCACCATCAAAAGGAAGGTCCAATAGGGTCGACTGCACATCAGAGGAAAATCCGGAGTTACGAAGCCATCCCTGCCTCCTCGTAACTACAGCAGTGCCCATTGCTCTAGCAACCAGATGTACCCAACCCAGATTGAATAACCTGGGTTGCAGCTGCCTGAGCGTCAGAGACCAGGCTCAATAATTCCTGAGGAACCTCCGTGTGCATTGATTTAATCTCGTCCATCAGGGCATAAATGTATCTTCCTAAAATGCATTTGGCATTGGTGGACTTCAACGCCATGCTACATGACGAGAACACCTTTTTGGATGACATGTCCATCTTCTTGGAGTCTCTATCCGAGGGTACAGCCGGAAAGGACCCAGGAGCAGATCTTGCTGAGCACGAAGCCTGGACCACCAGGCTTTCAGGTGTTGGATGCCTGGAAAGAAATCCTGGGTCAGCCAATGCAACCTGATACCTCCGAGACACAGATCTATTGACGGCTGAAGAAGACAATGGCTTCTTCCAGACTTCCATAATGGGGTGCAGCAGCGCTTCATTGAATGGCAAAAGAGGCTCTGCAGATGTAGAGGCAGGGTGCAACACTTCCTTCAAGATGTTCTGCTTGGCCTCAGTCACTGGCAAAGGGAGGTCCAGAAAGTCAGCTGCCTTTCTGATGACAGAATGAAAAGTGGCCGCCTCCTCTGTGTACTCCCCAGGTGATGACAAGTCCCATTCAGGGGAGGTATCTAGACCACTAGCAGTGTCAAGTCCAAGGAGACCCTCACGAGAGTCCTCGATTTCCCCTTCCTCCAAGGCTTGTCTCTGGTATTTCTGCTCTTCAAGGAGGCGGAGAGCAAGCCTCCTCGAGTGCAGACTCTCCTCTATCCTCGGTGTCGACATGGCGTCAGCGGACATCGAAGAATGACGCCGATCCTCGGATCCGTCAGATGCCGGGTCTACAGGCACCATAGGTATCTTCGGTGCCGAACGAGGAGCCGGACAGTGTGAAGACTGCCTCGGAGTCGCAGGAAGTCTAGACGGCGTCAGTGGCTGAGACATCGAAGCCGCAGGAGCCAAAGCCGTAGGAGGCGAAGTCTCAGGAGCCGAAGCCACCGGAGCCGATACCGGCGCCGAGCCCACGTTCCCCAGGGGGAGAAAGGGCATAAAGGGTGCCGGTCGAAGTGGAGCCACCCATGTTGAAGGCCAAAGGGCCCGAAGGACCAGCCGGTCCACCACCTGGAGCCATCTGTTGGAAGATGGAAAACATTGCATTCAGAAATGCAGTACTATCAGCTCCAGGGGCCGGGAAAGCCGGGTACTGGGGTGCCTGGTTCGAAGGCGACACCGATGCCGGTCTCGTCTGCGAAGACGGAGAAAACATCTGAGGCTGTGGAACCTCGAACACTGAAGGAGGATGGCCCGATGAAATGGGCGAAGTCGGTGAAGCCGGAAATGGCAACGGCGTCGTCGGCTGGGGAGTGACAGTGGGACTGACTTCCCAAGTCTTCCGACGTCGTGTTGATGGAGACCTCGATCGAGACCTCTCCCTACTCGACCGGCGCCGTGATTCTCGACGACTCCGGGAGTCCCGATGACGCAGATGAGACTTCGGTGACGACGACTTTCGGTGATGTCTCTTCTCCTTCTTTTTCAATTTCGCTAGAAAAAGCTTGGCCTCACGCTCTTTCAGGGCCTTAGGATTCATATGTTGACAAGAATCGCACTTATCAACATCATGGTCGGAACTAAGACACCACAAGCAGTCAGAATGTGGGTCCGTTACCGACATTTTGCCCCCACACTCACGGCAGGGCTTGAATCCTGACTTGCTTTGCGACATTGTAATGTCCCAAAGTAAAAATAGCCAAAAAACACACTGTAACTGTCGATACAGCAACAGTAGCTCCCTCGAAGATAACCGTTTCGAATGGCACGGAAAAAAGGGAACTGACGTCGGCGAGGACCTCTTATTGCCTGTATGACGTCAGACGGCGTCGCGTGGGCAATTGTGACGTCGACGAGCAGAAGCTAGGAAGAAAATTTCCGTTGAATGCTGGCGCAATGGGAGTATTCATTAGGTGAGGAATCCACAGGTAGTTGTAGCCATCAGAACCACACAGCACACCACACACCATGGCACCCCCCCAAACACCCACGCTTCACAGAAAGGGAGCTAAGGACCATGGTGGACGAGATACTGATGGTCAAGCCACAATTATTCGGGGCACAGGTCCAGCACACACCCATCTCCAGGAAGGTGGAGTTATGGCAGATCACTGTCAACAAGGTCAATGCAGTGGGACACCACCCACACACGAGGGACGACATCTGCAAGAGATGGAACGACCTGCGCGGGAAGGTGAGGTCTGTGGCATCCCGGCACAACATTGCAGTCCAGAAGACTGGGGGAGGACCTCCACCAACACCACCCAACTACACTGACTGGGAGGAAAAAGTACTGGTCATCCTGCACCCTGAGGGCCTCAATGAACTCACTGGAGGAATGGACTTGGGTAAGTCATCTACAATTACCCCTTTCCACCACACCTGTAATGCATGCTCCACCCCACCCCTCCAACATCCACCAGGACCACTACCCCACCCAGGCCACAATCACTACATCCAGTCACCCTATATGCCCACAAACCCACTAACAGGCCCACATCCCTCCCCCTGTGCACAGCCACCCACCCCTGCTAGTAATCACAAAGACACTACACCACCCACAATGCCCCTCCACATCCTAAGCAAAATGCAATGGCAACCTCACAAAGGCACCCTGCATGGCCCAAAAGTGGAAATCCTGCACAAAACTGCCCAGCCCTGTACACCCCATCAGAATATGCAACTGTAACAGGCATGCCCATTCCCCCCAAGAGGCAGCACCACCCATGCCACCCTGACGGACAGGACAAGGAGTGGCAGTGCCCCACATGGAGACAGAGGCACCACCCAGGACACTGGAGAGGGAACCCTGGACAGTGAGGAATACCCTGGCCCCTCACACAGTCCTGGACTGTCACCATCAAGCAGCCCCACTCAGGACACCACTGACACCCCTACCACACACCCTCCAACATCCGACCAGGGCATCCGGACCTACACTTGTGTATCCAAGCCACAGACTGGTGGAACACAAGGACAAAGGCCACAGTCACCAGCTACCAACAGGCAGGAAGACGATGGCCCCAGTACAAGTGGTATCCCCAGACCTGTGCAGGGAACACAGGCACAGGGGGCTATGCCCAGTGGGAGGGCATCAGTGGTCCAGGGGGGAGGCCACAGGATGGATGCTACAGCCCAAGACGTGATCTCTGAGGTCCTGGGAGCATACGACCATACCCAGGACAGATTGGCCCAGATTGTGGCCACCCTGGAACAGAGTCAAAGGCTGCAGAGAGCCCAACAACAAGAGACCATGGAGCAGTGGAAATTGCACAATGCCACCATAGCCACCATGGCAGGTGTGCTGCTGCAACTTGTCACAACCCAGCCTGAGACCACCACAGACCAGGAAGCCCCTACTACAGGCCAAGATACAGGCCGGCCAACAGCAGCAGCAGCAACTGGACTTGTGCCACCATCTGAGGAGACACAGGTGACCTGCACCTCAACCCATACAGGCAAACACCAGGCACCCAAACGGTCCCTCAGGCCCAGATATGGCACTGGAACACCTTCCAAGACCAAGGCCCCCTCTAAGAAGTGACTTTGACAAGAACTGTCCTCCAAGTGTGCCAGTGAATCACCATCAACACAGTGCAACAACAACCCCAAAAACTGGAAATAACAGATGGACATATCACCACTGCCAAACAACGCTGAGACGATGTAGCCAATATGGACATCCAACAGTAGCCCACTCCCATCACTGTAAAGTGCACAATGGCATCCCTGACACCAAATATAACACCTGTTCACCAATGTCAACGTCCCCTGTCATTATGTTGAATCAAATGGAAGTGAGAATGCAATTGTCTTTGAAATCATTTATTCATATCTTAATTGCAGGAATGGCACCCCACGCATAACATAGGGTTGTTCCAACAGAATTGTCCCATGCAAACCTGGTCACAGTGACAATGTATATAGACCCAACACCCCCATAGAGGATAAGGCATACTGACAGAATGCTGCACAGACTGCAACATCATCAAATAGTCCCACTTAGTTACTGGAAGCACAGTTGGATCAGTTGGTTCCTGGAGTGTACATCTTCCCCCTTCTCATCATCACCATCACTCTCAACCCCTCTCTGAGGAAGCTGGTCTGGATAGACAGCACCCTCCTCCTCCAAGAGGGGAATAGATTTCCCCACAGCCACATTGTGCAGCATGCAGCAGGCCACCACTATTCTATACACCTTTTCAAGGCTCATAGGCCCATGGTTCCACGGAGGCAGAGTCAAGTGATGCCAAGAGGACCAGTGGGTTGGGGGCGAGGGGAGTACCACTGGGGAGGCAACTACCACTGGAGGTAGTGAATCTGATACCTCCTCCGATGGGAGCTCCCTGGCGGTGATGGACCCTAGTGGGCCCACCCATTCTGTGTCGTCTTCCGCCACCCCCTTACCATCACTGCCCTCCCATTTGCTGCCCACCGGAGTTGCCCGTGCCCGCTCACACAGAAGGGTGGGTGTCTCCTTCGCCCCAGACACCTCATCCCCTGCCCCAGTCAGCCCTGCTGCCCTCACGGAGGAGGCAATTGACCTCCTGAGGACCATCTCTGTAGGGCAGACAACCATCGTCAATGCCATCCAGGGGCTAGCATCGGAGGTGCAGCAGGCCAATGCCTACCTGGATGGTATTCACAGTGCTGTGTCTTGCCTACAGAGATCTTTTCAGGCTCTGGCAACCTCTTTGACGGCAGCCAGTGTCCCTGGTCATTCTGTCCCCCCTCCAACCACCTCTACCCCTTCCTGTACCCCACTCCCTTCACCCGTCCCAAGCACACTTTCTGACAGCCATGCACACACCTCAACACACAATGGCACAACAAAAAGTGGCAGGGCACTTGGCACAAAGCACACATGAAGCAGGAGGGCATCTGCCTCCTCCGGGATCGTTTGAAACCACAAGACTGGATTCTGATATACAAAGATGTCTTCGGTTTGTGTGGGGATATCAGATGTGTGAATTCAAGACAGCACTCTGGTGCATCACAAAGGTGCTCCAACTGGCCATGAAATGACTAAAATCTCAAGGAGTATGCCTGACAGTCTAGCTGTACAACATAGACAACATCCTATTGATGGACCAGTGCTTGACGAAAGTGCTGGATACCTCCAAATGACATTGCAGCTACTGGAAGGCCTAGGAATGAAAAGAAAACGCTTCTGACACATGAACCAAGGATGATTTTCCTGGGTTCCACAATAGGCTCCAGCAAAACAACATATAGCCTTCCTTTAAGTAAGATAGTGAACATAAGATAGGAACTTCAGACTACTGGAGGGCCTAGAAATGAAAAGAATTTGCTTCTGTCACATGAACCAAGGATGATTTTCCTGGGTTCCACAATAGGCTCTAGCAAAACAACATATAGCCTTCCTTTAAGTAAGATGCTGTACATAAGACAGGATGTATTAAAATACATCCATGAAGTAGATTACCCGTCTGGTGGGAATGCTTTCCTGATCAATACAGGCGGTATTTGCGAGCCCTCTCCACTACAGGACCCTCCAATGATTTAAAGCCTAATATCTATGCAAAGGCCTCACATATTTGAAAACAGTACCACTGTCAGAAGGTGCCAAGGAAGAGATGAGATGGTGGCTCAACCATCTAAGGGTATGGAACAGGAGAACAAAATTCAGCTGAAACCCTATAGTATCAGAAAATCAGATGACAGCGAAAGCCGGCTGGGATGACAGATGTGGAGAGTTGTTCACAGAAGGAAAGTGGTCAATGCAGGAACAGCAACTGCACATCAATTGCCTATAAATACTTGCAGGTTTGTTTGCAGTGAGATGCTAGACAAAGAATAATGTCATGGCGCTTCTGCCTGGCCAATAAGAATACCCTCCGAGCATAGCCAACAATTTGGTGGATTGGCACTTACAAATTTCACAAAGCATGAGGTTTATGGAAATTGGATCCAAGAGTCTTCAAGGAGCTAGAGAGCAAATGGGGGATCTTCACAGTGAGTAGCCAAATTCTTCAGTTGGAGACCCAGTCTGCAAGCAGTGGCCATGGATATCTTCCTCCAAGACTGGAGCATATGCATTTCCCCCATTCACAATGATTATGAAACTATCAGCTCAAGTCAGGCGTAAAACTCGCATATCATTACACCGACGTGGAGATCGCAAGTGTGCTATATATTTCTGATGGAACTTTCTTGGTATTCTCCAAACCTTCCCTCCCTGTCCCTCACCACATCAAAGTGGATTGGAAATTACGTCTCATGGCTTGGAGCATTACAGGGAATGATGGAAAGTCCCTGGACTTTCGAAAGAAGCTGAACGGTTCCCATCAAAGGCATGGGAAGATGAAACAGTTAAATGATACAGATCTCCCTGGTTGAGGTGGATGGATTGATGTTTGCAGAGGTATGTGGATCCCATTGGGTCCAAAGATGTACGCATTCTGAACTTCTTGTCCCAATTGGCTTTATGAGGAATAGCGTAAAGGTTGGTACTTTCTTTTTTATATATTATGTTTATTATTTGTAAGTAAAATACACACTAAACATGATGTTGTAATATAACCCCAAAACACCACAGTCATCCCCATGATCCGGATACAAAGCAATGAAGGATCAAGGTTCACCCGTCCAAGCTCCATTGTACAGTTTCCCGTGCCTCACCCATATCCCCGTACTTATCAGATGAGACAGGTGGCTCCTCTACCCATCCCTCTTGCAGTAAATACTTTGATTGGCCTTATACTCTCTCATATTCTGGTAGATGACGTTCCAGTTCGAGAACACCCATTGGTAAGGAAGTTGATGACAAGAATACAATTGCCCCTTCCCCTAGAAACACTGGCACGTGTCTCTCTGGGATGTGAATACAGTACTCAACCTCTTCTTCTCCTGGGGGGTTAATAAATACCTCACTAGAAAGGTGGTATTAGGTTAGCTAGCCATGCTACTCTGTGTAATCCTCTATATCAGAGTGTCAGTTGTTAGGGCCATAGATGTTAAAGGTAGAGTAATTACCCTGGAAAGGGTTACTCTCCATATCTCTAGGAGAACATCTGAACCTATGTATTTCCAGGTTGGCTTCATAACCAGCTTTCAATTATACCCCAAAACGGTGTGTGTGGCCATGTTTATTAAAGCCTGTGAGAACATGACTGAAAAAAAGTGTCTCTTGAGCAAACAACAATTACTGATTTCCATCAATATGCCCTTTAAGGCAGTCTCCTCTCCACTATAGCAACGTGGGTCTGGTACATCATGCTGTAAGCATACACCAACACATGAATTTTTGGAGCACATTCTACTCATGGAGCTATAACCTCAAATACTTTTTTGCTTGAGGCTTGATTAGAGGATATTTTAAATGCTGCAGACTGGTCCACGGACTGTACATTCAAGAAATTATTTTTAAAGGTGGTAGTAGATTTGGCAACTTTGATGGTAAGTGAGCTTCGTACAAGCATAATCCTTGTCTCTGGTCCTCACAAAGAATATAAATTTTCTCTGCACCCTGGGGAGATGCCCAGGTTAAAACCTGGGCCCATCGCCTGTAGCACCAGAGCGCGGTGCTGCATGGAGTGGAGGGTATAAAACGCAGACATATCCTGCAGGCGTTACCTGCTGGGCATGAGTACATAACGGACTGGTCCTGCCTCCCCCTTCTTTGAGCACACCTAGGCCTTATCCTCAATGCCCTGGCATGAAGATCCTTGCCACGAGGGGCACTCGAGAGGTCCATGCTAGAACCCAATATATTGGCCCTTTTGTACAGGTTGCCACTAGCTTTCACCCAATCAAGTAACACATCCTGTTGAGACAGATACAGGGGGTCCATCTGTCCTTCACAAGGAGCCTACCAAAGAAATAGACTGCCTGTCCTTGAATAGAGGAAGCAGTTACTCCCTTCTGCGAGGTCACCACTGAGCTGCTCGAAAATGGACCCCCCCCCCGGCTCGAGAACCGAAAGCAAAAGATAAGGATCAGAAACAAACCCCGCCAGGAGAAAATGTATAAATATGCTAAAGAAATCAACCAATCACCGGCAGGAGCAGAGGGCGTTGGCCCAGACACTAACAAACGCTTAGTGGTGATTCATCAAGCCCAATCTGTGTTAGAAACTAAAATAGGAGAGGCAGGCACGGAGGTCTCCCTCCCCCTGCCAGGACATACGGAAAAGTAGCTGATAGGGTTACCACCACTGAAGAACAAATATCGGCTGTGGAAGATGTTTCCACTATCCATGGTAGGGATCTGGCAACAATGAAGGCACTCACTAAAGACCTATTGTGGAAAGTGGATGATGCTGAAAACTGCGCCAGACGCAATAACCTCCACTTTGTAGGCTTCCCTGAAGGGGTGGAAGGTGACAGTGCCTCAACCTTGCTGGACAGATGGCTGAAAGACACATTTACTGTCAGTAACTTCTCCATTTGCTCCGTCATTGAACGTGCACACAGGGCATTCGCCGCCAAGCCGGTGCCGGGAGTCCCCCCTCAAGCACTCATTGCGCGCTTCCTAAATTTCCGCAACCGGGATGTCTTTCTGAGAGAGGCCAGACAACTTGGGTCCCTTAAGTAGAACTCCTCCTCCATCAGACTGTTCCCAGACCACTCAAGGGAAGTACAAAAGCAATGGCGCTCCTTTGAAGCTGTGAAAGCCAAACTCTAAGCACTGAAGCTCCAATATATACTTTAATTCTCCACCAGGCTCAAAGTAATCTTACTAAATAAGGCGCATTTCTTAAACACCCCGAAAGAGGCATGGACATGGCTGGAAGAGCGACCATCCCGCCATTCATCGGAACTCAACCTGCAGAAATCAGAGAATGATGGACAACACAGGTAGGGACCCACACCTTGGTCCTCAAAACGCAAACAATGGAGGAGACAATGAAGACACAGGCCCAAATCGAGGGGATAAACAGACAACAAAGAGTCACCTGTGACGCGCCCCTCCGACTCAGAGGGTGAGGCAAAGAATCAGGAGAAATTGCTTCAGGAGGCCAACGAGTTAGAGCGCTCACATTGCTTGCTGTCAGAAGGTGAGGGAGAGGATATGCTAGCTATGGGACTAGAGGAACATGGATCATCCAGACCTCGGGAGAGACTTGGACTTGATTGACTGCCCCATACTACCGGACCTGGGGGGACATGCAAAGGCCCTTCAGATATTGGGAGAGCGTGAAGGCCCACGGAAGATTTGGACACACAGCCACAATATGCATTAACCGTCCAAGCGGACATCCCTATATATACCCCCCTCCTACCTCATTTTGTATAACTGTCAAGAGTTGAAGGTTTGACTGTGAAGAGTCCCTGAACTAGCCCGTACGAGTGTGGGATACTTGGAGAAAGCAATACAGGTTAGACGGAGTGACCAACATTGAAACTGACACAGGTTGTCAAGTGCCCATGATACTTGAAAAGGGCAGTTTGCACCAGTATCTGTGGGATTTTATGTTATTTGTTGAATAGTTAGTTTGAAGGTGGGGGTGAGGTGGGCTACGGACCTGTGCCTGAATCTGAGACATACAGACAAATGGTTGCTGAGAATCAGTCTGCGAGAGGGAGGCGGGAAGTAGGGAGAGGTGTGGGAATTGTTTGATATAAGTTACTGTTAAAATTATGTTTCTGGCCCTGTTTTAAGAGGTACTGGCGAGTCCACAGACCAGGGACACAGTGGATTGCATAGAATTGAGGTATTACCACACAACAAGGGACGAACATGACCAACGGTACTGTGCCACCACAGATGAGCAGGTCCATTCTCACATGGAATGTCAACGTCCTTGGTAATAAGTTTAAGAGAGGACTGGTTAATTCTTATATTCAACGCCATAAGCCGGACCTAGTACTACTGCAAGAAACTCATTTGAGAGGGACCCACCATCATTTCCTGGCACGAGGGGCACATACTGTGCTAGCCAACGTGGGGCTCACTTCTGGGTCCTGAGGAGTAGCAATTTTTGGTCAGAAAATCCCCCCATGCACTATACAAAAATCAAGGGTAGACCCCTAGGGGACATATGGGGCAGAACAGGGCTTCTGGGGTAGGGTGGATACCACTCTAATGTGGGTCTATGCTCCCCCCGACTCCAACAGACCACACTTGACAAGGTCATCGATATTCTTTTGGAAACTGAATCATCCCTCCATATTGTGGGAGGAGACTTTAACGATGTTATGTCTACAGATATGGATAGATCAGGGACCTCCTCACACACCGCAAGAGACACACCCTTAGCACAGTTTGCAGACGCTAGGACCTAATGGTATGAGGCAGCAACACGACCCAAACGCTAGGAACTACTCCTACTATTCAGGTATGCACAAGGTGTTCTCCCCACTAGGCTACATGTTTGTCCCAGCAGGAGAGGGAGGGACGTTCCTGAGGGCGGAATATTTAGTGAGTGCCCTATCCAATCACGCCCCCTCCCAGATTACCCTTGGTCAGAGGCAACAAGGAGATAAGAAAGGTTGGAAGTTAAATGCCTAGAAACTCAAAGATGAGACAACAGAAGTGGAACTCCAGATAGCAACTGAACTATTTTTCTCTGAGAATAAGTTCTCCGTTGCATCAGCGGTGATCCTGTGGATGGCGTATAAAACTGTTTTGCGCAACCGTGCCCAGAACTCCATAGCGTATAAAAAAATTAAAGTTAGACAAGAGGTGGAGCCCCTGGAAGCTCGACTGAAGCGATAAGAATGGGAATATATTAATTCCCCAAATCTGCATAGGCAAAGGAAAGTAGAAGCCATAGGGGAAGAAAATAAAGCACCCCACCATAATGCAGTGAATAACCAGATGCTGTCCACTCAACACCCCCACTATGACACCGGAGATAAGGCAGGACATGGTTGGAAATAGAACCCACATGGTTTCACCTTATTGAAGATGAGGACACAAATATGTCTGATGTAGAAATAGCAGGGATGTTCACCTCCTATTATGAAGCCCTATACGTCATACATATACATGCGACAGAGCCTGAGATGTTGGCGTACCTAGATAGGGTGTCACTACCAACACTAGCCGCAGAAGATCATGCCGCCCTTGAGGAAGACTTCACACTAGCCGAAGCACAGGCTGCAATTGCCAAACAGAACTCTGGCAAGACACCCGGACCTAATGGGATTCCAGCGGAATTTATCAAACCAAATACTTTGGAACTGGCCCCATCTCAACATGTACCAGGAAGCCCGTGATGAGGGGACCCTCTCTTTGGATTTGTGCAGGGCCACAATGGTGGTCATACCAAAACCGGATAAGCCTGCTACTAAATGTGGATCGTATCTCCCTATACCTTTGTCAAACATAGAAACCAAAATATTGTCCACAATATTAGCTACGAGATTGATTAAAGTGATAACTCCCTGATACACAAGGACAAGCCTGGTTTTATGTCTCGGAGATCCACCAGGAATAATCTATGTAGACCTCATAACTGGCTGGAAGAGATCCAAACACGCTCAGATCCACATGTCTTTATCTCCTTGGATGCCGAAAAGCCATTAGACTCAGTGCACTGGCACTTTATGAAGCTGACCTTACTGAGGTTTGGCTTTGACCCCTGATTTTCACAGTGGATTGCGCTATTGTACAAAACCCCATTACAGGCTGTGGGAGTAAATGGAGTATTCTCTGCAGATTTCCCCATTCGCAGAGGAACTCGGCAGGGCTGCCCCTGTCACCCCTACTCTTGTCCCTGGTGCTGGAGCCCCTAGCTTGTATAGTCAGAGATCACTATGATACCACAGAATTCCATACCGCACATTCGCCATTTGGGGAACGAATGATCTCCCTATATGATGATATTCTTCTGTACCTTGCGCAACTAGCGATTTCGGTACTGGCGACATTCCAGGTTTTCAACGCATACGGCGTCTACTCTGAGTATAATGTAAACTGGGATAAATCCGTTCTCCTCCCTGCGGGCCACTATTCAACCCCCTTGATGCTTCCTGGGCAGCTGTGCATAGATACTGAGAGTTTCCAAATCCTAGGAATATATGTCACACTCCAGGGAAACAGAGCCCTGGAGCAAAATCTCCATACTATACAGGCATCCTTCCAGACCGATGCTGATGGTTGGCAGAAGCTTCCTCTCACCTCACTGGGTAGGGCAGCCGTGTTCAAAATGGTCAAGCTCCCTAAATACCTGTACGTGCTCTAAAACACATATTGCAAAATTCTAGAGGATGTTTTTGAGCAGACTGACAGTGAACTCAGGAACCTGCTCTGGGTTTGGGCCCAACTCGGATATCATTTCAGACAATGCAGCCCACTCAATGTAATGGGGGTATCACCCCCCTGCCAGATGTTCGAGCATACTATTAGGCCTCCCATCTTATAGTTATTAATGACTGGAGCCATACTCCGGGAGAACATCCTACCTGTGCACTCAAACGCACCCAATTCCAAGAACACCCATTCCATCACTACCTTTATGGTGGAAGGGGGATCAATTGCCTCCTCCCCACAATGCAGACAGTGTTAGAATCCTGTAAGAGAACAAACAAGTTTATTGGCTGGGGAGATAAAATCACCCGAGAACCTCACTGTGGGTGGGAACACGCTTTCCGGAACTGAGTAAATTACGGGGATTGGGACCATGAGATCTAATTTGCATTTCCAAGGTGAATGATATCACGGAAAATGGGGATTTTGTCTACTTCCACACTCTCAAAAGAGAATATAAACTCCAGGAAACACAACACTTTAAGGGGCATATTTAAGAGCCTCTAGCGCCACTGGAGCGTCACTTTACGTGCCATGTCTTGAGTAAAGTCGAGGAGGGGGTGCGAGGTGTGAAGGTGATGGTGGTGGTGGTGTGGGGTGCTGTTCCAGTTCTTGGCAGCTAGTTAGGAGAAGGAGCGCCCTCCGCAGTAGCTGCGATGAATTCTCTGTACCTGGGTGAGGGTTGTTGAGTGGAGCTCCCTGGTTGGCTGGTGGAAGGAGATTCTGCTGTTGATTAGTCTGGTTCCAGTGTTGTGGAGGGCTTTGTAGGTGATGGTGAGAACTTTGAATTTTCACCTCTTGTGCACTGGCAGCCAGTGTAGACCTCTGAGGTAGGGGGTGATGTGGGTTCCTCTGGGAAGGTCTAGGACGAGTTGTACTGCTGCGTTCTGGATGGTCTGGAGGTGGTTGAGGAGCTGGTTGGGTGTCCAAGGAGGAGGGCATTTCTGTAGTTTGGTATGCTGGAGATGATGGTTTGGGTGACCCTTTTTCTGGTTTCGATGGGGATCCATTTTAAGATCTTTGGCAGCATTGCCTTGGATCCCGATGTGGTGGAGTCTGGTGGTGCAGGTGAAGTGAGAGATGGTGTTGAATGCAGTGGAGAGGTCTAGGAGGATCAGGGCCGCTGTCTCTCTGTGGTCGAGGAGGGACTTGATGTCGTCCAGTGCGGTGATAAGGGTGGTCTCGGTGCTGTGGTTGGAGTGGAAACTGCATTAAGTCAGATCACAGTTGACTGTTCCCATATAAGGAGACACCACATATTGAAGCCAAATACTTAAGGAGGTACATATGGGCATTTAGGCATGAAGAAGTGTCTCCAGTAAAAACTTTGCTTGGCTCTTGCAACAGTTAGGATGCAGCTGTCTTTCATTACAGCCATCCAGGCAAACAGGGGTTGTCTAGCCCATTGCAAGGAGGAAATATTACAAGAATCTGTCAATTTCAACTAAGGATATATAAGACTATGAATGTATTTATGGCTACCTTAATGAGGTGTCCTGGGCTTGAGTGAATGATAAATGCATAGATCAGCAATTAGAACCGCTTAATGTTGATAAAATTAATCTTGCTGTAGACAGTACTACAGGCAGTAAGTCCCTGGGGTCAGATGGCCTACAAGCTGAGTTTTATAAAGAACATAAAGACATATTGATGCCGCAATTGCAATAAATGTACAACAAAGGGGGATATGTGGTGCGTAACCTACGACTTTGGCATAGTTCTACAAGATTTGCTTTCCCACTAGTCTTTTGTAATGCAAGTAACATGGCATGTAGCTCTGCATGCTATGCAGTCTGTCATCTAGGATTTTACTGTGGGTGCGCTGCGAAGGCTCGGAGTACTTGTATTTTGTTCCCACTGCTAGTTAGGCAGAATCATCCTTATAGAATATAGGCCCTCATTACAACCCTGGAGGTTGGTGTAAAAGTGGCAGTAATACTGCCAACAGGGCGGCAGTAATTACTGCCAAATTATGACCATGGCGGAAAGATCTCTGATAGACAGCCAATGTCCCACACTGACCGCTAGGGCGGAAACAACAGGCACCGCGGCGGTAGCAGCCTACAGCCAGGCGAATGTCAATGTTCCGCCCACCATATTATGACAAGACCATCCGCCCCCTTTTCCGGGGCGGTACCAACGACATCAAAAGCTTGGCAGAAACAGACCTCAGAAGGGAAAGGACTCACCATTGGAGACACGGAACAACCATGCCGCCATTGAGCCCGAGCTGCATGTCTTCCCATGATCATCTATGTGCTGCCCCACCACGAACACCAATGACGGCGAAGACGACGACGGTGAGTACAGACGCCCAGCACACAAGAAAGGGGGGGGAGTGACACACACACCCACCACACCCCCAACACCATACACACAATCAGCTGCATATTTACCCTGTACCTCGGTTGAGTAATGGAAGCACACAACAAATATGAAAAAGTGAATGTAATGAGAGAAACAAATCAAGATAAATAAGTGAGGCAAGATAATAGATATATACATATGTACATAAAAAGGGACACAGCCCAGTCCATAATGTACGTAGTCCACATGGCCACAGGCCAAATTCCATGGTCACACATGGCACCTGCCTTAACACTAGGAGAACAAAGTAGGGGCATCAGTTGGGAAATAGGCAGGCACATCAGGAGGACAGGGGCACCTTAGCCGGCAGATGGAACAAGACCACTGGTTCTGGAGTGGGCAACATGCCCTGTGCTTAGTCCTGGGGAGTGCAAGGCCACAGTCTCTCAAGTCGGTAACTTGCCCACATGCGCTGGAGGGGGCAACATACCCTGTGCTTGGTCCTGGGGAGTGCAAGGCCACGGTCTCTTGAGTGGGTGTCTTACCCACTGGTTCTGGAGGGGGGCATCGTGCCCTGTGCTCTTGATTCTGGGCAGTCTGGGGTAGGTGGGTGTCTTACCCACTGGTTCTGGAGGGGTCATCGTGCCCTGTGCTTGGTCCTAGGGAGTGCAAGGCCACAGTCTCTCAAGTGGGTGACTTGCCCACATGCTCTGGAGGAGGCAGCATGCTCTGTGCTTTGTCCTCGGGAGTGATAGAGCACAGTCTCTCAAGTGGGTGACTTGCCCACATGCTCCAGAGGGGGCAACATGCCCTGTGCTTGGTCCTGGGGAATGCAAGGTCACAGTCTCTCAACTGGGTGACTTGCCCACATGCTCTGGAGGGTGCAACATGCCCTGTGCTTGGTCCTTGGGAGTGATAGGCCACAGTCTCTTGAGTGGGTGTCATACCCACTCCTTCTGGAGGGGGCATCGTGCCCTGTGCTCTTGAGCCTGGGGAGTCTGGGGTAGGTGAATGTCTTACCCACTGGTCCTGGAGGGGCATCGTGCCCTGTGCTCTTGATCCTGGGGAGTGCAAGGTCAGTCTCTCAGGTGGGTGTCATACCCACTGGATTTGTAGGGTGCACGCCGCACTGCAGCCCATTGTTGCAGGATTACATACCGTCCACCGGCAGTGACGGCTGCTCACAGGAGGTGGTGGTGCTGCTGCAGTGGGGGAGAGGTGGGAGGAGGATCCTACCCATCCCCTGCAACCTCGGACGGCTGCTCACTGGTGGTAGTGGTGCTGCTGCTGGGGGGAGAGGAGGCTCCTGCCCATCCCCTGCAACCTCAGATGGCTGCTCACTGGTGGTGGTGGTGGTGCTGCTGCTGGGGGGGGGGCTCCTGCCCATCCCCTGCAACCTAGGATAGCTGCTCACTGCTGGTGGTGGTGCTGCTGCTGGCGTGGGAGGCTCCTTGCCATCCCCTGCAACATCGGACGGCTGCTCACTGGTGGTGGTGGTGCTGCTGCTGCGGGGGAGGCTCCTGCCCATCCTTTGCAACCTCAGATAGCTGCTCACTGGTGGTGGTGGTGGTGGTGCTGCTGCTGGGGGGGGGGAGGCTCCTGCCTATCCCCTGCAACCTCGGATGGCTGCACAACCATTGTTTGTGGAGGGGGATCCGTCACAGTTCTTGCCCCAGGCCCCTTGCTCTTCCTGCCTGCTAGTGCTGGCTCCTTGGTCTTCCTGGCAGCAGCTGGGGCAGGCTCCTTAGTCTTCCTGGCAGCAGCTGGGGCA
Source organism: Pleurodeles waltl (assembly GCF_031143425.1). Classification (NCBI taxonomy): domain Eukaryota; kingdom Metazoa; phylum Chordata; class Amphibia; order Caudata; family Salamandridae; genus Pleurodeles; species Pleurodeles waltl. Next base: position 237,918,306 of record NC_090439.1, read on the forward strand.
GGCTCCTTGCCCTTTCTGGCAGATGTGGTGGCCTCCTCTCCCTGGAGGCTGCCTGGTGCAGGCTCCTTCACCTTCAGGACATGTGCCCTTGATCCTTTTCCAAAGCGAGTGGGTGTGGTGACGACTGGGCCCGTTGACTGGGTGGCTGAGGTGCGTGGCTAGGTTCTTCCCACCCTGGCCAGACATGCAGAACGGGGAGGAGAGGGGTAGGGAAGAGGTCAATGGTGGGTAGGAACAGTTTTTTAGGTACACTGGGGCAGGAAGAGGGAGAAGGTGTGGGAGTGGAGGAACAGGGAGTGGTTGTAGGAGGTGTCTGTCTGCTGATTTTGGGTGCAGGTGCATGGGTTGGATGCTGTTGTGAGGTGGATGGCTGTTGGGTGTCTGAGTGCTTGCATTTGTGTACCTTGGGGGGGGGACAGACACAGAGGGAGAGGACACAGGGGACGTGTACATGGCTGTTGTGGCGGTGTCTGCCAGTGAAGTGTGTGTTCTGCTTGGTGTGGTGGTGATGTTGGTAGTGGATGATGATGTAGTGCATGAAGGTGTGAGTGTAGACATAACTGGGAGGGAGGAGGAAGAGGGGGGACAGTGGGAATAGTGGATGTTGGTGTTTCTGCATCTGGATGGTGTTTGTGTGAATGCCTGTGGAATGAAGTGTGGTGCTTGTGTTTGCCTGTACCACTCTTGTGTGTTGTTTTGTGTGCATAGTCTTCTGCCTGTGTGCTTGGGATAGGTTGGGGTTGAGGAGAATGGGACTGGGAAGAGGATGTTGAAGGGGAGAGGGAAGAAAACAGGGACAATGGCTGCCATCAGAAAGGAGACCAGAGCCTGGATTGATCTCTGTTGGGCTGCCAAGCCAGTGTGAGTGTCCTCCAGGAATGCATTAGTCTGTTGCATCTGGGCTGCCAGCCCCTGGATGGCATTCACAATGGTTCACTGCCCTACAGAAATGGATCTCAGGAGGTCAACTGCCTCTTCATTCAGGGCAGCAGGGCTCACTAGGGCAGGGCCTGAGGTGCCTGGGGCGAAGGAGATGCCCACCCTCCTGGGTGAGCGGGCACAGGCAACTCGATGAGTAGCTCCTGGGAGGACGGTGCTGGTACGGGGTGGGGGCTGTAACTGTAACTGGGGTGGTCACAGAGGTGTCTGCCACCACCAGGGAGCTTCCATCCAAGGAGGTATCTGTGTCAGAACTGTCCCCTCCAGTCTCCGCCGTGGTGCTCCCCTCGCCCTCCGTCCCACTGGTGTCCTCACCGTCGGTGGACTCTGCCTCCTGGGTCATGTGAGATGCAGCTCCCTCTGTCGCCGGTGCCTCTGCTCCTCAGCCAAATGATGCTAATGCACATAAGGACGGGGTGACAAAACAATAAGAGGGGGGAAAGAGACAAAGGATAAACTTGGTCAATGGCTGCACCAACAGCGCCGTTGAGGTACACAGCACCATCACACACAGAGAACAGGTCTACACACTATGAATTGCACTACCAGTGATATTGCTAGCCACCAAGGCATGGGGAGGGACACAAACCGGCAAATGCAGCACACCTGGGGCCCATGCAGCCTTGACCAGTAGTGGATGCCTACGAGCTTGGTAGCAGGATTATCCCTTCTGAACCCTAGCCACCAGGGGATCTACGCTGCAATATGATGCCTGGCCTAGGGGCACCCACTGACACACATCCACCACCCGGATACCACCCCACCAGGCGTAAGTAGTAATGATGTGCACTGTACTCACACCCTTGTGGTTGCTGTGATGCCCCCATGTGCCCATCCAGCTCTGAATAGCCCACTGCCAGTATGCTGGCCATCATGGGGGTCAGGGTTCGACGGGAACCCCTTCCTCGTTGGGAGGCCATCCCCACCTGGGCCTCCGTGCCCAGCATCTCAGGTCATCCCACAGTTTCCAACAGTGGGTGCTCCGCCTGCCGTAGACCTCCTAGGGTCTGCATGTCCTTGGCGATGGCACACAATATACCCTTCTTTTGATGGGCGCTGACCTGCAGAGGAAATACACACAGGAAAATAGTATTAGTCAAACAGTCCTGCCTGTTATACTTATGGCCCACCATACCCATTCATATCACCATTTGCACACACATGGCCCAGCACACAACTAATACGCTGCCCAGAGAACATCCACCCACCCCCCCTTACAAGCGGCCGTCACACACCACTCCATGCATTCATTCCACATGCATCATGCCCACAGTGTACTCACCTGTTGGTCTGGAGGCCCATACAGCAGTCCGTACTGGGGTAGGACCCAATCCACCAGTCTCTCCAACTCCGCTGAAGTGAAGGCCAGGGCCCTTCCCCAGACACACGGGCCATGGTAGGTTCCAGACACAGGTCACAGCAGCACATGCAGTGTAGGTCCTCTCCTGTTGAAGGTTGGAGTAGCAAGTGAGGAATCAAATAGAAAATGGCAGTCACGTCCGTGTCGGTGCTTACCGTCACCACCGCTGTAGACCACTATTGGCCACTGTAACCCATAGGGGCCAATTATAACCAATGAAGAGTTGCACAGCAGTTCCCTACCGCCTCCCGCAACGGCGCAGAACGTCAGCGGAATTACCTCACTTCCACCTGTCCCTCCACACATGGAAGGCGGACGCCATTTCGGGGGGCATGCCCTGGATAATTGCTGCGTCACTGGTTAAATTTAGACATACTGTACAATTCACACTGACCCATTACAAGTTAACAGCATGCAAAGTTCTGTTGTAGAACCATTGTTCAGATTTTTACCGGCTCCTCACTCTTTTGCCCCATAGATTGCTACCTTCTGCGGATGAATAGGAGATGGAGACATACCCCCGTGTACAGACCCCTGGTGGACTTGGCAACACTAGAGGACAGGCACATCATCCTCACCTATAGACTTGACAGGGCCACAATCACAGAGCTGTGTGCCCAATTGGAGCCTGACCTGATATCTGCTATCCGTCACCCCACTGGGATCCCCCCTCTTGTGCAAGGTCTATCTGTGCTCCATTTCCTGGCAACTGGTTCTTTCCAAGTGACATTGGGCTTGGTAGCAGGAATGTCACAGTCAATGTTCTCAAATGTGCTGACCAGAGTGTTGTCTGCTCTGATTAAACACATGTGCAGCTACATTGTATTCCCCCAGGTTGGATATTTGGCCACAGTGAAGGCAGGCTTCTGTGCAATGGGACATATCTCCAACACAATTGGGGCAATTGATGGAACACATATTGCATTAGTCCTCCCCTGTCAAAATGAAGAGGTGTTCAGAAATCGTAAGAGTTTCCACTCTATGGTTGTACAGATGGTGTGCTTGGCAGACCAGTACATCTCCCACATCAATGCTAAGTATCCTGGGTCTGTGCATGATGCCTTTGTCCTGAGGCACAGCAGCATCCCGAATGTGAAGGCCCAACTACAGAGGCTGGAGATGCCCTTGTGCTAGCAGTAGACTCTGTGGACAGTGAGGATGGTGAGGCAGAGGATGAGGACGAGGACAACAGAACATCAGTCATCAGACAATACTTCCAATGACACACAGGTAAGACAGTGTTACTTCAAGTTTCACTGACATTTTTGGGATTTTCTGTGGCACTGGCATGCTGTTATTTCCCACTTCTGTGCCCACTTACTGTACCCTTTGGCAATTCATTTTACAGATGTTGGTGCCTCACATATGCGCCTGGTGTGATCACTGCAGCCAGCTACAGGTCATTAACCTATACTAATTTTCTGTACAGTAAAAATGCAATGTTTGTACCTTGTTAAATGAATATATACTTAAAAAATTGACAAACTCCATACTTCTTGTTTAGCCAAGGGTGTTTATTGCTAAAATATTGAGGGTCAAGTGCAATGGGATGGGGTGATGATAGAGGAAAGTCCAGGGTATTGTTCCAGTCTGTAGCACAGGTGCATTGTTCAAGGGGACATAGGAAGGGGAGCAATGGCAGTTCAAGGTGGACAGGGTGACAGGGTGGGATACAAGGGGGACATTCAGGAGAGTCTAATTTCCTGGTGGGGTCTTGGCAAGTGTCTCTGGCTTCTGTCTGGACCGCAGGGAACGTTTGCGGTTGGTTCACCTTCTGCAGGGGGAGGGGTGCTGGTGGCCTGTTGGTCCTGTGGCCTCCTGTCCACTAGAGGCAGAGGAGGTGGAAGGCAGTTCAGATGTCTGGCTAGTGGCAGGGGCCCGCTGTTGTGTGACTGCCTCCCTCATAATATTGGCCATGTCTGCCAGCACCCCTGTTATGGAGACCAGGGTGGTGTCGATGGCCTGCAAGTCCTCCCTGATCCCCTGGTACTATCCCTCCTGCAGCCGCCTGTTCTCCTGCACATTGTCGAAGATCTGGCCCATCGTGTCCTGGGAATGTTGATATGCTCCCAGGATCTCTGCAAGTGCCTCCTGGAAAGTCGGTTGCCTGGTGTTGTTTTGTTTGTGGGTGTCTATTGTGAGCCCGGCGGTATGTACCGCCAATGGTTTACTGCCATTGAATGTCCACTGTGGTGATTCGTGGGTCATAATGTGATGGGCATTGTTCTGTTGGCGTAACGGTGTGGGTTTGGAAACCGCCAGTTTACCACTGACCTTTGGTGTGGCGGAATTGTGTATGTGGCTGGATAGTGACGGACTGGTGTGTGTGTGTGTGATAATATGGTGAACAGATATCCGTGGCGGCAGCGGTAAGTTGGCGCAGTCAGCATGGCGGTAAGTGGGATTTACCACCAATGTCATAATGAGGGCCATAGTCTGATAAGACTCCATGAGTAAAGTGGTTGAAGTAGGAGCGTTGTGTTGTTCAAATTAGAGAAAAGCCTGTGTATGAAGAGTAGGATCATACTGAAACTTCACAGCCACTACATTTAATGAAGAGGTCCACTGCACTCACCTCAGGTGTAGGGCATGAGCACTGGGAATGCTTGCCTTGGTGGCCACCTCTAATGCTGATACGAGGGAAAAAACATGTTTTCCCTGAGCAAAAGGTTGATCCTTCTGGATAGCTGTCTGCACAGCTGTAAGGATGTTTTCAATGGAAATAAAACATACTTCGGGTAAGGATAACAAGTGAGACTTATGAGCAGTAGGAACGGTGTACTGTTCTTTGTGGGTTGCACAGGTATAATCAGAGTGACTGAGTATGAAACTGATACCAAGTTTGGTCATATTATCTCTAGTTTGTAAATATTTAGTCTCAAGCATGTCTGCTTGTTCAGCACGCAAAATATCAGTGTGTGCTTTTTGTCCACTAGTCGGCTAAAAAAGTGGAAGAAATTACATCATACAAGGGCTTTACACGCTCAGCATAGTGAGACAAGTAAGTATGGCAAAAGTTTAGAAATCCCAGCAGGGACTTGGGTGTATTGGGAGGCTGCAATGTAGCACACTTCGAAGGTGTACTCCAGTCTGGATCTACACCCTTGCACTTGTTCGATAATGTGTATCCTAAGGTCACCGTCGGGTAGGCAATCTTCGATTTCTTAAATTAATTATGCATCACTTTGATGATGGTATGGTCACGTCTCTGTCCACCCTAGTTAGGGGTAGATTTAAATCATCATTGGTAAGATAGATATCATCAGTGTATGGCAATACCTCGGGATCTGGTTGTAAGATCCTCATGATAAAGGCTAAGAATAAGCCAGGACTGTTCTTTTAGCCCATTGGCAAATGTAGAAATGAGAACTGTATCCTGTCGAATCTAAAGGCGGTCAGATACTCACATTCAGGTTTTATGTTTTGACTGAAGAACTCCATGGAAATGTCCAGGTTTTTTTTTTTCACCGACAGCTTGGTCCTTAAACCTGTCTATGCTCATTTTACACCATGCAGGATCGTGAATGGTGATAAAATTCATATAGTCTGAAACTAACCTTTAGGAGCTGTCTGGTTTGGAGGCGGGGAAAAAAGACATGTTCATTGGTGACAGACAAGGCACTATGATGCCCTGGTATTGCAATTGATCTAATATTGCTTGTGCATCATGTTTTTCTTCTGGCTTTAAAGGGTTTTGAGCGTGTGCTTGAGGTTCACTGCGTAAGGGAATGTCATAACGACTTGAGTGTTTGTCCCACCCTGCTTGATTTCTGTACAAGACTAGGGCCTGTCTTACAGCCCATTCACTTGTGTAATTTTCCTGAATGCTTTCTGGTACTATGGGAGAAATATGCTACCCTTATGACCTCCCCCGTGACCCCTATCAACCCTCCCCATATTGCTTCCCAAATGAAGACTGGAGGCCAGTCTTCTTCAGTTAGAGTGATGTCATAATCATTGGACAATAATGACCAAAATCAATCAATCAGTATTTGTAAAGCGCCGCACTATCACCCCTGGGGGTATCTGGGCACTGGGGTGTGAGGTCTCTATCGAAGAGCCAGGTCTTGGGTTTCTTTCTGAAGTCTGCAAGGGAGAGGACTGTTCAGAGGTGGAAGGGCATGTTGCTCCAGGTCCTGGCGGCAACGTAGGAGAAGGAGCCACCACTGCTGGAGCTGTGACAGATGGGGTATGTGTGTGTGAGGGTTAGAGAGGAGGACTCAAGTGTCTGGCAGGTAGATGGAAGTTCAGCCAGTGGTTGATGTAGGCTGGTTTGTGATTGTGTAGGCCCCTGTAGGTGTGTGTTAGGATCTTGCACTGGCATCTCTTCTGGATGGGGAGTCAGTGGAAGTTTCTGAGGTGGGAGGTGAAGTGGGCCCGTTTGGGGAGGTCCAGAAGAGTCTAGCTGCCAAGTTCTGTATGGTCTGGAGTCTTCTGAGAAGTTGGGTGGAGATGCTGGAGTAGAATGTGTTGCTGTAATCGCAGCTGGTGATGAGGGCTTGGGTGATGGTTTTTGTGGTGTTGACAGGGATCCACAGCATGCAGAGGGTGTGAAGAAGGAGGAGGCAACTCCATTGATTTGCTGCATCGTGGGCAGTTCACTGTTGAGGATGATGCCAAGGTTGCAAGCATTGTCTGTTGCTCATGGGTGGGTCCGAGTTTAGCTGCCCATCAGCTGTGGTCCCAAATGGATGTGTTTCTCTTGAAGGTCAGTACTTCTGTTTTGCCAGAGTTGAGTTTGAGGCAGTTGGTTGTCATCCAGTTGGCTACGTTGTTCAGGGCATCGCATAAGTTTGTTCTGGTGGTGGAGGAGTCTTCAGTGAGAGAGAGCAGGAGGTGTGTTTGCCTGCGTAAGATATGATGTTGAGACCCTGGGTTCTGACGATGTCCGGGAGGGGGGTCATGTAGGTGTTAAAGAGTGTGAGGCTGAAGGATGATCCTTGGGGTACACCGTATATGATGTTCTTGGGTTTGGAGGTAAAGGGAGGCAACTGGATGCTCTGAGTAGCCCTGTAAGGAAGAAGGGGTGCACCATTTGAGGGCGTTCTCTTGTATGCTGATGCTGTGGAGTCTGCTGATGAAGGTGTGATGGGATAAGGTGTAGAATGCTGCTGAGAGGTCAGGAAGGATCAGAGCTGTGGTCTCCCCACGACTGAGGAGTGTTCCGATATGGTCTGTGGCTGAGATGAGTGCGGTCTCCGTGCTGTGGTTGGCTTGGAATCCTGATTGGGAGATGTCAAGCAGGTTGTTTTGTTCCGAATATTTGGTGAGTTGTTGGTTGATGGTCTTCTCAAGTACTTTGGCAGGGTAGGGGAGCAGAGAGATTGGTCGATCGTTTTTGGGTTTGCTGGGATTGGTGGATGGTTTCTTTAGGAGGGGCCTGATCTCGGTGTGTTTCCATCTGCCCGGGAAGACTGCAATGGGGATGGAAGTGCTAAGGATGCTGATGAGTTCTGTACTGATGTGATTGGTTCCAAGATTGAAAAAGTGGTTGGGGCATGGGTCGGTTGGTGCTCCGGAGTGGATGGATGACATGATGGCCGAGGTGGATTGTTTGGTGAGCAGTGTCCACATGGTGATCATTCGGCTGGTGTGAGCTGGTTGATCAAGGATGGTGAGGTTGAGGACTGAGGGCTGGAGGTCGACATTTTTTGTACATGGTGGCAATCTTGCTGTGAAAATAGTCTGAGAGGGTGTCGCAGAGTTGTTGGGCAGAGTAGATAGTGGTGTCTGAGGCTGCCAGACTGGACTATTACTAGACTATTTTGAATAGTTCTTTCATGTGGTTGGATGCTGTGTCGATGTGGGCTGTGATGGCTGCTCTCGTGACTTCCTTCATTTGCAGGTAGTAGTCGCTGAGGGCTGTTTTGTGGGTGTCTTTGTCGGTAGTGTTCTTGGTGGATTGCCCTTGCTTCTCGGGTCAGTAGCAGCTGCACTTGGTGGTTCTGAGCTCTGGGATGTACCAGCTGGCTTGTCATGAGGTTTTGTTGGTTCTTGCTGGCTTCAGCAGGGTGACTCTGTCGGTGCATTAGGTGATCCAGGTTGAGAAGTTCTTGATGGCCAGATCTAGGTATGCTGAGGCTTTGGGTTGGGAGGTGTTAAGGGCCTGAGTCAACTGTGTCTCTGTTACCTGGGAGGAGCTGTGTTGCCTGGTGATGATGTGCTGTGTACTTGAGATGGTGGAGTGAACAATGGTGTGGTCGGACCAGTTGATCTGATTCTGTCACTGGAGGTGAAGATGGGGTTGAGTGTGTGTCAGGCTTTGTGCTTTGGTTTGGTAACCTGTTGGGCGAGGCTAATGTTGTTTATTTCTCCAGGAGAGTGATAGAGTTGGCATTGTTGGGGTTGTCGATGTGGAAATTGAGGTCGCTGAGCAGGATGTAGTGGTTGGAGCTGATGGCTAAAGGGGCAAGGAGGTCAGGGTTGGTGTCACAGAAGGCCGGTTGAGGGTCTGGAGGTCTGTATACGATGATGCCTCTTACCATTGTCTTGGAGTCGGTTTCTAGTTGGAAGTTGAGGTGTTCCATGAGAAGAGATAGGTCATCGCCAGTAGTGATGCATTAGATGGTTTCCTTGAAGATGATAGTGATGCAGCCGTATTTATTGGTGCATCTTGGTGTATCATTTTGTAGCTGTCTGGTGTTGCGGTGGCTATGTCAGGGTTCGAGGATGGGTTGAGTCAGGTTTCGGTGATGAAAGCTACATTAGGGGAGAGGGAGGTAATCCCAGATTTCCTAGGCATGTTTGCAGAAGGATCAGGCTTTGAGCAGTATGCACTGGAGTGTTTCCAGGTTGTTTATTGTGTTCCGGCCCATTGTGGCACAGGATCCTGTGTGGACTGGTGGTCCTGCGTTTCAGGAGACGCGGCAGTGACAGCAGGTGAAGGGTCCTTTGGTTTCTTGACGGGAGAAGGAGCAGCAGTTGTTGTGGCGTCCAGAATTCCGGGCTAGGAGCTCCTCAGTGGTGTAGGGGTGGGTGAGGGGACGGTCAGTGTTCCTGGTGCTGGACGTGGTCCTGGCTCTGAAGGGTGCAGACAGGTTTGCCTTTGGCATGAATTCCGCACAGGGGTGCACTGCAGCCTCGATTAAGTAAGTCCTGGGGGGGAGGGGAGCTGGGTGGCAGGAGGAGTGTAAACGGTGGAAAGTGGGCAGTGGGCGGAAAGCAGGCTTGAAGCGCGCAGCAAAGGCAAAAGCTAGGAGAAATGGCAGAAATTAAAGGCAAAAAGCTATTAGAAAAAGTAGAAATGAAAAGGCAAAAGTTATAAGACATGGCAGAAACGAAAGGCAAAAGCTGTAAGAAATGGCTGAAGTGAAAGGCAAAAAGCTAAGAGTAAAGGCAGGTGCAGAGAGACAAATGGAGGCGCAGGTGCAAACAGACAAATGGAAAGAAAGGTCAAACAGACGGTAGCAAGTGAGAATGCAGGTGAACGAACTGCAGCAACTGGTCGGGAGACCTGTTGTGGGGGAGCTGGTACAGGGACTGTTTTAATGGACCATGATATATTCCCCTTTAATTTGTATGATTAAATTATGAACCTCCTCACGAGGATATAAATGTTTATTTGGAGTTTCAATCTGTATAAAGTAATCAGCTGGATTTGCATCCAGAAAGCTCTGAAGTGCCTGATACACTATTGTGACTTCTGCTGCTCTGTCTAGAAGTGCTCTTGCTCAAGTCCTGTTTCACAGGAGGATTCAAAGCTGTATTGGCATGTGTCTTAGAAAGTCCTGCTTCACTTTTCCTACTGTACTCCTCCTTTCTACAGTTCTTGGATTGACTCCCCCTCTCTCGTCATTTACCGGCAGAGTCCTGAATGGAACGTGAACAGCAGCTATCAGAACACTGATACCGTTCAGATTTTTAATTTTTTTCGGTCTTTTTAAGTTGTAATCACCATTCCCAAGAAGTGGGAAATCCAGTACGACTTCTCTCTTTATCTCTCTTCTTCTTTTTCCCGTCCACTGCAGATCTCCCCTTAGCTGAACCCTCAGTATCACTTTTAGTTTTTAAATGTGGCTTATCGGCTTGCATACCCAAGGTATCACGCCCCACAGAGGTATAAAACTCTGCAATTATTTTCTGTAGTTTCCGTTCACTATTTTGAACTGGAACAGCTTCCAGTCTCTGATGTATAGCCAGAACCACAGCTTCTCCCTTAATGTTGCTTAGAATGATATTTGCTTAGAACTGTAGTAAAGTTCCCCATTATTAGCTTTATACTTAAGTCCAGAGCTGGTGTAGCTCTGTGCTCATTCTGAACATGCTTCAGTATGTCAGGGAGAACCGCCAATGAAGGCATGCCAAGGTTTTACACTCCTCTGCAGGAGGTGCCATCCAAAAAAGAAGACACATAGTCAATATTCTATGCTTGTCTTGGTCTGTGGTGTATGAATACACTGCTTCTAGCTGGTTGATCTTGCAAGCAACCCAGAAGGCTTTTTCATCATGCTTCATTGGTGCTTTTCCCATGATATTGTTAATAGTCTGTGGACTAATCATTTGTACTTGTGTTGGAACAGCTGGTCCCGCTGCGAGATCAGGTCTGGAGCTCAAAGTACATTTGTATGAATTGTACAAGTCTCCTGTATAAGGTGACTGTATAGTTTAAAACCCCAATCACGTCAGGTGATAGGCTGTCAAGCCGATGATGGGGGTGTAACCAGCCAAGCCTGCCCCATAGCCCCTTTGTTGCTCAGGGAACCCAAACAAGCATGACATGTATCTACTACGCGTTGCCGAAAGGACATAAAATCAACGCTGCCACTGAACATACATGTCAACACTATACATACACCAGGACCGACTTTACACAATTGACATAGCAATGTTCAAAATCTTTCATTTCTGAAAACAATATTTAAAATAATTGCCAATATTATTCATTCTCTCATGCAATCATTTCCTTTGCTTGCACTCCCAAGTCACGGAGACGCTATTCTGACATTATGGTGATATTGCTAACACTAGCCAAATGTAGAATTGGCATATCATGGTCAAAAGGCCCAATTCCTAAATCAAAAGTCTGGTTAGAAGAAGCAGCCTTTTGTAGTGACTCAGCTGACACCTACTCCACCTTACTGCCTGGAGTTTCCAGACTTTGAGATACTTGGAGGCTTTACCATTCTATTTTGAAGGCACTGCTATTATCAGAAAGAATAAAGTCAACATTGTTCACTCTATATCTTGTTACTATTTTTAGACAATTTAGAAAATATTGAGTAGTTAAGAATAACTCTTCAAAGTACAAGTTACTTACCTTCGGTACCTTTGAACTCCCCCAGGCGTCAGACTGGGTCCGGAGATTTTTCTTTGAGCAGTATCTCTGCGCCGTCAGGTGGCATCAGTCGACTCCACGGGTGTCGAGCTCGCCATGATGACATCACAGTTGTATATAGACGCCACCCCTGCGCACTGACATCAGTTTCTTTTAACTTTAACGACTTTCCACACCAGTAGCGTGGAGCCATGAAGAACACTGAGAGTGGTGCACCAAAACTAGGGCCCTTAAGGGGAAGTTCCTGTCCCTAGAAATCAGTTTGCAGTGCGAGGAGGATGGGCAGCTCGGTAAGGAATCTGCAACTAGAATATGTCACTACCAGATATATTGTTACCGAAGGTAAGTAACTTGTACATCTGAAGGAGACTTCTTGAATAGATACCCCAGCAATACTATCCCCGGTGGCCGGCTACGAACAAATATGACACCAAAAAGTCCTGCAGGACCGAACGGCCAAAGTAGCTGTCCCTTCGGACCGGATTGTCTAGGCAGTAGTGCTTGGTAAAAGTGTGCAGAGATGCCCACGTTGCTGCCTGACAAATATCCAGGACTGGAACGCCCTGTGCTAGCGCTGTGGCAGCAGCAGTAGCTCTGGTGGAGTGAGCTCACAAACCTTCAGGAGGTAGCAGTAGCTCTGGTAGAGTGAGCTCACAAACCTTCAGGAGGTTGCTTCTTAGCCACAGCGTAGCACATTTTGATGCATAAGAGTCCTCTTCTATACCTCCTTCCCCTTCTTTGCACCCACATATCCCACAAAGAGTTGATCATCCACCCGGAAGTCTTTGGTACGATCAAGATAGAACGCCAACGCTCTTTTTGGGTCCAGATGGTGGAGTCTCTTCTCTTCATGAGAGGGATGTGGGTGTGCGTAAAAGGTAGGCAAGGTGATGGACTGTCCGACATGGAAGGGTGTCACTACCTTAGGTAGAGAAGAAGCCCTCGTGCGAAGCACCACTTTGTCAGGATGTATGGCAAGAAAAGGTGGCTTAGATGCCTGGAGTTCACTAACTCTGCGGGCAGAAGTATGGCAACTATAGTTGAGAGCCTTAGAGGACAGTTGGAACAGGGTACACATAAGGTAAGTTAAGACCAGATTGAGATCCCATTGGGGCATGATGAATAGGATAGGAGTAAAGAGATTTGTGAGGTTTTTAAGAAACCTCCCAGCTTTGGGAGATTTAGATAAAGAAGGCTGATCAGGTAAACTCAAGAAAGCAGAAATAGCAGAGATATCCCTTAAGAGTGCCCAAGGTGGAACCCTCCCTGGCAAGAGAAAGAATAAAGAGAAGAACTTGAGAAAGAGGAGCAGATAGAGGGTCGACAGAATTGGCCATGCACCATGCCACAAATTTTTTCCAATGACAGGCGTATACAGTTTTGGTTGAGGGACGCCTGGCTGCCAAGATAACGTCACAGACTTCGGGTGGAAAGTCAAAAGACGTCAACTGTCGCCGCTCAATCTCCACGCATGAAGCCGCAGAGTCGACAGGTTCAGGTGGAGGACCTTCCTCTTCTGCTGCGACAGAAGATCCTCCAGAAGGGGCAGTCTGATTGGAGGAGCTATAGCCATGTTCAAACGCTCGGTATACCAGTCTCTTCGTGCCCAGTCCAGAGCCACCAGTAATACTTGGGCCCGGTCTTGCCTGATCTTCAGAACTCTGGGCAGAAGTGGTATAGGCGTTGCCGAGGGAGTGCCGCCTTGGAAACTCCAACCCGCAAAACAGCTGACATTGTGCGTTCTCTACAGAGGTGAGCAAGTCTAACCAAGGTTCTCCCCACTGCAGGAAGAGACCTTGCGCCACCTCCCGATGGAGATGCCATTCGTGGTCGACCATGCATCGTCGGCTGAGGTTGCCTGCTCTGGCATTCAAGGAGCCTGCCAGGTGTTAAACCACCAGGGAAATGCCCTGATGTTCCAGCCAAGTCCAGAGGCGAAGGGCCTCTTGACAAAGGGTCAAAGACCCCACTCAGCCTTGTTTGTTGCAATACCACATGGCGGTGGTGTTGTCTGTGAACACCTGCACTCCTTTCCCCTTGAGGGAGGGAAGAAGTGCATTCAATGCTAGTCCAATCGCTCGGAGCTCCAGATGATTGATATGGAGCCCAGTTTCTGCTGGAGAACAGATGCCTCTGATCTCTGCTTCTCCCAAGTGGCCACCCCATCCCAGGAGTGACGCATCTGTCATGACAGTAAAATCTGGTTGGGAAAATTAGAGAGCTCTCCCCTTGACCCAATCCTGTTTTGTTAACCACCACTGCAGGTCTTTTGCAGTCCCTTCCGAGATCTGGACCTTGTCGGAGAGAGTCCCCTGATGCTGCGCCCATTGGAGCTTCAGGTCCCACTGCAGAGCTGGCATATGCCAACTGGCATTTTGAACCAGCAGGATGGAGGACGCCATGATGCCCAGCAGCCTCAGAGTTATTCTCACCGAAATCCAGGACAGAGGCTGAAACATCCGTATCATAGCCTGAATATCCTGGACTCGCTTTTCGGGAGGATATGCCCGAAACTACACTGTATCCAGAAAGCGCTGATGAAAGGGAGCGTCTGAGAAGTCAGGTGTGACTTTGGCACGCTGATAGGGAACCCCAGCAAATGCAAAAGCTTCGCCATAGTCTGGGGGTGGAAGACGACTGTCTGGGGCGAGTTTGCCTTCAAAAGCCAATTGTCGAGGTAGGGGAAGACTAGGACCCCTAACCTGCGCAGATGAGCTGCCACCACTACCATCACCTTTGTGAACACCCAAGAGGCACTGCTAAGGCTAAAGGGGAGCACAGTAAACTGAAAGTGCTCTTGACCTACCACGAATCGTAGGTAACGTCTGTGGGCCGGCAAGACGGGAATTTGGAAGTATGCGTCTTGCAAGTCCAACGCTACCATCCAGTCTCCGGGATCCAGGGCAGATAGGTCCTAAGCCAATGTCAACATTTTGAACTTCTCCTTTTTTTAGGAAGAGATTGAGGGACCGAAGATCTAATATAAGTCGAAGATCTTTGTCCTTTTTCGGAACCAAACAGTAGCGGGAATAGCAACCACGTCCTACTTCTGTCAACGGAACCCTCTCTATAGCTCCTTTGGCCAAAAGGGCTTGGACTTCCTCGCGGAGAAGCGCCATATGATCCTCCAGTATCTGATTGCATGAAGGTAGCATGATTGGAGGAGATGTCTCGAAGGGGAGGGAGTAGCCCCTTCGGACAATTTGGATGACCCACCTGTCCGAGGTAATGGATTGCCATTGGGGCAGGTGATGGCGTATCCTGCCACCCACTGGCTCCTGATGTACCCGCGGAGTAGGAAGGCTTGGAGGCTGAATAGGAGGTGGGGTGGACTGGGCGACCCGCTGGCTCCCTGATCCCCTGGAACGTGGTATCCCGCATCTGCGCAGGGGCTGTACAGCATGTGCGGGTCGGTGGCCAGGGGGAAAAGGACGCAGCTGGGTGCCTCTTCCATAGCCACGAAAGGCGGACTGCTGGAGTCTAGGTGCAGGCATGAGGCCAAGGGACTGGGCCGTGGCTCGGGAATCCTTAAAGCGCTCGAGCGATGAGACGTGTGCCATCAAACGGCATGTCCATCAAGGATTGCTGGACATCCCCCGAAAAGCCAGATGCTCTCAGCCATGCGTGGTGTCTCAATGCCACCGTCAATGCAACCGATCTGCCTAGAGAGTCGATCGTATCCAGTCCACAACAAATCATGAACTTAGCTGAATCCCTCCCCTCTGTTACAGCTTAGGAAAGGACAGTCCGGGCCTCCTCCAGAACGGCAGGCAGCACTTGCGTGACCGTATTCCAGAGAGTATGGGAATAGCGGTCCAAAAGGCACGTGTTGTTCACGGACCGCAGCGCTAGACTGTTGGAAGAAAACAACTTCTTCCCCAAATTATCCAGTCTTTTTGATTCCCTATCCGGGGGTGCAGCAGGGAATGTGCCAGATGAAGAAGAAGCCTGGATGACAAGGCTCTCAGGTGTGGGGTGTTGGGTCAGGAATTTCGGGTATGATAGTGCAGGCCGACGGCGGCGGGAAATCATCCTATTCACAGGAGCCCCTGTTCTGGGTCTGGACCAAGTACCCCAAACAACGTCTGCCAGTGCTTCATTAAAGGATAGAAGGGGCTCAGAAGAGGAAGACCCCGGCTGAAGCTCGTCAGTTAGGATGTTAGGCCTAACCTCCACAGAAGGTAGCTCGATGTCCAGGACCTCAGCCACCCTTCTCGCCACCATATAATAAGAAGCACCCTCCTCCGTAGCCACGCTAGGAGGAGAGAGCATACCAGTGTCAGGGGACGTGTCTAGACCACTGGCATTACCCAAATCCTGCACCCAGTCTATTTGGGGGTCAAGCTGGTATTGTAAAAGGTCCAGAGTCCCCTCCATACTCTCCAGAATAAGGATCTGGATCAACCCTGGGCCCAGGAGAGCCCACAGAGAACAGAATCAGCGTTGATCGACGCCGTTCCAGCTTCGGGTCGTCGGGTAAGAGGATGGGATCGAAGTCGACTGTGGGCCCAACCGACGGCGGGAGCGTCGACGTCTGACCCGGCGCCAGGGAAGGTCACTGTGTTGTGCTGCGGTGCGAGCTGACCATCCGGCTCGGGTCGCAGCGTGCGGCACGGAGACACGCCGCACCCCCAGTCTATCATGCAGCATACAAGGCCCCAAATTGGGCATAGGGCCTCGTTTCTTTATAGCGCACGCATTCGGGCGTGTCTAAACCCCCCCACTCACCTGCTATTGTTGTTCCTTCTTTTCTGTCGCCCTCATTTGTGCCTATCTTTATGTTTTTCCTTCTTTCCCATTATTCCCTTCTCTTCCCAGCATGCCTTGGTTCCCTACTCTCTATGGCTCCTTGTCCATTACTTTCTATGTGTTTTTCCCTATCTAATATGGTGTCCTTGCACTTCCTGTTGGTCGCTTCCTGTTTTTGGGTATTTAAGGGCTGTGATTCTTTCCCTCCTTGCGCTGCAACACTTTCTGTTTGGATGGTGTCTTCGCTCCTTCTTCCTTGTGTCAGATTCTGGTTCAAGTCTGTTCCAGTGTTTTTCCTGTTCTTTTTTGACCTCATATTTACTATTTGACTTTTGCTCCTGTTTCAGGACATTTCCTTTTGGAGGTTTTTTCTCCTTTTTAGGGTTTTTTCTGCTCTGGCACTACTTCTGAAGGACACGGCCTGCCCTTGGCGTTCCTATCGCCTGCAGCACCTTGGCTACCAGAAAGAGTCGCCCCTACCTGGGCCACGGCTGAACATTTAGAAACAAGAACCTCACCACTCGTTCAGAGGACTCCAGGTTCAAGCAGCGCGTAAGTCGTGACAGATTGCAGCGCCAAATACACCGACTTCGTCTAACACCATGGATGATACAGTGGCGGCTGCTGCAAATCCTGATCAGTCCCTTCTGGCAACCATTCAGCAACAGGCTCAGGAACTGCAACAATTACGCAACGAGAATGCTGCTTTACAACAGGCTTTGGCCTTCCGCAGTACAGATGTTCCTACCGTCTCCACCTCAACTCCTCGTTACTCCGGTGAACCAACAAAACTGCAAGAGTTCTTAGATGCATTAACTGTTTACTTTGCCTTCCGACCCACACAATTTTCCCACAACAAGACAAAGGTCCGTTATCTTATCAGTACCCTATCCGGTCCTGCCTTGGCCTGGGCAACTCCCATGGTATCATCCAATGACCCAGTATTGTCTGATTATTCAGCCTTCGTGAATCGGTTTAAACGTATGTTTAGCCGTCCAGGATTGTAGGCCTCTGCTGAAGAAGCTTTGTGTGACATCCAACAAGGCTCTCAAGATGTCCTCCAATATATTACATGCTTTCGACAGCTTGCGGCCGAGACAACCTGGGTGGAGCGAACTCTGGTTACTTTATTCCATAGAGGACTAAAGGAGGAGATCAAAGACGAGTTAGTGAACGCCGCCTGAGTTGAAGATCTTAGCGGTCTGATGGATCTAGCTCTTTCCATCGAATATCGTCTCCAAGAACAACATTTGGAAAAAAGAAGAAAAAGAGGACCTTCCCAGCCAAGTACTTCATGTGTCTTTTTGCACCGTCCGGAGGAACCTCGCCCTCCTGTAAGAGAAACCAAGGGTGAACCTATGCAGGTGGATACTACTCGTGGGCCACTTTCCGTCAGTGAGCGGGAAGAAAGACTTAAAAAAGGATTGTGCCTGTATGTTGTGCTGCCAGTCATATGCTTCGTACCTGCCCCGTTCGTCCTCTAAGGCCATCGGGAAATGCTACTTCCCGTCCTCTGTAAGAAGGGAGGGGACGGGATCATCTGCTATACCTTCCATTAGTTCTTTCAAGGACAATGCCACTACTGTGTTTATGCTTCCTGTGACTTTGCAGTTACCTGACGGTCGTGATGAGAGAACAATGGCCTTACTTGATTATGGTACAAGTGGCATTTATATGGATAAGTCTTGGGCCACAACACAACAAATACCAACACGACCCAAGGAAGTCCCGGAACAAGTACACACAGTGGATGGGTCCTTAATATCCTCTGGTCCAGTCGATACTACTACCCTGATTCTAAGTTTACAATTTGGGAACCACCAAGAACACATCTCATTTGACCTAATATCATCTCCCAATCCTACTAGAATTTTAGGAATTCTGTGGTTCATAAGACATAATCCTTATGTAAATTGGGAAACCAGGACTATTTCCTTGTCCTCACAGTTTTGTAATTAAAATTGTTTTGCATCAGACACGTACTGGTCACCCAAGAAATTGATGCCTACTGAACTTACTACAGGTTGTTCCATTAACACAGTCCAAGGAGTCCCCGATCACTATCTAGAATTTCAAGATGTATTCCAAAAACCATCCAGACCTGTTTTGCCCCCACATCGAGATTATGACTGTACAATTCCCCTGGAACCTGGGGCGATCGTTCCCTTTGGGAGAATGTATTCCCTCATGGGACCTGAAAAGGAAGTTCTCAAAGATTATCTGCAAGAAAATCTGCAGAGCTGTCTTATTGTGCTATCATCCTCTCCGGTGGGAGCTCCTCTCTTTTTTGTACCCAAAAAGACTAAATATCTTCGTCCCTGTCTGGATTTTTGTGGCTTAAATAAGATCACTATAAAAGACCGTTATCCTTTACCCCTTATCAAGGATATTCTGGAGGCAGTCAGAGGGGCTCAATGATTTACCAAATTAGATCTTCGTGGAGCTTACCACCTTTTGCGCATCAAAGGAGGAAATGAGTGGAAGAATGCCTTTCGAACCCCATTTGGTCATTATGAATACAGAGTTATGCCTTTTGGTCTCACTAATTCCCCCTTAATTTTCCAAAGATTTATGGACTCTGTATTTTCTGATCTCTTGAACCATGCAGAAGTAATCTACGTAGACGATGTCCTTATATATTCCAGACGTCCTGAACTTCATTCTACACATGTGAAACAAGTCCTCCAAAGACTCAGGCTACATCAACTGTCCTGTAAACCAGAGAAGTGTGAGTTTGATAAGACCGAAGTCAAATATTTGGGTTATCATCTTAGTCCCACTGGAATAGCTATGGATCCAGAAAAGGTACAAGCCATCTTAGACGGGCCTTCCCCTTCCTCCATCAAGGACACTCAATGTTTTCTAGGTCTGGCCAACTTTTATCAACAGTTTATTATAGACTTTGCGGAACAGACCAGTCACATTACTCAAACATTAAAGAAGGAGAATTTATGCAAAGGATTTGTCTGGACAAAGGCGACTGAAACAGCTTTTCGAAGTCTAAAAAAGGCGTTCACTCAAGCACCGATACTGAGACATCCAGATACCAATAAACAATTTGTTGTTGTTACTGATGCTTCAGAAAGAGCCATCAGAGCAGTCTTACTCCACCAACAAGATGATGATGGCCTAAAACATCCTGTGTTCTATCTGTCTCATGTCCTCTCTGTGTCTGAACAACATTACTCAGTATTGGAAAGGGAGTTATTAGCCCTGAATACTGCCTGCCAAGAGTGGAGACAATTCCTTATGGGTTCCAAAGAGCCCTTCGAGGTGAGAACGGACCATCGTAATCTACAATGTTTACGTAACTTTCAATGCCAGAAAAGTTGTCAGGCTCGTTGGGCCTTCTTCTTCAGTCAGTATGACTTCTATGTCACCTACATTCCTGGATCCCAAAGCATACTGGCTGATGCTCTGTCTCGCCGTTTTCCAGATTGTACTCCTACCCCATCACAATATCTATTTGAGCCCAGCAAGCTCATGGGTGTAGCTCAATCATTCCTAGATGAGGTACAACTGGAATGTTCCAACCTTTCTGAACAAGAACTGGAGAACTTAAAACCCCTAATACCTAAACAGAAGGGGTGTTATTATTATAGGAACCTGTTGTTCCTCCCTACTAGAGGAGTAAGAGAAAAGGCGCTGCAGATATGCCATGATTCTCCGGTTGCTGGTCACAGAGGCATCAAGGCCACGCAGGAATTACTCTCGCGATCTTTCCGGTGGCCTACCTGGAAATCGGATGTCAAAAATTATGGCCTGTCCCATATGTGCCCAAATAAAGATACCCCATACCAAACCTGCGGGATTACTGCAAACATTACCTGTTCCACCTTCTCCCTGGCACACCATTTCTACCAATTTCATGTGTTCACTACCTCCATCAGCAGGAAACCGGGTTATCATGGTTACGATAGATTCCTTTACAAAGATGGCTCACTTCACTACCCTGAAGAAATGACCTACCTCTCAAGAACTAAGTCAGATATTCATCCATCATATTTTTCGTCTACATGCACTCCCACACAGCATCGTATCAGACAGGGGACCTCAGTACATCTCCCGGTTTTGGAAACATTTCTGTAGGATCCTGAATATCAATATAGCATTGTCATCTGGTTTCCATCCCCAAACCAATGGGCAGACCGAACGTCTCAACCAAGGACTAGAGCAGTACCTTCGCTGCTTTTGTAATTCTACTCAGAGTAACTGGAACACTTACCTTCCTATCGTTGAATTCTCTTACAACAACACAGTCCATAGTGCCTCCAAGGTCACCCCCTTTTTCTGTTCCTATGCTTATCATCCTACCTCTTTTCCTACTACTCCTCAGTCTACCTCTTCTCTTCCTGCTGTCACCTCATTTTCCAAACGACTTCTAAAGATCCATAGACTGATTCGATCTAACTTGCTGAACACTAAGAGATACATGAAGAGAATGGCAGACAAGAAGCGCAGGGATGCTACAGTATATCACATTCAGGATAAAGTCTGGCTTTCTTCAAAATTTCCACCTTTGCGACTTTCTCAGAACAGGTTTACACCTTGTTACTGCGGTCCTTTTCATGTTCTTCAGCTGATTAATCCTGTCACTGTCCGTCTGCACTTACCTCGTACCTGGAAAATCCATCCAGTCTTTCATGTTTCCCAGCTCAAACCCTATGTGCCTGATCCTTTCTCTCAGCAGTTCCCTTGTCCTCCTCCCTTGTTGGTGAATGATGTACCAGAATATGAAGTACAGGAAATTTGTGGCTCTCGTGTCTTTCGCAACCGTCTTCAGTATCTGATTCATTGGAAGGGTTACCCTCTTAGTGAATGCTCATGGGAAGATGTGTCTTCTGTTCACGCCCCTCTTCTGATTCGTCACTTTCACCGCTTGTTTCCCCACAAACCGGGTGCGGGGGGGATCTACTGTCGCACTGCGGCACGCGCCGACCACTCGGCTCGGGCTGCGGCGCGCGGCAAAGAGACACGCCGCGCCCCCAGTCTGTCGTGCAGCATACGAGGCCCCAAATTGGGCATGGGGCCTTGTTTCTTTATAGCGTGGCACGCATTCGGGCGTGTCTAACCCCCCCCCCACTCACCTGCTATTGTTGTTCCTTCTTTTCTGTCACCCTCATTTGTGCCTCCCTTTATGTTTTTCCTTCTTTCCCATTATTCCCCTCTCTTCCCAGCATGCCTTGGTTCCCTACTCTCTATGGCTCCTTGTCCACTACTTTCTATGTGTTTTTCCCTATCTAATAAGGTGTCCTTGCACTTCCTGTTGGTCGCTTCCTGTTTTTGGGTATTTAAGGGCTGTGATTCTTTCCCTCCTTGCACTGCAACACTTTTTGTTTGGATGGTGTCTTCGCTCCTTCTTCCTTGTGTCAGATTCTGGTTCAAGTCTGTTCCAGTGTTTTTCCTATTCTTTTTTGACCTCATATTTACAATGTGATTTTTGCTCCTGTTTCAGGACATTTCCTTTTGGAGGTTTTTTCCTCTTTTTAGTTTTTTTTTCCCTCTGGCACTACTTCTGAAGGACACGGCCTGCCCTTGGCGTTCCCATCGCCTGCAGTACTGTGGCAACCAGAAAGAGTCGCCCCTACCTGGGCCAAGGCCGAACATTTAGAAACAAGAACCTCGCCACTCGTTCAGCGGACTCCAGGTTCAAGCAGCACGTAAGTCGTGACACGCCGTGGCACGGCCGGCTTTAGGACGCATCCGCGATTGGATCCGGAGGGGCCCTCTGGAGCCGTGGCTGAAGCCGACGGTTTTGAAACCGAGGGGACCGCAACCGACTCACCTGTGCCCGAAGGCTCTGAAGGTGGATCGGACTACCCAAAAATTAGGCGCTTGGCCTTGTAAAATTCCTTAAGTTGGGTGGGGGTGGCTCCGACTCCCGGGAAGTTGGGGAAATGTGGAGGCGACCCAGAGGAAGGCTCTGTTGACGGCGGCCTAGAGCGTCAACGGTCTTCCTGCATCGTATCATCCAATCGATGGGGTGAGGTCGAAGAACGTTTGTCCATCTTCAACTTCTTTTTGTGAGAAGGTCCAGATGACTTGGAGGATGAAGCGCAGTGGTGACTCCGCGGCCGGTCTCGAGACCTTCCTCTCGAACGGGACCGTGAGCGCCGCAGAGACGAGTGTCGGGCCGCCATGAGCTTTAGGTACCGCTCCCTCAAAGCTTTTGGGTTCATGGCCCGACACTCGGAGCACAACTTTGGGTCATGATCGCACTCCAGGCACCAGAGAGACACACGAGGTGCGGATCCATCACCGACATGGTTCGGTGACAGGAGTCGCAGGGCTTGAATACGGTCTTGTGGGACATCCCACAACGCATCCAGTTGGCGCAGAAAGAAAAGAATTGACATCAGCGTGCAGAGGTAGCACGTATATATGACCGCAACGTCATCACAGTGAGCATGACACCCGCGGAGTCGACCGACGCCACCTGACAGCGCACAGAGGTACTGCTTCAAGAAAAATCTCTGGATCCAGTCTGAGGCCTGGGGCCTGGGGAAATTCAAAGGTAAGGAATCTGCAACTAGAAGTCTCTATCAGATGTGTGTAGTAATGACATGTATAAGAGACACTTTTAAGTGCGTCGCTCAGGCTGCTGGATTTTCTTAAACTATTTATTAAATATATTTTACAAAAAACATGTTTCATAATGGCGATATACGATGGACGCCATTATCTCATGTCCTCTTTTCTGACCTCATCTGCAGTTTTTACTTCGATTAATGCCATACACATATTACAACAAAGTATTATATGTATCACATTAACTGTTACATTCTCTAATTGAAGATAGGTTCAGTCTAAACTCATGCTCAAACGTTATAGCGTGGGTCTTTCTTTTACTTACCTGCACTAAACTCATCGCAGACTTTATGTGTATTCACAAATTGTGAACCCTTACACAGGAACTGTAACAACATAACGCTAAATATGTCCCTACCAATATAGCTAGGCATGAGTCTGTTTGTTTCTTATGTATGTGGCCCTATGCTGTCCCGTTTCCTGGCAACTGTAATCTATCACTGTTCTTGAATCCCATCTTTTTCACTGTTATTTTTATGCTGACATGTATTTATTACCATTATCTCACGTGACCCAGAACACATGCAGTGTTATAAGTGTTCAGTTTTAGTGTTTTAATCTTTCTGGTCTTCATGGATGTTTCTCATCATTCCTACAGTGAAGCTCAATTGTGTGGAGAATATAATTCCATTGCCAAGCTTCTAAGTTCTTTCAATTCCTCCCTCTGTAGCACCTGACTTTCAGTTGTGAGTCACCTGACAACATCCATCCACCCTCTGGGAAATGGGGGGTGAAGCAAGTGATTTCCAGGATACTGTCAAATAATCTTTAAACTAGCACCACAGACAGGTTAATCTTGTGCCTACTTCCCCTGTATTCGGCTGGGAGCATACTTCTAGGATATGTCTATCATTCCTTTCCAAAATTTACAGTTAGTTGCTGTTGCCAGGTCTGCCATAATCCCTTGCCAATAATTCTTAACGGTTTTACATTCTCATACAATTATTTCATATTCCTATACCCCATTTAGTAGGCCACTCAGCAGGCAGGCCTTACTTGGCCTATAAGTGTTGAAGCCTTTTATCAATGCTGTCCTGTGGTCTGCCTTACTATGGTTCTGCAAACTCAGCCAAGAACAACCATTTCCGTGTTTGACTCTCAGTAGTAGTGAGGGCAAGCAGTCTGGGCACACAAACGTTAATACAACATTAAAATATTAATGTCCAAATAAGGCCATTGGCCAGCCTTTGTAGAATACCCTGAATGGCCCAAATTTGCCAGACTTGACTCCCACATGTGCACAGGGTACTCCACCGTAAAGGAACATTAATGGGGCAGCCAGACACCTCAGGGAACAGGGGAAGGTGGTGAGGGGGTGGGGACTTACGCCTGAAAGGAGTGAAGGGGGAGGGGGTTTGGGCTTGCCCTTTGAGGGTGGGGGAGAGGGCTTGGACCAGGGAGTGGCAGAGGGACGTCTTCCTCTCTGGGGAAGAGGTACGGGAATGGGAAGGGCAGACTGGGGCGGACTTAGACGAGGAAGGAGTGGAAAGGGCAAGGAGATGGGCACATTTAGGGACAAGACGGGGTGGGCCAGTGGGTTCAAACAGGTCGACACGGAAGAGGAAAAGTTTCTTAGGGGCAGTTGTAGTGGACATGGAGGGAGGTGTGGGAGTGGAGGTAGAGGGGGTGCTTCTACCAGGTGTAGGTGTGCTAGACGTGAATGCAGGTGCCTGTGCAGTATGCTGATGTGTGGTGGATGTGTGTTGAGTGGGTGTCTGGGAACGTTTGAGTGTCTTGGGAGGAGGGAGAGTGGACACAATGGGACAAGACAGGCTGCCAGTGTAAATGGATGTTGTCTTGGTGTCAGCAGGTCTGGTGAGTGTGCGGTATGTGTCAGTCAATGTAGTTGTTGTGAGTGCAGGTGTGGTGTCTGGGGTGGATGACTGGATGTCAGATGTTGTGGTGACTGCAAGAATGGGGCCAGCAGCTGTGACTGAGGGTGCAATGCATGTGGGTGTGCATGTTGAGGTGACAGACAGGGAGGCGGGAGAGGTGGATACACTGGGGGAAGTGGATGTTGTTGTGTTTGCCTTTGTATGTTGGCTGTGTATATGCCTGTGGTGGGAAGTTTGGTCCTTGTGTTTCTCTGTGTGCTTCTTGTGTGTTGAGGTGTGTGCATGGCTATCTGAACGTGTGCTTGGGATGGGTGAAGGGAGTGGGGTGTTGGGAGTGGGGTTCTGGAAGGGGTAGAGCTGGTTGGAGGGGGGACGGAAAGACCAGGGACATTGGCTGCTGTCAAAGAGGAGGCCAGAGCCTGAAAAGATCTCTGCTGGCCAGACATGGCACCGTGAGTGCATTCCAGGTATGCACTGCATTGCTGCATCTGGGATGCTAGCCCCTGGATGGCATTCAAGATGGTGGTCTGCCCTACAGAGATGGTCCTCAGGAGGTCAATAGCCTCCTCTGTGAGGACAGCAGGGCTGACTGGGTCAGGGGATGAGGTGCTTGGGGCAAAGGAGACGCCCACCCTCCTGGGTAAGCGGGCACGGGCAACTAGGTGGGGAGCAACTGGGAGGGCGGTGATGGCATGGGGGGTGGTGGAAAATAACAAAGAATGGGTGGGCCCACTAGGGACCATCATCACCAGGGAGCTCCCATCAAAGGAGGTATCAGAGTCACTACCGCTAGTGGTAGTTGCCTCCCCCGTGGTACTCCCATCGCCCTCCAACCAACTTGTCCCCTTGGACTCCGCCGACTCTGCCTCCTTGGAACCGTGTGCAGCTGCATCCCCACTCGCCGGTGCCACTGCTCCCTCGCCAGATGATGCTGCTGTACACAATGAACACAAGAGCACAGGGGTGGGGAGACAAAGCATGAGAGAAATCTGTAATTACCCGAATTGATGTACATACTTGGTGCACACATACTCCCATCCAGCTTACACACCTACACGCAGCACCTACAACATTAGTCATGACTATGCCCCTGACTAGTGGCCACTACCCCAGAATATAACTAATTTCCCACATGAAACACGGACCTGATGAACTGTGTGGACTACACACATGGGCGACCATGGCCAGACAATGCACCCACTAGTCCATGTGCCCACAAAGAATCCTACAATACAGTTAGATCAACCCCCAAGGGCCTATTGTGACCGTTGGCACCTGCCCCACACCATTTCCGTGCCCATGGGTGGCAGGACTGCTGGAACACACCTGTCAGAGTGCCTGGCATTAGACAGCATACATACCACAGCACCCAAACACATCCATCAAAGTGGTATTAAACAGTGTTGGTACTCACCCCCTTATGGCTGCTGGGCTGCCTTCAAGGGCCCATCCAAATCCAGATATGCCACAGCCAGAATGCGGGACATTAGGGGGGTCAGGGTCCGACGGGCTCCCCTTCCACGTTGGGAGGCCTTCTCCAGCTGGGCCTCGCAGGTTTTCCTGGCCCAACACCGCAGGTCCTCCCACTGCTTCCTGTAGGTTGTAGAACCCCAGCGTCTGCACCTCCTTGGCAATGGCTTGCCAGAGTCCCCTCTTCTGACGGACACTGACCTGTATGGGACAGACCGAGAAGAAAAACTGACGTCAGGATATGCCCATCCAATACAGCTGATATGTAGTCCCCTATGGGATGGAAAATTCACAGGATAATTTTACCAAGTCACTAACAGTACATGCCACACAATCTATGCCTGTGGAGTTACAAATCAAGCACACATGCATACAGGCATCCACCACCATCACACACACACATCCATGCAAGACATCCGCCAACTCACCTGCTCCTCTTGTCGCCAATATAACTTGGCATACAGGGGTAGGACCCCATCCACCAGCTTCTACAGCTCTTCCGTGGTGAAGGCCGGGGCCATTTCCCCTGTGACTTGAGCCATTGGAGTAACCAGAGTCAGGACACAGCAGCACACTCAGTGGAGTACTTGCATGCACGGGATTCAGGAATCATGTGAAATTGGGGTGACAACATGGCGTACACTCCGCGGCGGTGTGCACCATCACTGCCGGTGGCGATCATGATAGGCCCAGTTTCCCCATTGACAATCATGTAAACCAATGAATGGGTGAACGGTGGTGAACACCGCCTTCCGCCATGACAACTACTGCCAGCAGAATGATGTCACTTCCACTCCTTCATATCTGGATGGCAGGAGGCTGCCATTTTGCTAGCACCACGTACATATTTCCTGGTCAGGGGCCCCATTCAGGGCCTTCAAATCCCAGCCCTTAGTTGCCTGCCCACATGAGTGTCTGTTTCCCACATCAGACCAGAGGTATCACTGCATACATGTCCCTAAAGTGGTACATCATACATCACTTGTGTGTGTGTAACCTACGTATTGTACACCAGTTATTCATTCACAACATGTTTTGAATGTGTATGTGTGTCCCTCATATGTGTTCTTTCCTCCCCTTAGGTACAGACCAATGTGGCAAGGGAGGGTCTCATCTGTGCACAGACCTCTTGTTGATTTGGCTATCATGGAGGAAAGTAACATAATTGTCACCTACGGATTCAATCGTTCAACAATCCAGGACCTGTGTGCTCTACTGGATCCTGTACTGAGACTAGCTAATTGTAATCAGCATGCCATCCCTACTGAAGTGCAAGTGCTCTCTGTACTCCATTTTATGGCTACGGGCTCATTTCAGGTGACAGTGGGCATGGGTGCAGTGTTCTCACAGCCAATGTTTAGCCTCATCCTGTCCAAATTCCTGGATGTATTTGTACAACACATGCAGACATATGTCAAGTTTCCCCAAAGGGCTGAACTCCCTGCCATCAAGTCTGGATTTTATGCCTTTGCTAACATTCCCCATGTTATAGGTGCCATCAATGGAACCCACATAGCTCTCATCCCCCCAAAAGCGAATGAACAGGTGTACAGGAACATACAATTGTGTGTACTGCTGACCAGTACCTATCACATGTAAATGCCAGGTTTCCAGGATCAGTTCATGATTCCTTTGTACTGAGGAACAGCAGTGTGACACCCATGATAGAACTACTACAAGGGGACAGAGGTTGGCTCATAGGTGAATGTGTATGACATTGGATCAGTACATAGCTGACAGCCAGGCTGTATGCAAGTAATGGCAGTTTGTTAAAGTCCTCTTTCGCACACTTTTGCAGGTGATTCTGGCTACCCCAACTTGCAATGGTTCCTGACACCAGTGAGGAATCCCAGGACAGATGCAGAGAGGAATTATAATGAGGCCCATGGACGTACTAGGAGGGTGATTGAGCGCACTATAGGTTTCCTGAAGGCTAGATTTCGTTGTCTCCATCTCTCTGGGGGATCCCTGTGCTCTGGCCCTGAAAAGGTGTGTGGAATAGTGGTGGCCTGCTATATGCTGCCCAACTTGGCTGTGAGGAGAGCTATCCCCCTACTAGAGGAGGATGATGCTGTACATTCAGACCTGCTACCATCAGTCCAGTTGCTGCTGCAGATATAGAGGGCAGGTCTGTGTCCTTTGCAGTGGTAGGGGCTTCCAAATTTGTGGGGGTCTCAGCCTGGCTTGGGTAGTGGTGCTGCATCACCCCTGCGATGGTGGCCATGGTGGCATTGAGTTGTTTCCACTGCTCCATGGCCTATTGGTGTTGTGCAATCTGTAGCTTTTGGTTCTGCTCCAGGGTGGCCAGGATCTGGCCCATGCTGTCTTGGTTATGGTGGTATGCTGCCAGGGCCTCAGAGATCACCTCCTGGGCTGCAGCATCCATCCTTTGGCCTCGCCATGGGACACTGATGCCCTCCCACTGGGCCTAGCCCCCTGTGCCTGTGTCCCCTACACAGGTCAGGCAGTTTCACTTGCACTGGGGCCATCATCATTCTGCCTGTTAGTTGGTGGAGACTCTGGCCTCTGTACATGTGGTCCACCAGTCTGTGGCCTGGAGACACTAGTGTGGGGTTGTTTGGCCTCAGCTGATGTTGGTGACTGGGTGGTAGGGATGTCAGTGGTATCCTGGGTGGGGCTGCTAGAGGGTGACAGTCCAGGACTGTGTGACGGGCCAGGGTAATCCTCACTGTCCATACATCCCTCTTCAGTCTCCTGAGTAGGGTCTCTGTCTTCATGTGGGGTGCTGACACTCCTTGACCTTTACATCAGGGTGGCATAGGCGGTGGCGCCTCTGGGAGGGAATTGGCATGTATGTTACATCTACAGAAATGGATAAGAATGCACTGCCCTGCCCTATTTTCTGCTGTTTATTCCCCTTTTGGGCCATGCAGGGACCTTTTGTGGGATTATCCTTTCATTTTGCATGGCATGTGGAGGTGCATTGTGGGTGCGGTAGTTCCATGGTGATTCCTTGCGGGGTAGGTGACTGTGCACAGAGGGAGGGGTGTGGACCTGTTAGTGGGTATATGGGCATGCAGGGTGACTGGATGTAGTTATTGTGGCCTGGGTGGAGTAGTGGTCCTGGTAGTAGTGAGGGGATGGTATGATACATGCAATACAGGCGTGGTGGATATGAAGACATTGAGATGACTTACCCGAGTCCAGCCCTCAAGTGAGTCCAGTAAGACCCTCAGGGTGCAGGATAGCCAGTACCTTCTCCTCCCAGTCGGTGTAGTCGGGGTGTATGTGGGTGTATTGGTGAGGGTGCTTTTGTGTATATGTGTATGTGCCTTTTGTTATGTTGTGTTCAGTGTATGCGTGTTGTGTTGTAAGTCTCATTAGTGCAATTAGCGTTACAAAGGATTGTTGGGGGTGTGTATGTGAGTGTTTTATAGTGTTGTGGATGTGTGTCAGGTGTGTGGGTTTCAAACTTGCCAATGTGTGCATTTCTTGCTGTTGGGTCCCATTGCAGGCCGTGGCGGTCCGTACCACCAATGGTTGTTCGACATCCACTATCCCCCACAATGATTTGTGCATCATTATTTGGTGGGCGGAGGCTTTGTCTGCTTGGCGGTGGTGGGGTGGGGTGTACAGCCTTTCTGCCATCAAGGGCCCTGGCGGTGGCTGGAGGTTGCAGAATCTTTAGAGGTTTCTGTTTTGCGCATCATTATATGGCGGTGTGCTGTTCACCACCACTGGCGGTCTTCTGTTCACTGCCGCCACAGCGGTTGGCGGTGTTTCCCGCCATGTTCATAATGACGACCTCAGCCTCTTTGCCCTAGGCTAATTTAGTCTCTCACAGAGTTTGTAGCAGCAGTGCACGGCAGGCCTCGAAAAATCATAAAAATGTTACTAGACCTGCAGATCGAGTAGCTTGAATAAGCTACTCGACCTAACTGTAATGTACTTGACTCAGAAACGGGTGTCAAATTGTGTGATCCTAGGCAAATATTGTATTTTACAGTAGCCTTTTACTTCATTCTCACATATGAGTGCACCTTCAAATATGTGAGTTTGGCATTTCTGCTGTAAAAAAATCCTCTTTTGTTTGATTAAATACACTACACGTTTGCTACATGCACAATAAATTTACTCCACATAACTTGTTTCAATGTTTGTGTTGTTTTTGAAAAATCACAAATATACTGTTTAAAAATGGGTATTGAGTGTTGGAGATGGGTCACCTTCCACCCGCTACTCGAAAGGCAATAATGTTACATTATTACAACCTGGTAAATATGCAGTGACATGCCAGTCATATTGCCGTTCTCACTGTTAAATGTAGTAAAAAAACACTGGTGAAAGTAATAGCTACCATAGTAGTCTCTGTCTTGGTACTACCAGACTAGTCAGTCTTTATTCCAAGTCGAACTACGCCAAATTACTTCTAGTTGCTGTTTGCCCAGTTACACCAGATCAGGCTGAAGGTGGAGACAAGTCCTGATGTTTCTGGACACCATCAATGCCCTTTACTCCCTGAATGGCTGTTTCTCTTCACACTTATTAACCTGATGGGGTGGATCCCAGTTAAAGATAATACATCTGATCCTTTCCCAGTCTGAAGGGGTACACATAAAGTCTTCCTGTTATTGCCCCTAGTTTTTGCATTAGCACGAGTGCCCGGGGCCTGTAAGTGCAGCAAATGCAATTCACTTTGGGGGATCTCACTCCTGACAAGATAGTTGTTAGTGTCATTATTTGCTGATTACATCTTACTATTTATTGAAGTCTCTTTCTTCAATCAACTGCAACTTATCAGTGAGATAATTTGATTTGGAACATTCTCTGACAGTGTGCATTTGCCACATTTCCCAGTAAACCACTGTACTTTGACATGCTTACACAAATAATACCACCTAAGAACACAAGATGTTGGATGTCAAAATTGTACACTGTGTTCAAGGATGGCTGTATGAGCATGATGTCTTAAGAAAGGTCAAACTGGAAGGCAAATGTTGGTAATAAATACTAAAGATTTTTACCTAGCACAACTGCTGTACAGTGATGAAGGCTGCTTCAATGAATTACTAACTGCCTTTTTTCATATTTCTGAATTACTTTAGTCCAGCGCTATTGAATAAGAGGATCTCACATTATTTCTGTAATGTCAAGCTGCTCCTGCCTACCAGCTAAGTTTTCCATTTGTCATGGATGTGTTAGGGCACTGCTGTGTTCTGGAGAATGGTAGTGGAGTTGACGACATAAATAACTCAAACATGCTTTGAAATAATACCTCTGACTAAGCTTCTAAGGTATGTTGCCGATATCATGACTCAGTCCACAAAGCTCAGATCTCCTATGTTGATATTAGACATACACTGTGTGACCATGGCATAGTATTGCATGGCTGAGAGCCCTACTGCCCAAGCTGGAAGACTGGCTAAGTGATGGTGGGTGCCTTTTGCAAATGTCGCATAAATTCTCATTATCCTAATTAAACTACTGAATTTGGGCGGCAGAATCACTTGTACTGTGGGAGACTGAGTCTGAACCCCCACCAGGTGACACCTGTTGGCCTAATCCGGGTTTTATTCCGGCTAACTAGCAGTGCCTCATCTCGTCCCAAGAGCAGGGATGACTGGGCAACTGGGCGCATGACACAAATGACTCCTCAGTGAAATCGTGGTCAGTCAGACCTCATCCGTTTCACAAAGTATAGTTCAATAAGGTTTTATTGAAGTAAACGTATGTTAGGTAATAAAGCATGTATTGCAATAACTAAAACGATGAAGCATGACAGGATTAAAATTGTGACAAGGAGAGTAAAACATACAAATACCACTACCAAGTTGTCACTACGGATTTTTAGAATAGTTCCTATCTAGACTATGTTAGAGCACATAATGTTAAGATCTAATTCTTCCCTTCAGGTTCCCCTGGGAAGACATCATCCCTCATACCTGAGCAAGAGGCCTGTTGTCTACATAAGCAGCTACAGCGGAGCACTCAGCAATCAGCATACAGTTGTGGTCATCTGGCTGGAATCTCCCTCTAACATACATGGGTCAAAGTAGTATTTTTATAATAAAACAGCTGATGTTCCAAGAAAAGATCCCCATGTAAGAGTGTGTATGTTTCTGTGAACATTAAAGACAAAGCGTACCACTTTTGCCGGCAACCTATCTTACTGCAGCCTTGAGAAAAGCGCAGAGTGAAAGAAATGTCTTCTTTAAGAATGCAGTGCTGGCCTAGGCGAAAAACAGCTAGATGGAGAAAATGAAACAAGACCGAAATGTGGCTATTGTTAAAATAATAAAAGCAAAGCTGAATAAAATATATCTAGGTTAAAGTGCCCAGCGGCAGGCCTAGTTTGCTAAAATAAAGTGTATAAAGCTATAGCTAAAATGGCTACACAACACTCTCCCCTTGCCGGTTCAAAGGTGGTTCAAAGCCTACTTATGTATAAAAGTTAATAAAATTCAACCTAAGGCATATATATGGGAATGTCAATAATAACAAGTTAAAAAGACACTTGAGCATGTATTAGAAGGACAAATTTAAATGTTTAAAAACATTTTGTGGCGTCAAAAGAAGCAGAATTTCAGAAGTCAGAGTCATTTTGGAAGTTGACAATTGAATCCGGGATAATTGAGGACAGGAAATCTTCCACTTCGGCAGGTGGTAAAGTAGGAAGTTCAACGCCAAGGAAAACCAAGAAGCATTCGTGTTCCAAAGCCTGAGCTCCAGCCAAGGCAGCAGCATTCCGTGGGGTGTTCCCAACAATGAGTTTAGAGCTGCATAATCCACAAAGGGCATCTCATAAGCAGCTTCCCGTAGCAAACACACCCTCAACGCGCATGTCTGGTAATGGTAACTTTAAGTGCATGTTCAAACGAGCACCAAAACACGGGCTGCAGACAATGCAAAACCGGTCTGAATGACAGAGACCAGTCACACTCCAATTGCTCCAGGAGTGATACTCCAAAGTACTGCATCATGCGTTCATGACACAGCTGCGCTGGTGGAAGCGCTTTAAGTCCTCCTTGTTGCAACTGGACAGCCATTGCGCAGAAAAAGTAGCAATAGCAAAATGCCACCTATTACAGTCAAAGTTATCGGAAATCCTCCGAAAATCCTAGAGAATATTGAATGGATGACTGAAGGTATTAAACCGAATATAGAGGAGAAGGTGTGAACGAAACCAGAACCAACAGCCTTAAAGAAATTTGTGATTCCAGTAGTACTGGACGCATTAAATATTCATCACACGAGCTCACCATTGTCTCGGAAAGTCAGTACTTAAAGTATCTCTGCTGATGACCTTGCAACCTGACGAGCATAGGTATCGCGTGCAGATGTAAGTGCCGCTTGTTTTTGAAACAATAAAACCTTGAGTCTGCTCAATTTGTCAAAATTCACATTTGAAGTAGCGTTATGGGGCTAAATCTCAGGTACTTCCCTCTGTCGTCTAGGAGGAAAAAGTATGTTTCCGCAGCATGTAACAATCTCAGAGACCGAAACAACATAAACTATTCTAGCTCGCATCCCACAATAGTTCTCACTACTGAGGAGGACATAGCTGCCATTCAAGAGCACCTGGAACGCAGGTCTAATCAAAGGGACTGGGACTCCCTTCCGATAAGAAGCCAGTTTCGCTGCCGAAGCACTGCATGCCCCATGCAAGGACAGCTGTTTACAAACCACCGAATGGCTGACAGAAGTCTCACATTCACTACCATTAAGAAAGACCTCTTGCATGCCACTGAGACATTTGTACGAGAAGGTGTGCTCCCACACCTCATGGATGTAACTATCACCTAGCTTTTCATATCTGCCCACTGGAATGTGTTTTAAGCAGGACGTGAACTGAAGTGTAGGAATAGGCAGATTAATGACCCTGTGTCTTAACCACTCAGCAAATGGTATTTCAGCCACAGTAAAAGGCAATTTTTCTGATTTTTCAATTTTTAACATGACATAAGTTGCTTCTTTCTTAGCCATTAGTTGTTGTCACATTAAATTGAATGTGAAAAATATGTCCCTCACGCTGACATGTTGCCAGGGAACGCGACCTGCCTTCAGTGTTTATAGTGTCTAACCTAACTGCATAATGGATCTTAGTTGACTCTGACCATGGTGTAAAGAGGACATGTCGCTCTGTACTATCTTTATTGCAGAGGAAACAATGTTATTTAAGCTGTATATCCAGTCGGACAGGGTATTAATCCCATTGTCTACAACAGCTAATGCCTTCTGTAAGTTTTTGTGATCTATTTGCTTTAATCGGGCAGCAGCTTCTTGTTGAGAAAGCTTTGAAATGTCATTATAGGCTGCATATAAGAAACGCTTTCTGCGTTGTTTTCTGGGCCTAACAGGAAATCCTGTAAGTCAGTGTTATTAGACAGGAGACTGAGGTGTTCTCTAACAGCAGCTTGTGAGGAACTCTTCAACCATTGCTGGCATAGCTTCCCTAACACTGTATTTTGTTACTATACCCGCATGTTCTGATAACACATAGCGAGGGTCAGGCCTACTTGTTCTAAACACCCGAGGAGTTTAAAAAATTTTATGACACCCATTGGTATCTATTGAACACAATAACCACCCACCAGGACGTGAAAGTGAAGCATTAAATGTGCCATTTTGGACCCATTCATCGAGCTAATCTTCAGTTGCATTTATATACTTCTGCCATTTGTAAAATTTTGCAGGCCAGGAACACTGGGCGCATTCAAATCCTTAATTTTTGCTAAGCCTAAACAGATTGTCTGTTGTACAGCTGTATTTAAAAATATAATAATTTGAACAGGTATCAGGTATGCTCTGAATAAAGCTTCCTATACCCTTTGCCATTTTTTTGTTCCCCACACAGTTTTTAAGTCAATCAACTTCAACCAATATTTATAGCCTTCTTTAGCCAACCAGGAAACAAAGGAATCTGAATAGATGAATTTTGTATCTGTCAATAATATATGTACATTTTCCATAAATGGCAATTTGAGATAATATGACTCAGCATTTTAAACATTGTCCCCAGAAAAATATGCAAATGTTTCAGAATATGCTTTAGAACTCCCTTGTGGTGGAGTTGGACAATGTTCCCATGGTGTGTAATTAAAAATAGTCTTTGGGGTACTTGCTCTATGAATGAAATATTTTCCATAATAATTATAGCAAAACATGTCACCATAATTCTCTTTGGATTGATAAACATCCTCAGCTTTCAAATACAGTAAAAGACTGGAATTCAGTCATCATAGAATCAACTTATTTCACATCCCAGTCACCAGAAACAACTCCGGGTATCATTACATCGTTCATAGAAAGTTTAAACACATATAGGCCCCCATTACAACCCTGTCGGCAAATCCTGCTTACCGCCACGCTGACGGCCGCTAACTTACCGCAGCAGCAGCAAATATTAGTTCACCATATTATGACACACACCAATCCGATAGAATACAGCCACATACACAAATATGCCAGACCAAAGGTCAGAGATAAACTGGCGGTATCACAACCCACACTGTTACGCCAACAGAACAACGCCCATCACATTGTGGCTCACGAATCACCACGGCGGACATTCAACGGCGGTAAACCATTGGCGGTAAATACCGCTACGCTCACAATGGACACTCACATACAAAACAACACTACACTGGACAATTAAAACAACACACACCTGACACCCATACACACACCACACCCCTATAAAAAAAAACACCCACATTACCAACAACCCTATATGATTACAAATTATTGGCATGAGATTGACACCAAGAGCACTGCCACAACTACATACACACACCACATAGACCCATACAACCCTCACACACACCACGTCACACACCCCAACACTTTACCCAACACACCCTCACCAACACACATCACATAACACCCATGGCACCCCCGTTTTACTGAAGAGGAGTTAAGGGTCATGGTGGAGGAAACTATCAGGGTAGAGCCACAGCTATTTGAGCACAGGTGCAGCAGATATCAATAGCAAGGAAGATGGAGCTATGGTGGAGAATTGTTGGCGGGGTCAACACCGTAGGACAGCACCCAAGAACAAGGGACGACATTAGAAAGAGGTGGAACTACCTACGGGGGAAGGTACATTCCAAAGCAGCAAGACACGAGCTCGCTATCGAGAGGACTGGCGGTGGACCACCACCTCCTCCCCCACAACTCACAGCATGAGAGGAGCAAGTATTGGCATTACTTCATCCTGAAGGCCTGGCCGGAGTCAGAGGAGGACATGACTCTGGTAAGTCAATTTTCAACAATTATCACCCCCCTACCTGCATGCCATCACATACCCCTACCCTCACTCCCATCACTCCACTCCATCCCACGCACTCCACCATCACATCTCTCTGAGCCCAATGCCAATCCCAGCATGCTGTACCAATGTATGGACACCTCTCACAGCCCTGCATGGACCCTCATCACTAATGCATGTGCAGCATATGGAAACTAACAATCCCACTATACACCAAAATACAAAGGTAAAAGCTGGCAGGGCAATCCCAACCACAGAGGGGAAGCCAGGAATATACAATATGTCATATACATGAAGCATAATACATCATTTACATCCCCACAGGTACCCCAGCAAATGTCACTGGAGAGGAGGCGCCACCACTGTCCAGTCCACAAACAGAAGAGTCCCACAGTGATGACAGTAATTCTGAACTTCAGGATCTGGACGATCCACCTGGCTCATTAGGGACCAATGGAAAGCCGGTCACCCAAGCCCAGTCACAGACCACTACAGAGCCTCCCCCATAAGGAAACAACACCACAGCACCCACCCAGAGTACCCAAACCTCAGTCCTCAGGACACGTCAATCAGCAGTGTGCCAACCTGTACAGGAACCCCAGGCCATACCCTTTCCCCCAAGACAATCAGAGACTTGTGGTCAGTGGCAGTGGGCACACCGTTCAGGGGACAGAGATACAGGCCAACAGGGACACTGGGAGGACTGCTGTGCACCAGGGGGAGAACAGGAGCAGGGAACCGACTCCCCAGGAGGTGCTCTCTGAGATCCTGGCAGCCTATCAACATTCCTAGGACACGATGGGCCAGATCCTAGACAACGTGCATGAGAACAGGCGGCTGCAGGAGGGACAGTATCAGGGGATCAGGGAGGACTTGCAGGCCATCAACAACACCCTCATCTCCATAGCAGGGGTTCTGGCAGACATGGCCAACATTATGAGGGAGGCAGTGTCACACCAGCGGGCCCCTGCCACTAGCCAGTCATCTGAACAGTCTTCCACTTATGGTGCCGCTAGTGGCCAGGAGGCCTCACCACTGGACCCACAGGCCACCAGCACCCATCCCCCTGCAGAAGGTGAACCACCCCGCAAATGTTCCCTGCGATCCAGACAAAAGCCAGAGACACTTGCCAAGACTACCGCCAGGAAATGAGACTATCTTGATTGTCCCCCTTGTGTCCCACTCAGTCGCCCTGTCCACCTTGAACTGCCATTGCTCTCCTTCCTATGTCCCCTTGGACAATGCACCTGTGCTACGAACGGACTGGAACAATACCCTGGACTTTCCTCCACCATCACCCCATCGCACTTCCCCCTCTATATATTAGTGCCTCAATAAACACCCTTGGATTTAAATTTTGAGTATGTCATGTATTTTAAATATGTATTGATTGAAAAAGGTACAAGCATTGCAAATGAACTGTACATAGATTGAGTGCAGAATCAATGACCTGTAGCTGGCTGTTGTGATCACACCAGGAGTATTTGTTAAATCATCAGCATCTGCAAAATGAATAGCCAGAGGTAACAGTAAGTGGACATAGAAGTGGGAAATACCAGCATGCCAATGCCACACAAAATACAACCAAAGTCATTGAAATGTAAAGTTCCACTGCCTCACCTGTGTGTCATTGGAAGTACTGACGGATCACAGATGTTCTGTTGTCCACATCCTCATCCTCTGCCTCCTCATCCTCAGTGTCCACAGGGTCCACTGCTGCCACAGGGGCATCTCCAGTCTCCTCCTCCTGCAGAAAAGGGACATGGCGTCTGAGGGCCAGGTTGTGTAACATGCAGCATGCCACCACTATCTGGCAGACCTTCTTGGCTGAGTAGTCACCTGCAAATATTGAGGCACAACATTTAGCCACTCACTATCCTATATGGCCCATACCATAGGCAATCAACAACATATACTGGGTGGGAACCAGGGCTCCCCTATTAGCCACACACTGTGCTACTGTAGCTGGGCCATCACATTTGGGATGCTGCTATTCCTCAGGACAAATCATCATTCACTGACCCTGGATCTTTAGCATTGATGTGGGAGATGTACTGGTCCGCCAAACACACCACCTGCACATTAATGGAGTGGAAACTCTTACGATTTCTGAACACCTTTTCATTCTGGCAGAGGGGGACAAACACAATATGTGTTCCGTCAATCTCCCCAATAATACTGGGGATATGTCCCATTGCATAAAACCTAGCCTTCACAGTGGCCAAATCCTCAACCTGGGGGAATGCAATGTAGCTGCACATGTGTTTTACCAGGGCAGACAACACTCGTCAGCACGACTGAGAACATTGGCAGTGACATCCCTGATGCCAAGCCCACTATCACTTTGAAAGAACCAGTTGCTAGGAAATGGAGAACTGATAGCACTTGCACAAAAGGGGGGATCCCAGTGGGCTAACGGATAGCAGATATCAGGTCAGGCTCCAATTGGGCACACAGCTTAATGACTGTGGCCCTGTCCAGTCTATAGGTGAGGATAATGTGCCTGTCCTCCAGTGTAGCCAAGTCCATCAGTGGTCAGTACACAGGGGTATGTCTCCATCTCCTATTCATCCGCAGTGGTAGGTATTTATGGGACAAAAGAGTGAGGAGGCTGTCACAAACTGAACAATGGAGCCACAATAGTAGTCCGCAATCTGTAAACATCCTATGGGACAGTGTGATTTGTCAAGTATGTGCCTATTTATCTTGTGACGCAGCATTATTCCATAGGCCTGTTCCCCCCCCGAAATGGCATCCGCCTGTCCTGTGTGGAGGGACAGGTGGAAGTGATGTAATGCTGCTGACATTGTGTGTTGTTGCGGTAGGCGGTCGGGAACCGCTGTGCAACTCCTCATTGGTTATAATTGGGCCCTATGGGGTACAGTGGCCAATGGGGATCTACGCCGGAGGCGACGGTATGCACTGCCGCGGACGTGACTGCCATTTTCTATCAGATTCCTCACTTGTTTCTTCACCTTCCATAGGAGAGGACCTACACTGCATGTGCTGCTGTGACCTGTGTCTGGAACCTACCATGGCCCATGTGACCGGGGAAAGAGCCCCAGCCTTCACTTCAGAGGAATTGGAGAGACTGGTGGTTGGGGTCCTATCCCAGTACAGACTGCTGTATGGGCCTCCAGACCAACAGGTGAGTACACTGTGGGCACAATGCATGTGACACTTCTGTGACCACCCCAGCTACAGCTGCCACCCCCGTACCAGCACCACCCTCCCAGCAGCCCCTTAGCGAGCTGCCCGTGCCTGCTCACCTAGGAGGGTGTGCATCTCCTTTGCCCCAGACACCTCAAGCCCTGCTGCAGTGAGCCCTGCTGCCCTGAGTGAGGAGGGTATTGACCTCCTGAGATCTATCTCTGTAGGGCAGTCAACCATTGTGAATGCCATCCAAGGGCTGGCAGCCCAGGTGCAGCAATCTAATGCATTCCTGGAGGGCATTCACAGTGGATTGGCAGCCCAACAGAGATCGATTCAGGCTCTGGCCTCCTCTCTGATGGCAGCCACTGTCTCTGTTTCTACCATCCTCTCTCCAACTACCACTTCCCAGTAATATTCTTCTCAACCCCACCCCATCACAAGCGCACAGCCAGACGACCATGCACACAGGACAACGCCCAAGAGCGTCACAGGCAAACACAAGCACCACACTTCATCCCACGGGCACTCACACAAATACCATTCAGTTGCAGGCACAACAACATCCACTATTTCCACTGTCTCTCCCTCCTCCTCCTCCTCCTCCTCCTCCACCTACCACCCAGTTACATCCACACTCACACCTGCATGCACTACATCATCAGCCACTACCTGCATCATCACCACACCAGGCAGAACACACACCTCACTGGCAGACACCTCCACAACATTCATGCACGTCTCATGTGTCCTCTCCCACATCTGTCCCCCCTCCTAAAGTACACAAACACAAGGACTCAGACACCTAACAGCCATCCACCTCGGAACAGCATACAACCCATGCACCTGCACCCAAATCCAGCAAACACCTCCAACAACCACTCCCTCATCCTCCACTCCCATTACTTCTCCCTCTTCCCACTTGAATGTCCCTAAAAAGCTTTTCCTTTCCCAGATTGACATCTTCCCTACCACCCCGTCCTGCACATATGGCCAGGGTATCAAGGACCCAGCCAAGAACCTCAGCCAAACAGTCCACGGGCCCAGTTTCAGCAGCACCTACTAGTGGTGGAAAGGATTCCAGACCGCAAATACTAAAGGTGAAGGAGCCTGCACCAGCCACCAAGAAGGGGAAGGAGCCTGCACCAGCCACCAAGATGGGGAAGGAGCCTGCACCAGCCAACAAGAAGGGGAAGGAGCCTGCACCAACCAACAAGAAGGGGAAGGAGCCTGCACCAGCCACCAAGAAGGGGAAGGAGCCTGCACCAGCAGCTGTCACAGAGCCCCCACCGCCAGCTGTGGTTGTGCAGCCATCAGAGGGTGCAGAGGCTGAGCAGGAGCCTCCCACAACCACCACCACAGTGCAGCCAATGGAGGGTGCAGGGGCTGAGCAGGAGCCTCCCACAACCACCACCATCACAGTGCATCCATTGGAGGGTACAGGGGCTGAGCAGGAGCCTCCCACAACCACCACCAAAGTGCAGCCATCGGAGGGTGCAGGGTCTGAGCAGGAGCCTCCCACAACCACCACCACAGTGTAGCCATTAGAAGGGGCAGGGGCTGAGCAGTAGCCTCCCACAACCACCACCACAGTGCAGCCATCGGAGGGTTCAGGGGCTGAGCAGGAGCCTTCCACAACCACCACCACAGTGCAGCCATCAGAGGATGCAGGGACTGAGCAGGAGCCTCACACAACCACCACCGCAGTGCAGCCGTCACCGCCAGGAGACGCCATATAGTCCAGAATCCATGGGCTGCTGTGCAGCCTGCCCCCCTCCAGAACCAGTGGGCAAGTCACCCACTACAGAGACTGTGACCTTGTACTCCCCAGGACCAAGCACAGGGTATGTTGCCCCCTCCAGAACATGTGGGCAAGTCACTCACCTGAGAGACTGTGGCCTTCTACTCCCCAGGACCAAGCACAGGGCATGTTGCCCCCTCCAGAACCAGAGGGCAAGTCACCCACCTGAGAGACTGTGGCCTTGTACTCCCCAGGACCAAGCACAAGGCTTGTTACCCCCTCCAGAACCAGTGGGCAAGTCACCCACCTGAGAGACTGCGGCCTTGCACTCCCCAGGACCAAGCACACAGCATGTTGCCCCCTCCAGAACCAGTGGGCAAGTCACCCATTTGAGAGACTGTGGCGCTGCACTCCCCAGGACCAAGCAATGAGCATGAAGCCCCCTCCAGAACCAGTGGTCTTGTTTCCTCATCCGGCTGGGGTACCCCCCCCCCCCGAGGTGCCTGTCTATTTGCCAACTGATGCCCCTGCATTGTTTTCTTAGTATTGGTGCAGGAATCGAGTGGGGCCTTGGACTTTGACTGTGAATTATGGACTGGGCAGTGTCCGTTTTTTGTACATTTGTACATATCTGTTGCATTGCCACATCAAGTTATTATTTTGATGTTGATCTTATTACAATCACTGTAGTCAATTCCTGTTGTCCTTGCATTATGTTGCTGATTATCGTGGACAGATTGATTATCTTGTGAAGCTGGTTGTGTGTATGTGTATGTGTGTGTGTGGGGTGTGTGTGTGTGTGTGTGTGTGTGTGTGTGTGTGTGTCACTCTCGATTTCCTTCCCCCCCCCCTTGTATGCTAGGCGGCTGTACTCACCGTCGTTTTCTTTGCCGGCATTAGTGTTCACCGGAGAGCATGACGTTGAAGATCATTGGAAAACTTGCAGTCCCGGTTCCATGGCGGCGTGGTTCTTCCCTGTCTCTCCAATGGTGAGTCCTTTGACTTTTGTGTTCTGTTTCCGCCAGGCTTTTGATGGCGTTGGTACTGCCACGGAAAAGGTGGTGGTTTGAAGGGTCATAGTATGGTGGGCAGTACTCTGTCTTCCGTCCGGCTGTAGGTGACTACCGCTGTGGTGACTGCTGTTCCCGCCCTGGCGGTTGGTGTGGTACATTGGCTGTCTTTTGGAGATGTCACCGCCATGGTCATAATTTGGCGGTACTTACCGCCAGCCGGTATTACCACCACTTTATCACCCACCGCCAGGGTCGTAAGGAGGGCCATAGTGTTTGAATGACCTCCGTCGGGCCGTATATATCACTTTGGGGGTCATTTTGACCTCGGCGGTCTTTTTCCAAGACCGCCAAGGGACTGCCATGCGGAAGACCGCCAGTGGTGGCGGTTTGCCGCTCGGCCTATTATGACCGTTGCCAGCCCCTTACCTTTTACGGACGGAGAGCTGCCAACAGCCATACTGGCGGGCGGCGGGGAAGTGGAGGTTGCTCCACCGCCACGCCATCAGAACACCGCCCAGCGAATAACGTCCTGTGATTCGGCGTGGCGGTGTTCTGTTGGCGGTGTGGTGTCGGCAGAGCAGCCCCCATGGCTCCCGCCCCTCCCGG
The DNA here is from genome assembly GCF_031143425.1 of Pleurodeles waltl. Lineage (NCBI taxonomy): Eukaryota > Metazoa > Chordata > Amphibia > Caudata > Salamandridae > Pleurodeles > Pleurodeles waltl. Next base: position 237,961,259 of record NC_090439.1, read on the forward strand.
AGAATCGTCGGACCAGGTAAGTCGATCGTCCGTGAGGGGAGGGCGGTGGGGGGTGTTGTGTGGGTGCATGGGTGTGTGCGTGTGTGTATGTAGTGGGGGGGGGTGAGTATGCTGGCGGTGGTGTTGTGAGGTTGGGAATGAGTGCATGTATGACTGTAGGTATGTCTATATGGTTGTGTGCGTGTATGTTTGAATGTGGGTGTGCATGTCTGACTGTGTGTGTGGATGTTGGCATGTATGTCAGTCTGTGTGCGTGTATGTGTGTTGGTGGTGCCTGCGTGTGTCGTGTGTGTATGAGTGATGTTATGTTGGGGGTCGGGGTGGGGAGTGGGTCCTGCCACCTTTGGGGGGTGGCAGGGGGGGTATGGGGTGTAGGGGAGGGAGACCCCTATCAGTGCCAGGGAAGGATTTCCCTGGCACTGATAGTGCTTACCGCCATGGATTTCATGGCAGTTTCAAACCGCATGAAATCCATGGCGGTCAGCCGGGTCAAAATACCGCCGGCGGTATAGTGACGGCGCCAGGTCCAGCCCGGCGGTCGTCTCTGCCCTGGCGCGCGGAACGGAGAACCGGCAGATGACCATGGCGGTAACCGTTATGGTCATAATGCAAAAAAAAGACCGCCATCCTGTTGGCGGTCTTACCGCCGCTTCTCCGCCTTCCGCCACGGTCATAATGACCCCCTTTATCCCAAACAATCCTATCAGGAATTGGTATAGCGGAAATGTTCACGAAAGACAAGCCTCTGCGTACCTTGTGAGAAGAAAAATTGGATTTTAGGACCTCATCCACCAGTTCAACTGTTGATTTTTTCAGGAAGGTAATGACCATATATGAATAGAAAGAAAATAATAATAAAGCAAATCCAAAGGAGGAAAGCTAATACAGTCAAGAAAAGCCACAGATAGTTCCATGGAAAAATAAAGCAATTTGTTTTCAGCCAGTTTATCAGTTTACGTGTTTTTGGCAGTTAAGATGTATAGGAGACAAATGAGTCCGAAAAGGTGTCCTTGATGTCGGCAAAGTATCCAGAAGCAGTTCATGCAAAAACTGGAGCTGCATTTGAAGGAGGAGAACTGGTAGGAGTCTCCAGCGGTGGTTCACTGTAAAAGACGCCATCCATCTGTGTAGAAGTTGACTCAACTCGATCAGCAATTTCTGTGTTAATTGTTACAACTGAGGTTAGTGGAACGAATACAAGATCATTTTCCACCCTCCTCAAGCTCGGAGATGTGTCAGCGTTGCTGCTCAAAACTTGTAGAGGGACATCTTGACCAGTAGTGAGCGGGAGTCGGGTACTACTCGTTGTTCCTCTTGGTCTGTTGTGCATGATCGGCCACATGGTGTAACTTGACATTATCGATGGAGACAAAGCGATTTTCTTTAGCACCAGGCAACGGTGATAGAATGACAGTTCTGGTACAGTGTATTCCCAGGACTGGGACCGGTGCGCGATAGGAAGGACCAAACTCCTTTTTCACAGCAACTTTTTCATGTATTAGATCCCCAACCTTTGCAATCCAGCCGGTGGGTGTTATTGGTACATCCTTAATTCCTACGGAGACAGCATTGGCAGAATCATTGTCGCCACGGAACTGTTGTAATTCCTGTAAGACAGTGACATGTTCATTTATGTCCAAAGGTGTTTCTGCCGCCTCCACGCTAGGACCATCAAGATCTGGAACAGATCCAAACAGGCACTCGTATGAAGTATGACCTCCCCAAGGAACTTCTGGGCAGATTATTAAGTGCTCTCTGGACTCCATACAGGAGATAAAGGCAACTAAGACCCGTACCTAATACTCTGGCTGTTAAGGATTGCTTTAAATATCGGTTTCGTCGCTCCACTACACTATTTCCCTCTAGATGAAATGGAGACGAGTAATGGAGTTGGACCCCTAACGAAGCCCTGGCGTCCGTGAATGCCCTTGAGACAAAAGCAGGGCCCTGGTCCGAGTGGAAAGCCGCAACTGCATATGTGCTGATAAAGACTTGCAAATCTTTAATAACAGTTTGAGTGTCAGCCGAGCATTGTGGCCACACCCATAGAAATCTGGATGAGGAGTCAACAGCGACTCAGTTGTATTTGTATACACTGTCCACTGTTAGAGAACTGCAATGGTCCAAGTACACATATTGTAATGGTTTATTTGAAATAAGGAGGGGTGTCTGCGGTGGGCGTTTGATGGTGGACCCCTTAATTTGTTGGCAGATATCACAACGAAGGACATACTGCTTGGTCTGTTTGTATAGACTTGGCCACTAATAACGTGCTTGCAATAATGATCTTGTAGCCGCCACACCAGTATGGGCAGAAGCCACCTCCTCATGCACTGCTTTGATCAACTCTGGTCTTAGGTATTTATTGGGAATTACTCGAACTCCCACACCTGGTATTTTTACTTCTGCGCTAAGAAGCCTCCCATTCGGTAGGAATATTTAGCAGCAAATGCTTTTGGTAAAGGCGTGCCTTTAGCCGTGGCTTTCACGGCAGGCCAAATGTCACATCCGGTTTCGTTCTAGAACAAGTTACTGCAGCAACAGAAGCCGTAGCTACTGCTGATTTGGCTGCTTCATCGGCCAGTGTATTCCTAGCAACGTGTATTCCAACTGGCTGGTGTCCAAGTGTATGTACATTTGGTAGCGTTTCCTTCAGATCCGCTACTTCCCCCCACAGAAGCCTGTGTTTGATGGTGTAACCTTTAGAATCTTTGAACCCATTCTGAAGCCAGTAATGCAGATATTTATTAAAGGACTGGACACAATAGTACGAATCACAGACAATCAGCGTTAGCTATGTGGGATCCGTATGTTCCAGCGCCATCACCAGGCCTTCAGCTCTGCTAGTTGTGCAGTGCAATTCCCTAGGGTTTGCGTAAAGGTATGTTATCGATAGAACTTATTACCCTCCATGTAGCCACTTACGACTGCGCAAGAAGCGGATTATTGGTGTTTTGTGCCCATTGCTGGTTGTGCTGAGCCATTGGTATACATGACTCTTTGGTATTGTTCAATAGGCAATATATTTGCCGGAAATGGGTTTTATAGTTCATAGTATTTGGAGGTTGTAACTGTGCTCATTTTTCCAAGAATTGTGGTGCTGGGCTCTTTCCTTCATTTGACAGCTCGTATCCCAGAAACAGGATGCTAAGGAAGGCTATTTTTTTTTTTTTTTAATTGGATTTATAGCCGAACTCGGCAAATCCCGCAACAATGCGGGCTACCTGTCTTAGCTGTTGCAGTAATTAATTGTCTGTAAGGTAGATGTCATCTGCGTAGGACAATGCTTCCGGGTCAATGTCGTGCAATATTGAAGTTACACAAGCCGCGAAAAGTCCTGGACTGTTCTTATACCCCTGTGGTAAACAACATAATTGTTTCTGGGAGCCTAGTGTGCTGAAACTTGTTAAGTCTCTACTCTCAGGTGCTATATTTTAGCAGAAAAAAACATTTGAAATGTCCAGTGTTGTTTTGTATTTTTTGAGCACTGTGTTGTTCATGAGTGCTGGGTTGTGAGAGTTTTGTATAGCGTATGTGCTTGTATGACTATTTAAGTGTTTGTAGTCTAAGACTATTCTGTACGAATGGTCCGATTTAGCTACTGGGAACAAAGGATTATTCATTGGTGAGACACAAGACTGCATTACGCCCTGGTACTCTAGTTGTGTGAGGAATTCCCTCACGGGTACTTTAGCATCATGTTTTATTAGGTATTGTGGTTGAGGTTAGGGTTGATTCTTAATTTGGAAATACATGATAGGGGGAATCTTTATCCCACCCTAAGTGGTTCCGATATAATGCGGGTGCTTGCGCTAATGCCCAATCAATGGCATAGGATTCTGCGACCTCATTGGGAACAAGAGGCGAAAAAGAAGGTTTGATGACCTCTTACCTATGTGGGCAAGTACGGACAAATTCAGGTGGCCAATCCCTTTTGGCCAGCAGAATATCATATATGTTTATGACATGGTCCCAAAACATCGCTTCGATTGTGCGTTCAATGTCTCCTTCTAATTGTAACGTTACTTTGTACACCCTATCAGGTGTGGAGACTCGCATGTCTGCAGTTTCAACTTGTAAGAAGTCATCAGTTGCCTTCTCTGCCAGATGCTCTTGAAGATTCTGGCAAACTATTGTGACCTCTGCTGCGCTGTCTAGCAGAGCTAGTGCCCACTTTTTGTTCTTTAATAGAGCCCTCTTCTTGAGTGGCATGACGAATCGCAACTGCTGCCACTTTTTTTATTTTTTTATTTGGTGTTTTTGTTGGGGAAGTTTCTCTTCTTTTTTGACAGAAACTTCTGTTGAGCATTGTGATTCCTGTCTCGGTTTCACGTACTCAGTTATTCACTCTGACCGCCGACCTCTCTCACTGCGTTTTTCCGGTGAGTTCTGAAAGGAGCGAGATTGGCGTGTATCAGTATATTGATATCTGTCAGGCATTTTGATATTATCTCTATTTCTGAGATTATATCTATTATGTGGGGTCTCCGTATGCGAAGATTCTCCCCTTTCTTTTTTAGGTGTTTGTTGTCTTTTAGAACCCTCAGGAGCTTGCTTGGTAGAATCTTTATTAGATTTACCCTGAAACTGTGGTTTTGTGTGTCTGGCCCCCGGACTATCTCGAGCAACATTAGAGTAGGTCTCCACGACAATCTTTGGCAGCTCACGTTCTTGATCCTGTGGAGGAACGTCCCAGAGCTACATGCGCACTCCTAGTGCAACTGCTTCCCCTTTAAGGTTACATAATATGATTGAAGATACAGTGGCAAAATTGACCATAAGTTGCATCCCCAAATCCAGGGCCGGGGCAGCCCCGTATTTATCTTGAATTTGTTTGAACACTTTGGGTAGATTGGCAAGTGTGGGTGTACAGTATGCGGTTGTATAGAGCCTGGCAAATACTGTGCCCCAAATCTTGCAGTTTTCTACTGTGGGAACCATCCCAAATGGCAAGCACATAGTTAATATTCTATGCTTAACCTGAGGTCCGTATGGGGAAATACTACTTCGAGTGCATTTATTTTGTGTGCTAACCAAAATGGAATCTCTTCACGTTTGGTGGGTAGTTTACCCATGATTGAATGTACAGTCGCAGGACAAATGCCTGGCGTTACTGCATGTGGTTGCACCGGGGCAGCACATGCTGGATTTGTATTTAATGTTTGCATTACAAACTGTACTAACCACCTGTATATTGCCGTAAGCTCAGTATATAAGCAGCGGACTTCAGCTACCGCCAAGGTTGCTGCATCCCGGTGCGGTGTATATATGGCCAATAAAGCCCAGGTACGGCCATCATTACTTAGGGGACCTATCCTAATGTGTAAAATTGTATGTGGCAGGGCGCCATCAAGCCAATTATTATGTTCTTGATAAGATAGAGTTATTTCTAGATATGCATATGCTCTATATTGAACTGGTATGTTTGCAGGTGTATAGTGTTGAAATGTATTTGAGTTCCCATCAGCTGCTGGAAATGTGACCCAATAGGAAATTTCTGTCCTATAGGCTGGATGAGCCTCAACAACAAATGCAACAGGAGCCCACTGGGCCGTTAGGCCATGTGCCAATAAATATGCAGTAAGGGGTGGTCGCATATTAACTGCAATTGCTACCTGTTGCGGGTTCGCCATGATGAATGGTAATTTTGTTCAGCGATATGCACACCAAATTAGGATTATCCTTTTAGAGTTAATGCTTGAACAACCTACAGTGTTAGTTAGGTACTCCCTACTTAGCTGAGGAGGAAAATCCTCAATACCACGGATGTCTCCGAATATAGTACTGAGGTGTCTTTGCATGCAGTGAGACAGAGATACTTAGGAGGACGGACCCGAAAATGAGTGCCTGATCAAACGTTGGCCGCACCATGTCGGGTAAGTTCTCGTTATCCTAATGAAACTACTGGAGTCGGGCAGCAGAATCACTTGTACTACGGGAGACTGGGTCTGAACCCACACCAGGTGATACCTGTTGACCTAATCTGGGTTTTGTTCCGGCTAACTAACAGTGCCTCATCTCCACCAAAGAGCAGGGATGATTGGGCAACCAGGCGCATGACACAAATGACTCCTCAGGGAAATCGTGGTCACTCAGATCTCATCCGTTTCTCTCAGTCACATTAGTCTGACGTATGCAAGGACAATCAGAGACAGAGTATAGTTCAATAAGGTTTTATTGAAGAAACTGCATCTTAGATAATAAAGCATGTATTGCAATAACTAGGACGATGAAGCATGACAGGATGAAAATTGTGACAAGGAGAGTAAAACATAAAAATAACACTACCATATTGTCAATACAGCCTTTTAGAATAGTTCCTACCTAGACTATGTTAGTGCACAGCATGTTAAGCTCTAATTCTGCCCTTCAGGTTCCCCTGGGAAGACATCATCCCTCATACATGAGCAAGAGGCCTGTAGTCTACATAGGCAGCTGCAGCGCAGCACTCAACAATCAGCATACAGTCGTGGTCATCTGGCTGGAATCTCCCTCTACCGTACATAGGTCAAAGTAGTGTTTTTATAATAAAACAGCTGATGTTCCAAGAAAGGATCCCCAAGTAAGAGTGTGTATGTTTCTGTGAACATCAGAGACAAAGCGTACCACTTTTGCCAGCAGCCTATCTCACTGCAGCCTTGAGAAAAGCAGAGTGAACAGCCTAGGCAAAAAACAGCTAGACAGAGAAAATAAAACAAGACCCCAAATGTGGCTATTGTTAAAATAATAAAAACAAAGCTGAATATCTAGGTTAAAATGCACAGCGGCAGGCCTAGTTTGCTAAAATAACGTGTATAAAACCATAGCTAAAATGGCTACACAACACAATGAATATTCTTTCAGTTCACTGTAGCTTATTACTAGTAAGTCACACAATATATGGGGTCATTGAGATCTTGTGTTGTCTAATTCAAACAATGCATCAGTTAATGTATCAGATAACACCCATGCTATTGATTCATGATGAGGCATGTTTTATGGAATATAATTGAAAGAGATCAAGTTTTATTAACTAATTAGTGGCATAGAAATAGCCACGTGGCAGCTAATAAATCTTCAATTTCAAAGGCTTAATAGAGAAAATAACCTAGAAATTAAAACATGCACAGTTTATACTGTGGTGGATGAGTTTTCTCATCTTAGTCTTAATTTTGCTTTGCTGTTATGTGGTTCAGTACTAATAAGGCCAGCTAATTCTAAACTACTGATCTGTCCTATGTGCAGCCCGTGTTCTGCACTGTCCTGATGCTGTTATCAACTGACGCTGGAAAATGGTGACGCTCTGTTCGACGAATCAACTGCTGTTTGCTGCCCCATGAATAGAGGTATCACTAAATGTGGTTCCCTGTTTTCCCTTTTAGTTTAGACGCTTACACCAGCAAATGTTTGTAGCAAGTTACTTAGTTAGATATTTTCCACATTATTTTGCCTTCTTTTATTTTTGCTATTGCCTGCATTTGTTAGCCCATTCCCACACATGCAAGTCACAATTCTGTTTAATGTTAGGAATGGCCCAGCTCTGAAACTGATTTTGAAAACTGTATTTTGATGATTTACTGATGTCACCATCATCTGCTTTGAAATCTGGCAATAAACTGCATAAACTGTTATTGTAAATCTACATAATTCTTTTAGCGTGTTTAACAGTATTGATGTTTAGTAGGTTGAATCTTTTCAGATGTTTTGGTCAGCCTATGGTGTTCATGTATGTTTATAAGTTAGTTTTGCGTACCATTTATGTAACATAGATTTTGGGACCGTAATAAAGCTGTGAAACTTTATTCAGTTTGAAGTTTGATTTAGAGTTGAATTATTCATGGTGTTTAAAATCTGTCTATGGTATAATGTCATTGATTTGTGATTGAATGTTTAAGACTAGTAAAGAAGCCTCAACAGTTCCTGTAACCACAGGTCCAGTAGTCCCGTTGTGTGCCCAGGGTAATACTGAGAGTGGTCCCCAGATACCAAATCCATTATCAGCAACTAATTTACCTTTCAGCACTAATGCAGAAATAGAGAGACTGAGCACTACTGTGCCAGCAATGATCCCTATGGATTCTTTCAGTTCGAACCAGACACATAATGGTGTTGGTTCACTAATTGACTTAACATGTGCCCCATACTCGATGGGATTATCTGTAACGGCTGAACGGCAGACTATAAGAGCCCCATGAGATGTTCCACAGTTTGTGCCCCGAAACAAAGGTAATTACATTAGTTTACAAGGGTTGACAGCCCAACAACTGACTGAATGGTTACATAATTTAAGCAGAGCTTCAGCTTCAGGAAATATGCCTGAGGGAGAAGAGATATTGAACATGGCTAGATTAAAATTGGAGTTAAATTAAGTGATTGAGGTAACATTTGAATTAGACAGATTGAATTCTTACAATGAAAATGAATTGAGCATCATTTGCAAAGATGTTACTCTTCGTGCAGGACTTGTTTATAAGAAATTAACTAATTTGGCGGATAAATATGAAATCGTAATGGATATATCCGAACAGTTGAAGAAGAGTTACAGATTAGATTTGATTCAAGAAGAGATATTGATAACAAGAGAACACCTCAAATTAAAATTCACATTAAGGACTTCCAGAGGATTCAATCTTGGGGAGCATTAGATGAATAGGAAGGCAGATGGGCAAAGATATGAAATCAGAATAAGAAGCCGACTGCATCTTCAAATGATGTACAGCAGGCTGAGGGAAAGGTAAAAATGATGCCAATGAGAGAAATTCCGGAAGGTAATTGTGGTCATGTCCCTAGGAGCAGAAGTGACATACTGTCATTTACAAATGACTGCCCAAAGATGAGGGAGAAACCAGCAAACAGAGAGGTTTGTCAAGCTTGCAAAGTGATTGGGGTAGAATTTAAATACTTTATTCGTGATTGTGGTTCCAGCAGATTTGTGGTTTAAATGTAAGAGGAGTATTGAGGCCAAAGCGTGAGCCGCTAAGAGATCCAGTAACAGATGTACCGCCTGAAGAGGTGATGAAAAACCAGATTTTCCTCCAAGGACACTGATTTGCAAAGAATTGATAGCACATCTCAGGAGGCAAAGGAGTCTGTTCATGCTTATTATGAAAGGCTGCTGAAATTGTTCAGACAATACAGTGGCACAGAAATTGAGCCGACAGACATGATTAATTTTGTGTTTAGATTTGTTCAAGGACTGAAACCTGATATTAGCAACATGAGTAAGAGTCATTTGATTTGCTGGCAAAGAAAGTCAATTGACGAAGTCCTGCAATACGCAAAATATTGTAGTGATGAGAATGAGATGAACATAAAAAGGTTTATGGAAACGGTAATGGTGATGCAGATTAAATCGACCCAAGCAGCTGGTATTCAGAGAATGCAGGATAAGGTGAATACAAGAGGAATGCAAGGATTGCAACAGCAAGGCAATGTGGTGCCTCACCCTAGAGGTAGATGTCGTGGAGTTCGAACAGATCCAAATGCGAATGTGGCTGATGTTCAGAACATGAAGAAGATGCTGCCTTGTCATGTGTGCGGCGGAGTCAGACATTGGAAGCGGTAGTGTCCCTATACAGGGCTGGAAATAAATGCTTAACCACTCGCATTGGAGAGTCTTATTTGATCAGGTCGAGCTATTTTTAATACTTACTCGTCCCTTCTGGAGAGTTGACACTGAACAGGTGTTCTGTTCAGCTGAAAAGTAGGGGGGGAGGCAATAAAAGATGCCTTTAAATCTTGTTCTCATGTCACATTGTTCTGTGTTCACAGACAGAGGTCAAAAGTCAGTTTTTCTTGGAATTAACTTTCAGTCTGACGCAGAGTTCCAGGACTTTTTGAAGCGAACTCTGTGACCTGCTGCTTAGAATGTAAAATAAAAGGATATAGGATGTCAGGTTTTTCCTAACACACAACATTTAAATGACCAAGTCAACTGTGCAAACATTTCAAAATATATTTCAGAATACTTTCCATGTTGATGTTCAAAGGATATGTTTTCTGAAACTCAATTTTCACAGATTGTTAATACACTATATAGTTTATCAGTAAAGCTGAAAGTTAGTGGAGAGGTTTTTGGACATTTCTTGGAAAGTTACTGTGTGTAGATGACAATATGTTACCACATCATAGTTTAGTAATATATTTATTAAAAGTGAGTGTTTAAACAAACTGAGAAACACTCCTGCCTTAATAGCAATGTTGTTAGTAAACTAAAAGAAGTCCTATGTTATGTGGGCTAGACCTCATGGGTATGTGGGCTAGATACTTGTGATGCATGCAGCAAACTTTAGTCTACTTAATCAAACAAAAGAGGTTTTTATTGTACTGGAGAAATGATGAGCTCACATATTTGAAGGGGCAATCATTTGTGAGAATTAAGAAAAAGGCGACTTTGTAAACTATTTGCCAATTTGAGACTCATTTACCGGTCAAGTACATTAAAGCTAGGTCGAGTAGATTATTTAAGTTATTCGACCAGCAGGTCTAGTAACTTGTTTATGATTTTTCGAGCCCTTCTATAGTAATGTAATAATTTGGTGCAAGGTGGTGGTGTTGCATAGATGGTTGACAACAATCAATTTCAAAATCAGAGAGTTCAAAGGCCCTGAATTCCAAGCATGAATGTTCCTGTAGAAGCAATCCAAACAGGTTCCCCAGCAACAAGTGCAATTTCCCCAACAGCAAATTCATGTCCCATAGCAGATACCACAAGCTCCAATGGCACAGCAACAGGTGATGGTTCCTAAGCAGAACGTGAACCAAAGAGTAAATCCACATGGAAATAAGTTAATAACACAATGCACATTGATTGATTTCACTGATGATGAAACCACAGAAGAATGCATGAGTGAGAGCTCATAAGAGGAAGTCTGCGTGTTGGCTGCCTCATTGGAGGTAGATCAGTGTGGTCCTTATGTGAATGCAAGTGAAGTGTGATGGGTCATGACGTTTCATTCCTAGTTGACACAGGAGCAATACATTCCACTGTCAGACCTTCAGAAGTCCCTGATGTGCCCCTTTCAGGAAGAACAGTTCAGGTTGTAGGAGTAGCAAATCAACATTTGGTAAACCTGATTACAGAGCCCATTGGAACCTTTGAGGGTATGCACTGATTTGTGGTTTGTGATTCAAGTCCTGTGAGTCTGTTAGGAAGAGACTTACTCTGCAAATTAAAATGTTCCATTACTTGTACACAATAAGGAATAGAAATTCAAACCAATGATGATGAGACTTATAGTCAAACTGATGAGATGTACCCTCTCATTACATTGTTCCTGCATTAACAGTTAAAGACTTGCCTAAAGAATTGCAAGACATTTTAACACTGAGAGTTTGGGATATCTCTGAAAAAGATATTGGACTTATTCAAGTTGCAGTTTTCCCTAGAACCCCACAGTATCACATGACCCCAGAAGTGATTGAAGGTATTACCCCAGTAATTGCAGATTTTTTTGAGCAGGCAGTCCTAAAAGAAGTGATGAGCAGCCAATGTAATTATCCAATTATGGGTTTGCGAAAGACAATTGGGAAATATCATATAGTTCAGGATTTGAGAAAGGTGGATAAAATTGTGGTATCTGGTTGACCCATAGTGTCAAATCCTTGTGTGATTTTATTCCAGATTCCATGTGAAGCAGAATGGTTTTCAGTTATTGATTTGTCACAAGCATTTTTCTCAGTGTCATTGCACAAGGATAGTCAGTTCGTCTTTTGTTTCTGATTTGGCTACTTTATGTATTCATGGTGCTATACTCCACAGGGGTTTTCGGAATCACCATCAATTTTAATCAGATCTAGAAGAAGAATTTAGAGTCTTTGAACATGCCATTTAAGTTTGCTTTACATTGATTATCTGATGGTTGTGGGGAATACGCGTGAAGCTTGCAGACAAGATACCATAGCGTTACTGAATCATTTCGGTGAACACGGACACATGGGTTCACCTGCTAAATGACAGTATTGTCAGAAAGAAGTAAAATATTTTGGTCACCAAATTGAGAAAGGTGCGAGGAAAGTGTCCTGAGAGAGAGTTTCAGTAATCATGCAAATGAATCCCCCAGTTACAGGTCAGAATGTTTTTGGGCATGGAGAGCTATTGCCGCCAATGGATTCTGAATTTTTCTGTAACTTCCACACTGCTGCAGAGTTTAACATACAAGGAAGTCACAAATCCAGTCCCCTTCGATGTAGAATGCATGAAAGCTTTTACTGAGTTGAGGGAGAGTTTGTGCAGAGCTTCAGCTTTGGGAATGATGAAGGCTTTTGCACTTTTTGGTCATGAACGTGATGGTAGTGCTCTTTCTGTTTTGATGCAGTCACATGGAGGAACTAACAAGCCAGTGGCATATTTTTCCGCCACATTGGATCCTGTAGCTGCTGCTTTGCCCGGCTGTCTGAAAGTTGTGGCTTCTGCTGGTGTGAGTATCAGCCACTGTAAAGGAATTGTGATGGGACATCCTTTACCTGCCTTCGTCCCTTACTCAGTGGAAATACTCTTGACCCATTCGAAAGCCCAGTATTTGACCAATGCTCATCTTACTCAGTTTGAATTATTGATTCTTGGATCCCCTAAGGTGGTGATCAAGAGGTGTTGGAGTTTGAACCCTGCTACATTAATGCCTGTAAATGTTGATGATACAGATGATATTAATGAAATGCCTCGATGTTACTGAACTGTGCACCAAACCTAGACCTGATATTCAGGTTACTCCTCTAGAGGAGAATTACCATTGTCTTTGTTGATGGCTCCTGTTTAACAGACAGTGAAGGTACTCTGAGAGCTTCTTATGCAGTTTGCACACTCTCAGGAGTGATTAAAGCTTCATGGCTTCAAGGAGTTGTTCCTGCTCAAGTAGCCGAATTGGCTGCTCTTACAAGAGCATGCTGTGTCCGAGCAGCTTAAAGTAACAATACGCACAGATAGTCAATATGGATTTGGTGTTGTGCACGACTTCAGAGGAAGAACATAGAAGTTGGACAAAAGCAGGTTGTGATACATATTATCATGGTCAGGTTCTACTCAGTAGAGATGTAATGATTCGCACATTCAAACAGACATGGTTTAATCCCAGATTTAGATTGGTTGCAGAAGCGGTATGTCACAAATGTGTTCCATGCCAACAAATAAATGTAGGGAAATGCATAGTGGTTAATTTGAGCCACAAAGGTAGATTTGGAGGTCCATTTAACAGAATGCAACTTGATTTTATTGAGATGTCTGCCTGCATTGGATTGAAGTATGTTAGTTATTGTGTGTGTCTTTTCCAAGTAGATTGAGGCTTATCCAACATGTAAAAATGATACTCTCACTGTAGCTAAGCTGCTGCTCCGGGATCTTTTTAGTTTGTTATGGATTCCTGACTTCTTTGGAATCAGATCAAGGAACTCATTTTAATAATTAGATCATAAAGTTGTTGTGTGCATGTTAGACCTGGCACTCTTGACGTGGTTTTCCCGGTCTTTTTGCCTCTGCTCCTGTATTTTTGAGTGTGTGCTGGACTTTTTGTTTTGCTGGTTTTGGGTAATCTGGGCACTTTATCACTACTGACAAGTGCTAAAGTGTAGGTGCTCCCTGATTAAATTGTGGTGGCTATCCCTGATTGGCATAACTGATTTATTAGTAAGTCCCTAGAAAAGAGCACTAGAGGTGACCAGGGCCTGTAAATCAAATGCTACTAGTGGGATTGCAGCACTCATTGTGCCACCCACATAAGTAGCCCTGTAAACATGTCTCAGACCTGCCACTGCAGTGTCTGTGTGTGCAGTTTTGCACTGCCAATTTGACCTGACAGGTGTACCCACTTGCCAGGTTCAAACCTTCCCTTTTACTACATGTAAGTCACCCATAAGGTAGGCCCTAGGTAGTCCCGTGGGAAGGGTTCAGTATATGTAAAAGGTCTGACATATACTGGTGTGTTTTACATGTTCTGATAGTAAAATACTGCCAAATTGGGTTTTCACCATTGCACAGCCTATCTATACCATAGGTTAACATGGGGACTGCCTTTAAATATCTTTTAAGTGCAGTTTCCCATTGGACCCAGATAGAGATGTAGAGTTTGAGGTCTCTGAACTCACAATTTAAAAATACATCTTTAGGTAGAGTTGTTTTTAGATTGTCTGTTTGAAAATGCCATTTTTAGAAAGTGGGCTTTTCTTGCTTAACCATTCTGTGCCGCTGTCTGCCTGTGGAATTCACGTCTGGGTCAGACTGACAGTTGGGCTGTTTGTGAAACCCCCTCATACACTGACACAAAGGGAGCTGAGGGGTGTCCTGCATATCCTGATGAGTCTTCCTGGGCTAAGGTGTATAGGGAGGAGCTGACACCTGCACCTAAAGAACGAGTTACTTACCTACGGTAGCGCCTTTTCTGGTGGATACACTAGCTACCTGTGGATTCCTCACTCATTGAATTTTCCCCCCTGCGCCAGCTTCCGACGGAAATTTTCTTCCTAGCTTCTGCACGTCGAAGAGGACGTCACAATTGCCCACGCAACGCCGTCTGACGTCATACAGGCAATAAGAGGTCCTCGCCGACCTGCCGACGTCAGGACCAACATTTTTTACGTGCCTCTGAGACGAACAGACAAATACCAGACAAATATATATATACAATTGAAACAAATATTTATACAACAATATTTAATCAATTAAATGAAATAGATAAAACATCAACTCAAATATGGAAATACGCAAATATATATATATATATATGCATATATATATATATATATATATACATATATATATATATATATATATATATATATATATACATACATATAGACTATGTACAGCATCTTTACAATACCAACAGGATCTCACCCAAGGATAACTTGGTGAGACCAGACAGGCAACGGGGAGGCGGGTGGGACTGTGAGGAATCCACAGGTAGCTAGTCTATCCACCAGAAAAGGCGCTACCGAAGGTAAGTAACTCTTTCTTCTGATTGATACAACTACCTGTGGATTCCTCACTCATTGAATAGAGTCCCAAAGCAGTACCGCACTCGGTGGAGGGTGCCTGAATGGTCAAACAAAGAAATCCTGCAGCACTGACCGTGCCAAAAGGCCATCCCTCCTAACCTCCGAATCTAAGCAATAATGTTTTGCAAAAGTGTGGAGGGATGACCAAGTTGCGGCCTTGCAGATGTCGACCACAGGAACACCCCTAGCCAAAGCCGAAGAGGCCGATTTAGCTCTGGTGGAATGAGCTCCATTCCATCAGGGGGTTCTTTCTTTGCCGGAGAATAACACAGCTTAAATCAAAGAATGACCCACCTGGAGAGTGTTCTCATGTGGACTGCCCTTCCTCTCCTCTTTCCCACATACCCGATGAAGAGTTGATCCTCCAATCTAAACTCCTTCGTTCTGTCTACAAAGAAGCTCAGCGCTCTTCTCGGGTCCAAACAATGTAACCTTTCTTCCTCTTTCGAAGGATGAGGTGGAGGATAAAAAGAGGAGAGAGTAATAGTCTGACCCATATAGAAGGGTGAAACAACCTTCGGCAAGAAAGCAGCCTTGGTCCTCAACACCACCTTATCTACATAGAAGGATGTATACAGGGGCTTAACAGAAAGAGCCTGCACCTCACTCACTCTTCTAGCAGAAGTGATCGCAACAAGGAAAACAGTCTTTAACACCAATAACCTTATGGGGCAAGAATACATGGGCTCAAAAGGTGAACCCATAAGAAACGTTAAGACTAGGTTCAAATCCCAATGAGGCATAATGAAAGGAGTGGGAGGAAATTTATTAATGAGGCCTTTTAAAAACCTCAATACTAAGGGAGATTTAAATAAAGAAAGCTGGTCTGTAAGACACAGAAAGGCTGACAGAGCCGACAAATAGCCCTTGACTGTAGCAACTGCACAACCCCTCTGTGCCAGGGAAAACGCAAAAGACAAGATATCTGATAAGTGGGCACGTAAGAGATCAATTTGCTTCTCTCCACACCAATTCACCAATTTAGCCCACCTGCTAGCGTAGATAGATTTAGTGGAGTGTCGCCTGGCCGATAAAATAACATCCACTACCTCAGGTGGGAGAGAAAAGGAACTCAGGTTGCCCCGTTCATTCTCCAGGCATGAAGGTGCAGGCTCTGGAGGTGGGGGTGTAAAACCTGCCCCTGCAATAGCGAAAGGAGGTCTGCCTTGTGAGGGAGACTGAGTGGGGGGCACAGAGAGAGTTGGAGAAGATCTGAATACCATACCCTCCTTGGCCAATCCGGAGCTATTAAGATGACTTGGGCCCGGTCTTGGCGAATTTTCCTCAAAGCCTGAGGAATTAAAGGTATGGGGGAAACGCGTAAAGCAACTAGTCGCACCAGGACACCTGAAACGCATCCCCCAACGTTCCTTGCACCGGATACTGGAGGCTGCAGAACAACGGGCAGTGCGTGTTCTCCTGAGTGGCAAAAAGATCTACCTGAGGGAATCCCCACATCTGGAAGATTTGCCGGGCTAGATCTGGATGAAGACGCCACTTGTGATCGGTCGAGAAATGCCGACTGAGACTGTCCGCACGCACGTTCAAGACTCCGGCCAGATGGTTTGCTAACAAGCAAATCAGATGGTTCGTTGCCCAGGACCATAGCCGCAGAGCTTCTCTGCAGAGAAGGTACGACCCTACTCCTCCCAGCTTGTTTATATACCACATCGCGGTAGTGTTGTCTGTTAGGACCTGAACTGACTGACTGCGAAGGGAAGGGAGGAAGGCCTTGAGAGCCAGACGTATCGCCCGCAATTCCAACAGATTTATGTGAAACATCTGTTCCACTGGAGACCAATGACCTTTGACCTCCAGGTCCCCCAGATGAGCTCCCCACCCTAGAGTGGAAGCATCCGTTATCACTGTGGTCACTGGAGGAGGCAGCGAGAACGGCCTTCCTTGGGAAAGATTGCCGTCCGCAACCCACCATCTTAGATCCACTGCAGCGTCTCTGGAGATCTTTACCGATCCCTCGAGATCTCCTTTGTGCTGAGACCACTGCTTTAGGAGGCACCACTGAAGAGCCCTCATGTGCCAGCGAGCATGAGTGACCAACAGAATGCAAGAGGCTAACAGACCGAGCAGATGAAGGACCTTGAGGACTGGAATGACCGCTCCACTTTGAAACATTGGAACCAACGCCTGAATGTCCTGAATCCGCAGAGGCGGAGGAAAGGCACGATTCAATGTTGTGTCTAGTACTGCCCCTATGAACAGGAGGTGCTGAGAGGGCTCCAGGTGAGATTTGGGCACGTTCACCGAAAAGCCCAGATCGAACAACAACTGGGTTGTCGACTGCAGGTGACGCAGCACGAGCTCCGGAGACTTGGCTTTGATCAACCAATCGTCTAGGTAAGGAAATACTGCAATCCCTTTCCTTCTGAGCTCCGCTGCAACCACTGCCATCACCTTCGTGAAGACTCGAGGTGCAGAAGTAAGACCAAACTGAAGAACCGCAAACTGATAGTGTTGCGATCCCACCACAAACCGGAGATACTTCCTGTGTGACTTGAGTATCGGGATATGAAAGTAAGCATCCTGCAAGTCAACAGACACCATCCAATCTCCTTCGTTCAATGCCAAAAGTACCTGAGCTAGGGTCAGCATTTTGAACTTTTCCTGTTTGAGGTACCAATTCAAAATCCTCAGGTCCAGGATTGGTCTCAACTGACCACCCTTCTTGGGGATCAGGAAGTATCTTGAGTAACAACCCTGACCCCTCCCCTGCTCTGGAACCAACTCCACTGCACCCTTTGAAGGGAGGACTAGAACCTCCTGTTCTAGTAACAGGAGGTACTCTTCTGAACAGTAGGATGGGCGGGGCGGGATGGGGGGTGGAAACTCCCGAAAGGGAAGAGCATAGCCTTTCCCCACAATACAGGTAACCCAGGAGTCCGATGTTATTGCCTCCCACATGTGGAGAAAGTTCATTAACCTCCCCCCACAGGAGTAGTATGTAAAGGAATTGGTGGATGACTAAGGCTGCTTCCCATGCTGCACCCCTCCAGAGGAAGAGGCAGAGTGCTGCTGGGCGGCTCCTCTGGTTTGGACCCTACCCCTCCCCCTGTATGACCTATAGGGGAGGGCAGTGGCGGCCTGCTGCTGAAATCTGCCCCGAAAGGATGAGGATGAGCCACGACCAAACCCCCTAAATCTTCTGAACAGTCTAGAAGAAGCAGAAGAGGAGGCTTGCAAGCCTAATGATTTCGCTGTGGCCCTACTCTCCTTAAATCTTTCAAGGGCTGAGTCCGTCTTGGATCCAAAAAGTTTATCCCCATCAAAGGGAAGATCCAGCAGGGTTGACTGGACATCAGATGAAAATCCAGAAGAACGAGGCCAGGCCTGTCTCCTTGTAGCAACGGTAGTGCCCATAGCTCTGGCCACAGAATCAGTAGTGTCCAGCCCCGACTGAATTACTTGGGTTGCTGCAGCCTGAGCATCCGAAACCAGGCTCAACACCTCCTGAGACACCTCCGAATGGGCCGACTTTATCTCTTCCAGAAGGGCGTAGATGTACCTGCCCAAAATGCATGTGGCATTAGTAGACTTGAGAGCCATACTGAGAAGCCGGTGAGAACTCCTGACGTTGAGGAACCTCAAAAACAGATGGTGGAGTCATAGGCGAAGTCGACGAAGCCGGTGAAGCAGGAGGCGTCTGCGGCTGAGGTGTGATGGTGGGACTAACCTCCCATGTCTTTCGGCGCCGAACCGAAGGCGACCTCGAGCGTGACCGCTCCCTACTCGACCGGCGCCGAGATTCACGATGGCACCGGGAGTCACGGTGACGCCGGTGGGACCTGGGCGATGAAGATTTGCGCCGATGCCGCTTCTCCTTCTTTTTGGATTTCGCCAAAAAGAGTTTCGCCTCACGCTCCTTTAACGCCTTCGGGTTCATACGTTGACAGGAGTCACATTTCTCCACGTCGTGGTCGGAACTGAGACACCACAAGCAGTCTACATGTGGGTCTGTCACCGACATCTTGCCTCCGCACTCCCTGCAGGGCTTAAATCCCAACTTTCGCTGAGACATTTTTTCTCTCGAAGAAAGAAACAGTAACTGTAACTACGTAGAGTAGAAACAGTAGCTCCCTCGAAGAATAACCGTTGTTTGAAGGCACGGAAAAAAGGTAACTGACGTCGGCACGTCGGCGAGGACCTCTTATTGCCTGTATGACGTCAGACGGCGTTGCGTGGGCAATTGTGACGTCCTCTTCGACATGTAGAAGCTAGGAAGAAAATGTTCATCGGAAGCTGGCGCAGGGGGGAAAATTCAATGAGTGAGGAATCCACAGGTAGTTGTATCCATCAGAAAGGGCTGTGCCTGTCCTCACACAATGCAGTCTCCAACCCCCTAGAGTGTTTTTGGGGCCAGGCCTGGGAAAGGCAGGATCTTATGAATAACAGAGACTTTCCATTGAAGTTTATCTACTTCAAAGGCAGAAATTAGTGCAAGTAGTGGACCCAAAACCCAGACTTTTAGAATATTTCTGGATGAAGAGGAACCTCTGCCAAGGAGAAGAGCTGAAGAGCTGGAGGAGGAGTACTGCTATGGGTGCTTTGCTGGGATGGCCTGCAGTTGTTGCTTCTGCTTTAAAGAGGACAAAGACTGGACTTTGCTGTGTTTCCTGCATGTGAAGTTTCTCCAAGGACTTGGATTGAGCTGTCCCCTGATCTCAAGTCACAGGGCCATCAAAGACTTTAATTTGCCTTTGCTGTGACCCCCTACCCTGCCAAGTGGTGCCACATCCATTCCCTCTGCCCTTGAAAGGAAACTGGTGAGCCTAAGGTGAAAATCGACACACCAGAGCCTAGTGGCAGAAAAAATTGATGCAGCACCTGCACCGCGGCTGAAAATGAGATGGTAAACTCAATACCTCGCCAGTTCAGCATGGATTCATTGTTGCCGTGCATCTGGATTTTCCACGCATCGTCCCTGGGCGTTAAACCCTGCAACATCACCGCACAGATCTTAGGCTGCTTGTTTGGAAATTGATGCATCTCTTCCCTGCAAGGAAAGAATCAACTCATCGCTTGCCAGCAGAGAAAGAATCAGCGCACGGCCTCAGTTGCGAATAAGGAATCAACGCATTGCTTGCTTTCCCGACGCACGCTCGCCCATGCAGCTTTTTTTTTTATGCATACCAGGTACTTTGTGCTAAAACAAAGCATCCACTGATTTCTATTGATTATAAACATTGATATCGTTGCTTGTATATATTGGATGTTTCTCATTTTGGTCTTGTGTGAGTTAGATATATACTGGCAATTTTTCTAAACTGGTGTGGATTCCTTTTGTAGTGTTTTCATGGTGTTACTGTGTGTGTTGGTACAACTACTTCAAACATTACCTGCGAGATAAGCCTGACTACTTGTGCCAAGCTACAAAGGAGGTAGGCAGGGGTTATCCTAGATGTGTATCTCCCTTACCCTGACTAGAGTGAGGGTCACTGCTTGAACAGAGTGCAAAGAGTGAGGGTCACTGCTTGGACAGGGTGCAAACGGACTGACAACCAGAGACCCCATTTCTAACACTGATGATCAGTGGTGGGGATAGGACTTGTATTTGTACTTGACATACAGTGATTGGTGGACTCTACTATTTTATTGCAGACCATTACACAACCACATACTATTTTTCTCTTTGATTTATTTGGCTTTTCTTTTTGTCCTTTTTGGGATTTCTCTGCCCTCGAGACTGCAACTTTATTGAACCATGTCCATAAAGATGTCTCAGTCTGGGGAGCCATCAGCAGTTGTGGCAAAAGTAGTTTTGAGCTGGAGAAATTTGATAACTAAACAGTGTCCCAACTCAAGCAATTTTGCAAGGCATTCCAATGCCCAATCAAAAGCTCGACCAAGAAGCATGAGTTGCAAAAGGCACACAGGGCCTGGTTGGCAGCAAAGGAGGCTGAGGGGCACACAGCAGAGGGGAATATAGCTATGGATGAAGAGGTGCAGCGCATGCATGATGATTTGGCGGATAACCTGTACCTGCCTGGAGGGAGGGCCTCCAGGGCAGGCAGCAGTGTTTGTTGTAAAGGTCTGATCCCAGAGGAACTGAGGGAAAGACAGGCAGAGAGGCAGCATCATTTGGAGCTTGAGAAGCTCAAGGTGGATTTGGCAAGACTGGACAGAGAGGCAGTAGCAAAGAAAACTGCACTGTCCATGGAGGAAAGAAAATGTTGTTGGCTCGTGGACTGAGTTTAAAGGAGCTGGATCTGAAGAGAAGGACCAGCACAGATGGTGGCAGCAGTATCCCAGTGCAACCTGAGAAAAGACTGCACATTCCTAAAGATCAGGTAAAGGATTACAAGAGGGAGGATGACATATACTTGAGGTTTAAGGGGTATGAGTCAGCTCTTTACATGAACCTGGTCCATGAGGTACACTGGGGGGGTGGGTCTGTGGAAGCACTTTGAGGTAGAGGGGATGGACACCTTGACAGCCCTAGGAGATCCTCCAGGGTTCACCAACTCTACCATGAAGGACGCCCTACTCACTAGGTATGGTCTCACTCCAAGGCAGTACAAGGAAATATTCAGATCATACAAGAAGGGGGATTCTCAAACTTGGTTAGAATGTGTAGATTCTTTTTGCAGAGCACTGGATGGTTGGGTGAAGGACAGTAAGGTAACAACTTATGAGGTGTTCTATAATTTGATTGCATTGGAGCACTTGGATAGTCTTTGGTTTCCAGAGCTGCACTATCACCTTATTGACAGCAAGTAGGCTGACCCCAGAAAGCTTGCCCAGGAAGCAGACCAGTGGGTGAGCACCAGGGTCCAAAAGAGTTATATGGGAGACTCAGCCAAGGGTGGGCAGGGACCCTATCAAAAGAAGTGAGGGGGTAAGTATACACAGGGGTAGTTTCCTAATGGGCCTAGTTCCCAGGGTAAGGATTCCCAGCCCCCAGGTAAGAAGAAACCATGGATCTCTACAGGGAAGCCTGCAGTGAGAGGTCCCTGCAAGTGCTTTGCATGTGATCAGGAGGGTCACATGAGGGGGATCTCAAGTGTCCGAAGCAGTCACCGGCACCCACTGGTGCACAGTCACAGGATTTGGCCAGTGTAGCACTTGGGGAGGAGTTGGTTCCAAGGGAAGGGTGAGAGCCAGCTGAGATGACCCCTGTCCCACTAGGGGACAGTGAGATGGTCCAGAGAACACTAAGAAGTGCAGGCAGTGGTGGGCAGAGGGTGAAGACTCTGAGAGACACAGGAGCAAGTGTGACTACTTTAAGGTGTCACCTGGTGTCGGAAGAGCAAGTAGTTCCCTATAGTACTTCACCAAGTAGTTGTGGTAGACAACTCAGAGTGCCTGTGTAAGGTGGTGCAGGTTCCCTTTGAGTGTGGGGCGGTCTCAGGTTCCTTGAGCGTAGCTGTGTGTCCAACTATTCCTGTTGATTGTCTGCTAGGCAGAGACCTGGAGGATTCCCCTTAGAGTGACACGGAACGCCAGTCACACTTGGAGATTGGTCTATCTCGCTGGGCATGTGTGACTACCCAGTCTATGGCAGCCCGTCATGGTGATCAGAAGGTCTTGAAGCCTGGAAGATTGGCCCAGATGCCTGCCAGAAAGAGGAAAGGCAAGGGGTGAGGGAACTCCTCATAAGCTCCCATGGTTTGGGAGGAGGCTGAACCTCAGGGGTATGCCCCTGAGCCTACAGGGGAACAAGTGGGTGAACTGGCCGAGGTGCTGAGCTGACCCATTGGCAGCAGGAAGCGGGTCCCACCAGGTAAGAATTCTATGAGGCACAGAAGTCATGCCCTACTCTTGAGGGTCTGCTGCGACAGTCTGCAGACCAGGCATCTGGCAGGGAGTCTGTGTCACACTGAATCTAATAGGCTGGTGGCCTCCTGTATAGCGAGCCTAAGGTTGCACGTGTGTTGGTGGTACCTCAGTGCCTTAGAGCCTTCCTACTGGGTCTGGCTCATGATGCGCCTTCTGCAGGACATTTGAGGGAGAGTAGGTCTTTTGTAATCCTTCACGAAATCCTTTGGGATGTTTACCCTCCTTTCAGGCTGCACTGTGGTACTGCTGCTACCATTTCTGTTGAACTGGCTCCTTTGGTTCAGCTCTCTCAAACTTAACTCATGAGCCAAAAGCATATTTTTCTCCTCCATGGCTAATCTTTTCTCTTCCATTTCCATTTTAAGCTTCTCTAACTTGAACTGGTGCATTCCCTCCACTTGTCTGTCCTGCAGCTCCTTTGGGGGTCAGACCTTTGGAAGAAACACTACTGCCTACCCTGGAGGCCCCCTCCCAGCAAGTCAGGGTTACTCAACACAACATGATGTATCCGCTGCACCTCCTCATCCACATTCTCTTCCTATGTGTGCCCTCCAGCTTTCCTAGCTGCCAACCAGGCTCTCAGCACTTTTTGCAGCTCCTCCTTCCTAGCAGAGTTTTGATTAGGCATAACATTTCTTTGCACAATTGTTTAAGCTGAGCCACTGTATACTCCTCTGGTTTTTCCAACTCAAACACAACCTTTGTAGCAACAACTGGTGCATCCGCAGAGACATGCTTGTGGGTGAAGTTCAATAAAGATGCAAGAGTTCGAAAAAGCAAAGAGATCACAAGGGAATAAAGAACAGAAAGGAAAAAGGAAAAAAAAATCCACAAGAGGAAAAACAAGTAGTATGTTGTCACTTAACGGTCCACATTGGAACAGCAGTGTACACCAATCACTCACTGTATGTCAAGTACAAATACAAGTCCTGTCCTCTGTGATCACTAATGTTAGAAATGGAGTTTCTGGTTGTCAGTCAGTTTACATTCTCTCCAAGCAGGGACTCTCACTCTAGTCAGGGTAAGGGAGTTACACTCCTCAGACAACCCCTACTCACCCCCTCAGTAGCTTGGCACAAGCAGTCAGGCGTATCTGAGAGGCAATGTGTAAAGTATTTATACCAACACACAAAGTACTACAGTGAAAACACTACAAAACACCAGTTTAGAAAAATAGCCATTATTTACCTAAATAAAACAAGACTAAAATGACAAAGATCCAACATACACAAGCAAAGATATGAATTTTTAAATTGAGTCTTAACTATAGGAATCAAGGGAGGCATTGTTTTTATACAAAGTACCTGGTATGGGTCAAAAATAAAGCTGCACGGCCGAGCATGCTTTGGAAAAGTAAGTGATGCGGCGATACCTGACTTGGAAGTGAGGCCATGTGTCGATTCTTCCCCGGTCGGTTGGCGATGTGTTGTTTCTCTCGCCAGCAGCAGAGCGATGCATTGATTTCCAGACAGCAACCAAGGGTCCGTGCAGGTTCACTGTGGGTTTGACACCCAGTGAGGATGCATGCACAATCCTGGTGCACGGTGGTGAAGAGCTGCACTGCATGGGTGATGCATCGATTTCAGAAGCTGTAAGTGGGTGTAGCGTTGATTTTCCACATGCAATGCAGGTGGTGCATAGATTTTTCAGCCACGAGGCAGGTGCTGAGTCGATTTTTCTCCCGCTCGGCTCCGGTGCATGGATTTCAGCCTTGGTTCCACCAGCTTCTCCTTTCAAGGGCCCAGGAACTGGATAGGGCACCACTTGATAGGGCACCACTTGACAGGGTAGGAGTCTCAGCAAGAGAGTCCAGGTGCTGGCAGAGGAAGTCTTTGATGGCCGTGAGACATCAGAACAGGGGGCAAGCTCAGTGCAAGCCCTTGGAGACACATTGCAAGCGGGAAAACATCACAAAGTCCATTCTTTGTCCTCTCTCAGGTAGGAGCAGCAACTTCAGTACAACTCCGTAAAGCACACTCTCTTCATCTCTTCTTCTTGGCAGACGTTCCTCTTGATCCAGACATAATCTAAAAGTCTGGGGTTTTGGGTCCTCTACTTATACCCAGTTCTGCCTTTGAAATAGGCAAACTTCAAAGGAAAGTCTCGGTTGTTTACAAGATCCTGCCTTGCCCAGTGGCAAATTATTTTATATAGGAACTCCCTCTGGTAGGTCTGCAACAGATGGTCAAGTCCACCCTGGTGACATTTCTCTACCAGGGAGGGTAGGAATGGTCTTATGATGAAGCATAACATCATTAATTGTGTGAGACCATCTCCTCCATTAAGGAAATGTTACTTTTTCTTTCCTGCACAGAGAGATTTCATAAGAATTCATGGAGTTATCCCTAATGGCACCTCCCTTGAAGTAAATTGTCCTCATTTTGTTGACAGTACAGGTTTGGTGACCCATTGTTTTGCCTAAAATAGAGACACCCAACCCAGCCACTCTCCCCCCAAACACCTTTTTTTGTATATGGACTTACCTTTGGGAGGACGTGTAGTGGGATGTACTTCTCGACACTCCCTTTGTGAAAGCTGACACGTTAGACCTGGCAGTCTTGGCATGGTTTCCCCTGTCGTTTTGCCTCTGCTCCTGTACTTTTGACTGTGTGCTGGACTTCGTTTGTCCTGTTTTTTGGTACTATGGGCACTTTACCACTGCTGACGAGTGCTCCATGTATAAATTGTGGTTATGATTGGTTATCCCTGATTGGCATATTTAATTTACTAGAAAGGGCCTAGTAAAGTGCACTAGAGGTGCCCAGTGCCTATAAATCAATTGCTACTAGTGGACCTGCAGCACTGATTGTGCCATCCACAAGAGTAGCCTGTAAACATGTCTCAGATATGCCACTGCAGTGTCTGTGTGTGCAGTTTTGCGCTGCAATGCCCAAACCTTCCATTTTAATACATGAAAGTCACCCTTAAGGTAGGTCCCAGAGATGAGTATAAGTAGTGGACCCAAAACTGCAGACTTTTAGAATACTTCTGGATCAAGAGGAACCTCTGCCAAGGAAAAGAGCTGGAGGAGGAGTACTACCCCTTTGCTGTGCGTGCTTTGCTGGGTTCACCTGCAGTTACTGCTTCTGCGTTTAAGAGGACAAAGACTGAACTGTGCTGTGTAGCCAAGGGCTTGGACTGAGCTTGCCCCCTGTTCTGACGTCTAAGGGCCATCAAAGACTTCATTTGCCAGCACCTGTGGCTTTTTTATGCATACCAGGTACTTTGTGTTAAAACAACACATCCTTTGATTTCTATGGATTAAGACTCATTTTACTTTAAAAATTCATATCTTTGCTTGTGTATGTTAGATTTTTGTCGTTTTGGTCTTGTTTCAGTTAGATAAATATCGGCTATTTTTATAAACTGGTGTGGAGTCCTTTTGTGTTTTTTTCACTGTGTTACTGTGTGTGTTGGTGCAAATACTTTACACATTGCCCTTGAGATAAGCCTGACTGCTTATGCCAAGCTACCTAGGAGGTGAGCAGGGGTTATCCAAGATGTGTACCTCCCTTAACCTGACTAGAGTGAGGGTCCCTGCTTGGACTGAGAGCAAACTGACTGCCAATCAGGGACCCCATTTCTAACAGTTCACAATTGAACACTGAACAAAAATTGCACTGCAGTTACACACCGGAGGCATCTGGATTGGTGGAGCATATGAATGGAACACTTAAAGCTCAATTGGCAAAGGTTTGTGTCTCAACAGTATTAAAATGGCCTGATGTATGGTAGCTTGTCCTGATGAGCATGCATAGCACCTCTGACAGGAAGACAGGACTGTCCCCCCATGAGATACTAATGGGTTGTGCAACGAGACTACCAGCAGAACCTGTAAATGCACTTGTGACTATAACAGATGACTTATGACCTCACTATATCTTTGGCAGTAAAAATCGCCTACATCCGCAGGAATGCCGGCCAAGAGACCATTGCCGCGGCTACCATCTGTTCGCCAAATTATGACAACTCCCGGATTTCTGCCACAAGAAGGGCGGAAATCTGGCTGTGGCTATACTGTCGGACGGTGGTGCTGCTACCACCAGCAGCGCCACGCCAGTAGCCCGCCGCCGGCCGTATTCTGAAAAATAATACAGCCTGGTGGTGTTCTGCTGGCGGGCCCTGCTGGCTGTAGCAGCGCCCCGTCCCGCCCCTGCCGGAAGACCCCTGGATTCAGGTGGGTCGGGTTTCCGGCAGGGGTGGGGAGTGTTGTGTGTGTGTGTGTGTGTGCATGAGTGTATGTGTGTGTGCGTGAATGCAAATGTATGTGTAGTGTTGTTTGCATGCGTGTATGCATGTGTGTATATGCATGGAAATGTGAATGCATGTCTGCGTGTCAGTGTGAATGTGTGTACGGATGTGTGCATGAATGAATGGATGCATGCATGCATGTATGTATGTCTGTGTGAATGAGTGTGTGTCTGCGTGTGTGTATGGGGGAGGTTGGAAGGGAGGGGAGCTTGGATGAAGTGGGGGTGGGGGACTGTGGAGAGTGTTGGGGGTGGGGGCCTCCTATCAGTGACAGGGAAGGAATTTCCTGTCACTGATAGGGCCTACTGCCATGGTTTTCGAGGTGTTACGAATGCCACGAAAACCATGGTGGCAGGCAGGGTCATGATACCGCTGGTGGTACAATAGCAGCCGCCAGGCTGGAGATTCTTATCTCCAGCCCGGCAGCTGCAACCGCCATGGCGGTTGGATGTCATGATGTACTACAGCCACATTATTTCCGACCGCCGGGGTCATAATGACCCTCTTAGTGCTGGATTATTGCAAGGAGCTAGCCGATATGGTTCACACTTCGTCTCATCAAGTTGAAGAAGCAACAGTTCAAACGGCCCAAGAACAGTGTCACAGCCTGAAGGCTGGTCACTGGGTCGTAATGAAAAAGCACATGAGGAACGCCTGCCTGGAGCCAAAGTGGAAAGGTCCATACCAAATTATCCTGGTGGTGACAACAGCTGTGTGGTGTGCTGATCTTCCAAACTGGACACATGCAAGCCACATGCGTAAAGCTCAGTGTTATCTTGAAAACAGAGAGTCTGATCCTGAAAGAGCGAATGCTGATTAAGAAAGTGTAAGCCTTGAGGACGGAGCCAGTGGCTGAAGCAAAATATTTGCATAATGGTGAAGGCACAAGCGGTCTACATACAGACAAAAGTACAGATAAAGGTGCAGACAACGGTGCAAGCAGCTTGAAAACAGACAAAAGTTCAGGAGAACAAACTCAAAGACAAGGTTAAAATCAACTAATTCCTGCCAGTGCAGCAAACGTGAATGCAGTTGCACACGGAAATAAAACTGTGAGAGGAGATTATTGTCCTTCAGCTGCACATGAGCAGGTTGCTGATAAACTCCCATCAATAACAGAAGAAGTCGGAGAGTCAAATTAGAATGAAGAAGAAGATGGTACTGTAAGGAGAATGAAAAGACAGAGAGTGCTAATTCGGAGATACTCTTCAGCTGAATGGGTCTAACTTGTCACAGATGAATGGGAGAAGAAGTTTATGGCCTTCTGATGTGACCGTGAGAATTCAGCTGCATATTTTGAAACTTGAAATTGCATTTGAACTGAGCTTTGAAATAACCTAGCCAATTGATCAACAACCACTCCATACTCTGGAATATTGATAAGTGGTCAACAGACTGATCTACTGAAAATGAAAATCTGAACTGTTTTTGACAACTCAAGAAATTTCTTGAATATTGAGAATTGCTATAAATAGTGCAACAAGACTTTGAAAATAATTTTTGTTTTAGATTTTTGCTCGCTTTTTGACTTTTATACTTTTCTTTTCTTTTCTTTACTTCTCTGATTCTACAAAAGTCACGAATCCTGGACAGGGCAAACACAGTAGGTGTAAATATGTGTGAATTGGTTCGTTATAGTATGTATGATTGCATGTATTTTATTGATTGCAGGAATGAGTGTTTCAATGACAGGAGAGGTTCAATGTACATCAACTTCAGTGCTGAGAATGACAACATCTGAGCAAGATACGTTTTATAAAGATGAGGGATTGCTCCATTTAGATGACACAAAGGGAGATTTATTTCCCAATGCTTATTATAGTTTGCTGTATGAGTATGTGGACACAATGAATGTGCGGGATTGTTATGTGTGTACACAAATTCCTTCATCAGTACAAGAAAGAATCACTTATCATAGCTTAACACTAATTTATGGGATTGGATGAACATGTTTGTACAACCAGGTGTACATTCAGTAATTTTACTCCAAATTTGATGTAATTTTCTCTTCTGTTCCCATTAACATTTGAGCAGCATTGCAAAAGCTAGAAACGTAGATACAGTAGGAGGATTATTTCAGCCAACATCACCTTTTGGCACAGCATATGAACTAAGGAACAACTTAATATGAATTCTCACACAAGTAGAAAAGGAGTTTATTAATCAGGTAGATACAAAAACAATGAAAGAAAGGATAAACAAGGGTATAGTTAGCAAGAAGAAATCATTTCGCAACACACCTGATTCACGAGGACATTTAGCTTTATATTCCCAACATGTAGGAAAGCTTTGTATGTATAGGCCGCAATCCAAACCTGACAATAAGTTTGTAGGTACGAGTGAATGCAAACATGTGTTTTGGTTTAAGAGTGTATGGGATTTTATATGAAATGGACAAGACCTCGCTGTACCTGGTGTTTATGGCATCTGTGGTAGGAACACTTATTACAAACTGCTGAAAGGCTGATATGGTACATACGATTTGGGAGTGGTTTGCCCAAAAATTTACCAGGTGGACAACATTGACAATCCAGAGACACCCAAAATGAGATTTAAGAGAAGAGCAAGTGGTTCAGAGATAACAGGAGATATTTAGGGAGCTATTAATCCATCAGCGGGTGTGATCCTGAATGACATAAAGATAAGTAAGTTATCAACAATTGTAGATAAGATGTAAACTGATTTTTCAGGTGCAATGCTCCTAATGGACATAGAAATGGTTGCTGCAAGGTCTATGATTTTTCAGAATCGCCCTGTGTTAGACATCCTTTTAGCAAAGGGGGGCTGAGTCTGTAAAGTTTTAAAGTCGCAACACTGTTGCACTTACATTTCTAATAACAGCAGGGAGATAAGGAGATACTTATCTAATCTGACAAATTTGAGACATGACTTAAATGCTCTAAAAGAGACAGATGTTTGGGAAACAATAGGTGAAGGGTTTTATAAGGTAGAATCTTGGTTTGGTAACTAGGGAAATAGTTTTGTGAAGATGATCCTGAAAAATGTATTTATTGTGACACAGCGCATAATTTGTGCACTTGGATTTTACAAAGCTTACAATTTCTGGAAAAGACAAAAGGCAAAGAATAAATAGAGGACCGAGGAAATGGAAATGGAAAATATGAGAAACAAGTATTATCAGACAATAAAGTGATGTGATAATTATCGCAAACCTAGAGCAATGCGTTATTAAACTACAAGGTTTTGACTTGTCTCATTGTAAATGAGAATAATTATTTTGTGATGGTGTAGATTGCTAACAGAGGCGGGATTGGGAGAGATCACATTTTATTAACTAATTAGTGGCATAGACGTAGCATATGGCAGCTAATAAATCTTCAGTTTCAAAGGCTTAAAATACAAGATAGCCTAGAAATAAAAATGTGCGCAGTTTACATTATGGTGGGCATTTGTGCCTACAAGTAGTATTTTGATCTCACATTTTGAAAACATTTGCATTCATAAATCTGTGAATTAATATTGAAAATTAACATGAGAGTATTATTTTAGGTAGAAACATTAGAAATTAAATGTATTTTGAGTATTAAATGAAATTTTAATTATACACACTTATGTTGAATGATGTTTAGAAAAATACATGCACATTTGAAAGGGTTTTCGTAATGTATTAAATGTATTAATGTGCATTAGGCTTTCTTAACTTGACTAGGCCTGAAAGTTCATATTTGCAAGCAGTCATCGAAAATGTTATTTGTTTTCTTTTTCCTCTCTGACATGAGTTATTTTATTTAGGCAGCAAATGTACTGCTGAATGTTCTATTCTCTCCCAGGAGAAGGGTATATTTCAATTTTAGTTAATGTAACAATATTTGTTCTAGCTGCTGAATGGCACAGGAAGACTCATGAAGCTTATGTGAAAGAATATTAGCTTAGTTTATTGTGTGGCATGGCAAAGGAACTGCATGTTACAAATTATTAGAAAATGTAATATTTTGGTGAAACCTTGCGACAAAGGAAGCTGACAGCGTACTTTTTTCCTGAGAAGATTTCTGTATGTATCAGAACTTGGTGGTGCCATCTACAATGATTGAATACGGAAGTCAACACCCAGAGTGTGCCCACCTGATGCACCAATCAAATGGATTCTGTTTATTTTAATTAGTGAAGAACTTTGGAACCTAAGTCAGTTCCCCTCAGAACATTTTTGTAGTCAGTCTGTCTGTTTTGAAATCTCTTTAGAGTCAGTTCTATGTTTCTTATGTATGGAGTACCTTTCTCCTCTCGGAGTCCCCTGATGAGTTTTCTCATCATAGTTTTAGTTGCTTTTTTCTTGTTATGTGGTTCAGTACTAATAATACCAACTAATTCTGAACTGCTGATCTGTCCTATGCCCAGCCCGTGTTCTGCACTTCCCTGATGCTGCTGTCAACTGACGCTCGAAGATGGTGATGCTCTGTTCGATGAATCAACTGCTGTTTGCTGCCCCATGAGGAGAGATATAATTAAATGTGGTTCTCTGTTTTCCCTTTTTAGTTTAGACACTCACACCATCATATTTGTAGCAAGTTAATTTGTTTTCCAAATTATTTTTGCCTTCTTTTATTTTTGGGTGCATGTGTTAGCGTGTTCCCACACAAGCAACTCACAATTCTGCTTAGTGTTAGGAAAGGCCCATCTCTGAAATAGATTGTGAAAATTGTATTTTGATGATTTACTGATGTCACCATCACCTGCTTTAAAATCTGGTAATAACGTACATATTGTGCTTGTTGCTAATCTACATAATTCTTTTGGAGTGTTTAACAGTATTGATGTTTAGTAGGTTGAATCTTTTCAGACGTTTTGGTCAGCCTAAGATTTCCATGTATGCTTATAATTTAGTTTTGCGCACCATTTGTGTGACATTGATTTTGGGATTGTAAAAACACTTTGACACTTTTTTCGGTTTGGAGTATGATTTAGAGTTGAATTATTCATGGTGTGTAGGAGGTCCAGTTATCCCTTATTAGTGAAATGCAGTCAGTGTCTAGAAGCCAGGCTCTCCAGTGGTAATATGGATGAGCAGCCAAGGCCTAACTAGGAAACATGCAAAGCTCATGCAATACCACTGTGGTCACACTGTACTTACACACACACACAAATGAAAATACATAGTGTTACAAAAATAAAGGTACTTTATTTTGGTGACACAAATGCCAAAAATACCATAGAGATTATACTCCCTTAGGGGGTAAGTAATACACAAATTATATACACTAGTATGCAGAAAAAACAGTTAGAAAACAGTGCAAAGAGTGAAAATCACAATAGTTAGAAATGGGCCTGGGGGAACACAAACCATATACTAAGAAAGTGGAATGCGAAAGCTGGGTTTCCCACCTAGGCAACTGTAGTGTGTAGAGAGGTGCTGGGAGTATAAGAAAACACCAAAGGTAAGTAATAGAACCCAGCCCAGAAAAGCAGGAGTCATTTCCTAGAACACACAAGAACACAAGAAAGAAGATTATGCAAGAGCCAGAAGAGACTGCATGCCACCAATGATGGATTCCTGGACCTGAAGACCTGTGGAAGAAGGGGACCAAGTACAAGAAGCACTGAAGTGTCCAGGGAGAACAGGAGCCTCTGCTAACCCCGGATGAAGGTGCAAAAGAAGAACCACCGGTGAGGAACAACAGTCAGTATTGTACCAAAGAAGACAGATGCGGGTTCCTGGTTGGTGCAGAAGATGTCCCACGCTCGATGGATGAATGCAGTCTGGGTTGCATCGCTGGTTTCCACTAACAAGCCTTAGCACATGCAAAGCTCGTGGTTAGCGGAAAATGTTGCTGCCCTGGACCGGGGGGGAACTGGTGTCCTCTACCCAGGAGGGGTAGACAGATGGGGCTTTCAGCAACTCAGAGGGCCCTCAGAAGAGCAGGCAGCGCACACAGGAGTCCAACAGCACGGGGACAAAGAAGGTGAAAATGGAGGCCCACGCAGCACTACAAAAAGGGATCCCACGCAGTCGGAGAACCACTCAGGAAGCTGAGCGTCACAGGAAGGAGTGCTGGAGGCCGGAGTTGCACAGTGCACGAAGAACTTCATGGAAGGATGCCAACAAGCCTTGGCAACTGCAAAACACTCGGTGCACGGGGATACTGTCTTGCATAGGGAGGCACACTCTTACCTCCACCAAAGTTGGTCAGTTGGATGTCTGGACTGTCGGGGCCACTTCAGTCCACCACCCGTGATGCTGAGTTCACGCACCTCTTCAGAAGAGGGGACTCAAGCCAGCGGTTGTCGCTACACAGGTGTGCCTGCTGAAGCAGGGAAGTGGCTCCTTAACTTTAAGGGAGATTCCTTCGTTCTTCTGATGCAGGCTGAAGACAGGCAGTCTTCAGAGGATGCATGACCTGGAAATAGTTGCAGTTGCTGGCAGGAGCTGAAGATACAATGTTGCAGAAGTTGTTTTTGCTTTTTTGTTGCAGTGTGTTTGTTCCTTGAGGGTCCAGATGCAGTTTCTTCAGTAAGAAGGTGAAGTAAAAAATGGAGAGGATTCCTGCTGGAGTCTTGCAATCTGAATCTGAAGAACCACCCAAGAGAGGGACCCTAAATAGCCCTGAAAAGGGGATTGGTCAGCTAAACAGGCAAGCACCTATCATGGGAGGGCTCTGACGTCACCTGCTGGCACTGGCCACTCAGATGCTCCCAGAGTGCCTTGCCAACTTGGTAGCCAGGATGGCAAAACCCAAGGACCCTCTGGAGGAGCTCTGAGCACCACTCCTCCCAAAGAAAATCCTTTGTTCTGCCTTCCTGGGCTTGAGCTGCTCAAGCAATAGGAGGGCAGAAACCTGCCTGTGAGGTGGCAGCAGCTGAGGCTGCCTGGAAAACCTCAGAAGGCTGTAATGGCAGTACTGGGGGTCCTCTAAAGAGCCCCCAGAGTGCCTGGAATCATACAATCAATGCTTGCAAAAGCCTTGGGGTATGATTCCAACATGTTTGATACCAAACAGGGCCATATTCGGAGTTACCATTGTGAAGCTGTACATAGGTAGTGACTTAAGTCCAGTGCACATGTAAAATGGTGTCCCCGCACTCACGAAGTCTGGGAAAATTGTTACGGAGGTCGTGGGGGCACCTCTGCTAGTGCAGGGGTGGCCTCGCACACAGGTACTCTGCGCCCAGTCTTCAGGGTTGGGAGGCCTGACATATGGGTGACTTATAAGTGACCTGGTGCAGTGTAAATGGCAGTGAAAGGGTGCATGCACCATTTCACACAGGCTGCAATGGTAGTCCTGTAGAAACGTTTGCATGGGCTCCCTACGGGTGGCAAAATAAATGCTGCAGCCCATAGGGATCCCCTTGAACCCCAGTGTCCTGGGTACCTAGGTACCATATACAACGGACTTATAAGGGGTGACCAGTATGCCAATTGTGGGTGAAATACTGTGTTACCAGTATCCTATAACCATAACTTAAGGGAGAGAGCATAACTACTGAGGTCCTGATTAGCAGGATCCCAGAAGACACAGTCAAACACACTGACAAACAGGCCAAAAGTGGGGGTAACCATGCTAGAAAGAGGCTACGTTCCTACATGGTGTTTAAAATCTGTTTATGTGATAATGTTATTGATTTGTGATTGAATGTTTCTGACTACTACCTCCTTCATCAAGTATAAAGATCTGGTTCACCTCAAGGGGTGAGCTTTGTGACGGTGTCTCACCCACACGACTGAGGTCTCTGAACCCAAGGAGGGAAGAAGACTTCATTGGTTTCGCTAAATCACAATAAAGACTTGATAATTGTCTGTCCTTTTTGGATGATTGGTATTGTGCTGTAACTGACATGCTGTAGGGCTAATATTCTGGTGTTCAATGATGTTGAGAAACATGTTCTGAAGTCTAGCATTAGACCCAACTTGGCAGTTGGCAGAACCTTTTTAAGAGGGCCATGGGGCACAAAGGGGCTACTGGCCCCAAATGTGGGACTTGAGGCCTTGTAATTCTGATGTCCTGGGGGACAGCCTACTATGGATTCTGAGCAACTGGGTCAAGAACTACTTCTGCACTTCACTTTCAGTGGTCAACATGGTCTAGCAGTACAAGGCTCACTTGAGGAAAGATGAGGATACAGATTAGTCAACACTACTCATAACTCAAAGAGAGCTGAGCAGTAGCAATAAATGAATCTCAAAATACTTATTTTTAGATTTTTTTAAAAAAGTATTTCATTTCTAACTTTATTCATGCAAAAAAGATTACAACGTTTATAATCAACAACCTATTTGCGTTTGACGTTGGGGTTCTATTGTTTTCCTGTGCAATTCACTCATTATAATGTGACTGGGGTTTTTCCTCATTGTAGGAAAGTACCATCTTGCCTGGCATGTTACCCCCATTTTAACTGTATATATGTTTGTTTTTGCCTGTGTCGCTGGGTTCCTGTTAGCCAGGACCCCAGTGCTCATAAAGTGTGCCCTGTATGTGGTCCCTATGTGGTTCCTAACTGTATCACTGAGGCTCTGCTAACCAGAACCTCAGTGTTTATGCTCTCTCTGCTTTTAAAATTGTCACTGCAGGCTAGTGACTAATTTTACCAATTCTGATTGGCACAATGGAACACCCTTATAATTCCCTAGTATATGGTACCAAGGTACCCAAGGTATTGGGGTTCCAGGATATCCCTATGAGCTGCAGCATTTCTTTTGCCACCCATAGGGAGCTCAGACAATTCTTACACAGGACTGCCACTGCAGCCTGAGTGAAATAACGTCCAAGTTATTTCACAGCCGTTTTACACTGCACTTAAGTAACTTATAAGTCACCTATATGTCTAACCCTCACTTAGTGAAGGTTAGGTGCAAAGTTACTGAGTGTGAGGGCACCCTGGCACTAGCCAAGGTGACCCCACATTGTTCAGGGCAAATTCCCCGGACTTTGTGAGTGCGGGACACCATTACACGTGTGCACTACATATAGGTCAATACCTATATGTAGCGTCACAATGGTAACTCTGAACATGGCCATGTAACATGTCTAGGTTCATGGAACTGTCACCCCAATACCATTCTGGTATTGGGGGGACAATTCCATGCATCCCAGGGGCTCCAGCATAGAGCCCGGGTACTGCCAAACTAACTCTCTGGGGTTTTCTCTGCAGCTACCGCGGCTGCCAACCCTCAGACAGGTTTCTGCCCCCCTGGGGCCTGGGCAGCCCAGTCCCAGGAAGGCAGAACAAAGGATTTCCTCTGACAGAGGGTGTTACACCCTCTCCCTTTGGAAACAGGTGTTAAGGGCCTGAGAGGAGTAGCCTCTGGAAATGCTTTGAAGGGCACAGATGGTGCCCTCCTTGCATAAGCCAGTCTACACCGGTTCAGGGATCACCCCAGCTCTGCTCTGGCGCGAAACTGGACAAAGGAAAGTGGAGTGACCACTCCCCCGACCAGCACCTCCAAAGGGGAGGTGCCAAGAGCTCCTCCAGTGTGTTCCAGACCTCTGGCATCTTGGATGCAGAAGTGTTGGGGCACAATGGAGACCTCTGAGTGGCCAGTGGCAGCAGGTGACGTCAGAGACCCCTCCTGATAGGTGCTTACCTTTCCCTGCAGCCAATCCTCCTCTGAGGGCTCCGTTGTTGCAGAATCTTCGGCTTCTTCCACCCGGAGGCAGCCCTTTTGCACCTTCATCTGGGGTTTAGTGGGCTCCTGCCCCCCCGGACACTTGCGTGACTCTTGGGCTTGGTACCCTTCCTTTACAGGTCCTCAGGTCCAAGAATCCGTCTTCAGTGCTTTGCAGTCAGTTGTCCTTGCAGAATCCCCAATTTCGACTTTACTGTCTTTACTGGCTAGTAGGGTAACTTTACTCCTACTTTTCAGGGTCTTGGGTTGGGGTATCTTGGACACCCTTAGTGTTTTCTTACACTCCCATCGACCCTCTACACACTACACTAGGCCTGGGGCCCATGTGTGGTTCACATTCCACTTTTGGAGTATATGGTTTGTGTTGCCCCTAGGCCTATTGTCTCCTATTGCATTCTATTGTGTCTTACAGTGTTTGCACTACTTTTGTAGCGGTTTACTTACCTGATTTTGGTTTGTGTGTATATTTTGTGTATATTACTTACCTCCTATGGGAGTATATCCTCTGAGATACTTTTGGCATAATGTCACTAAAATAAAGTACCTTTATTTTTAGTAACTCTGAGTATTGTGTTTTCTTATGATATAGTGCTAAGTGATATAAGTGGTATAGTAGGAGCTTTGCATGTCTCCTAGTTCAGCCTAAGCTGCTCTGCTATAGCTACCTCTATCAGCCTAAGCTGCTAGAACACTTCTAATCTACTAATAAGGGATAACTGGACCTGGCACAAGGTGTAAGTACCACTAGGTACCCACAATAAGCCAGGCCAGCCTCCTACACTCATTCGATCGATCCAGGGAATGCTCACTAGTAGGCCTTAACTCAAGAGTCCACTCGAACTCTTAGCAAATAGTCGAAAGTGTGTTGGTGTTGGTGCCGCAGCGCCCTTAGCAGTGAGATCCCCTGGAATCTGGTAGGCCTGTACTCAAGTGTTACTTGCTCCGGAAGAGAGGAAGTGTGCAGGATCTTCGAGGATGCCCTGTCAATGAGCACTCTGACAAATCCAGTCTTGCTCAGGATGTCAGCTGCACATGGGAGGCGTGACAGAACTCAGCAGGCACAGGCTCTCCTAAGAGCCTACACAGTTGGCTCCAACAGCGATCAGAGGTGTTTCCAAGCTCCTCCTACAAGTTAAGCTTCTGTGTTCCCCAGAAAGAGGGGGATGGTAGGGTGAGGGGGATTCTGATACTCTTGATCTCAAAACCAATGATGAGGAGATGCATCTACGCCGTCCTCACTCAGGCCATGAGGTCGGGTCAGTTGCAGTCCTTGTTGCTTATCACCCATGGGTCACCACAGTTTTACAGTTCTTGGGCTCTGGCCCGATATACAAGGCACATTTGTTTCCGACGGCCCCTCCTGGCATATGGGTTGCCGCATTTGTGACATACTGTGGGTTGCTAAACAACTGTCACCCAAGGTGTTCACCCTTACCCCACAGTAATCTGCACCACTGCGGCCCTTCCTGGCATATGGGGTCAAAGTCACAGTCCAGAACAAGCTACGACCCTCCTCAACAGGCCGTATCTTGCACAGTAGTCCCCTCCTGGCATATGCGATTGCCGTAATGGTGCCATACTGGCTTCACCCTTACCGCACGGCATTCGCACCATTGCTATCTTCACACGGTCCTCTCCTGGCATACGGGGGTCATCAATTTGAATCTGTATATACACAAGCACATGATTGATGCAGCAGCCGTCTCTTCAGACCAGAAGTTCAGTTGGCAGAGCTCTCTCTGGGCCTCACTACCTTCAACGCTCTCTTCA
The DNA here is from genome assembly GCF_031143425.1 of Pleurodeles waltl. Taxonomy (NCBI): domain Eukaryota; kingdom Metazoa; phylum Chordata; class Amphibia; order Caudata; family Salamandridae; genus Pleurodeles; species Pleurodeles waltl. The sequence continues at coordinate 237,999,615 of NC_090439.1, forward strand.
TCCTCACAGGGTATACTGGTCTTGGCAAGCAGGCAGACGCTGGTGCTCCAGGCTCCTGAGCAGGTGGTCTTGGTTTCTCTGTGTGATGTCCCCTCACCCAGCAGGGAGACTAGCAGGCCTTGGCCCCAAGTCCTGGTTACAGGCTACAGGTAGAAGTCTTGCAGAGTTTCCCTTCCTCATGCAGCCCGTCTGGCTGCTGGCAGATGACCAATTTTGGGGTCTCAACCTCCACTTCCTATAGTCCATTTATGGACACAAAGGTCCTGATTACAACTTTGGAGGAGGTGTTAATCCGTCTCAAAAGTGATGGTAAAGTGACGGATATAGCACCAGCCGTATTACGAGTCCATTATATCCTATGGAACTCGTAATACAGCTGGTGGTATATCTGTCACATTTGGGACGGATTAACACCTCCTCCAAAGTTGTAATCAGGCCCTAAATGTGATTTATGCTCTGGGTCTTTGAGGTTTTATGTTAGGGTTCTGCTTCTTTTGAAGTACACACTTCTCCTCTTCAAAGGCCGTCTGTCACAGCAGGAGAGACTCTGAAGCTGATAGTCCCACCAGAAATGCCATGGGAGTGACAAGAGTTCACACATGGATATCAGCCACACTGATATGCGCATCAAAAGGTTAATTCAAGACTCCAATCACTATACTTTATACTTATCAGCCCCATCTCCTTCCTGACATGTGTTCATGCCCCTTCATTGTGATCGCTCAATGAATCGAAGAGCACCTTTTGAAGTGTACAGGGGGAGCCGTGCTGTCCCTCCTTGCTTCTGTTGCACCCAGCTCACAGGAATGCAGTAATACACAAATCTGTCTGAAAAAATTACCCTACCTCTACCATTCATCAACCAGGAGGCCTGGGCTTACCATAATGGAATCCTGGGTCTGTCATGTAATTTACCATTACAGTATATTTACACTCAGTGTATTTCCACAGCACACACTGTCCAGTACTGTTACTTACACATATTGTGCCACACCAGACACATACAATCAGCACACACATTCACTCTCCATGCACTGCTCATTACTGTAGTGTTTCTGTGTTGCTACCATAAACAGACATGCAGCCAGCATACTCCTTTGCCATGTGCACGATGCACAGTACTATACCCTTCATGTACTTTACTCCTCAAAGGTACACATACACCCATTGCATACACTCACCATGTATGGACTGCATAGCACTACATCTTTCATGTACTGCACTTCTCGCAGTTGCACATATATTCAGTACACACAGTCGTCTTGCATGCACTGCACAGTACTGCTCCAACCCTGTACTGTACCCATTCCAGGACACATATACAACCAGTGGAGAATCACCACTCCTGCACTGTGGAGCACTTCACATCTAACCGATGTGGGCCAAGGGTTGAGATAAGCACTTAGTAGCAGAACTGTAAAAAGATGGTGAGCCTATAGGCCTCATTCCAGAGACTTAGCTTAAAAAGGACCTGCTCATTCCTACTGATCACTACACCACATGCTGGCACTACTGCGCTTGTGCAGCTTAACTCCTGGTGAAGGCAGTAATCTTCCACCTGTATGACAGTAGCGCTTTGGGTGCTCCTCTCTGTCCAAGAGAACTGCAATTCGTGAGACAGGCCTATGTCATGACGCACACACATGATCCATGTATGAGAAGAAAAACAGGAGCATGATGAATCTGGACAATAGTAAAGCTGGGCACTCAGGGAAGGACCTCATGTTGATCACCATCAGAGGAATTTTCTGCCTCAACATAGACAACTACGCATATGTGAACTTGCTGTTCTATTCTCGTGGCTACTGTGTTATATATACAATTGTAAAGTCTACTTCATTGAAATGTTGATAAATGCATATCTAAGACCCACTACTCTTGACTGTTTTTGTTTGAGAAGATCAAAATATATATATTTTTTTAAAGGCATAGATTGGCCTCGCTGTTAAATGGAGAAATACTGCCTGGAATAAGAAAGTCACAGGATGAGACAGGGCAAAACACGTCACTCAGAAGAAGCTGGACAGATAAACTTTTCTTAAGTAACTATTGCACGTTTAGAGTCACCTCCTGATAAAACAGGTGTTATTGAGTGATACTAACCCAAAGAGGAAAGGGGTTCTAGAAGCAGTAGGAAAATGCAGATTTGCATTGGAGCGGATGTTAAATACTGTGGCCTTGGATGTCAAACTAGTTCAAATGGCCCTGCGAAAGTCAGAGTATGGCGCCTATAGAAAAGATTTCCTATAACATTTGACAAACATTACCACTTTGAAGAAGAAAAATCAAGCAACTGAACGAAACTACTCAAAACTGCTACAGACAAAGATACAGAGAGGGGGTCACAAAGAAACAACATCTGTAGTAGGAGTACCCAAAAGGACAGAAGGACTATTGGTGTAGCTAATTGGTGAATCTTCTATCCTTAATATGCTGCAGGCCAAAGGACTCTCAAAGCAGCTGTGTGAAGAGGACATACAGACCACCAGTTCTCCCACTGATATTCAAATGTTAAACTACTGATGTTGTACATCAGATGCAAGGAACCCCTACAGTTTGACAATATGAAAGTTCTCTACTTCCTAGACTTCAGTCAAGCAGAACAGAATAAACGTAGGATCTTGAACATAGTGAATTGATGTCACGCCGCGGCGGACCGTGGCACGAGCCAAGCATTCGGCTCGTGGCGGCTGCATTTCATGGCGGCCGGGCGTGCCGTGTCCCTTTTGTTCTTTACTTTCTCCCACGAGGCCCCATGCTCACTGAGCATGGGGCCTCGGCGAGTCTTGGGCACGGCGCCCCCTCAATAGTTCTATGGTACCTTCCCCCTCCCCTCAATTACCTGGCGAGCCTGTCCTTTTTCTTCTTTTCTCTCCTTTTCTTCTTTCCTGTGTTTTTATGTTTACCTTTAGCAGCTATGTTCTTTCTTTTTCCCAGCATGTCTTCTTTTTCCCTGCATGCTTTAGGTTTCTTTTTCAAAATGGCGTCTTTTTTTATATGTTCCTATGCTTCTTTCCCAATCCAATATGGTGACTTTCTGCTTCCTGTTGGTCATTTCCTGTTCTTGGGAATATAAGGTGAGTGATTCTTGTTCTCCTTGCGCTGCAGCACTTCCTTTGGTGGTGATCTTCGCTCCAGCAATTTTTTTCTCCAGTTGTTTTCCTCGCCTGTTCCAGCTTCTTCCAGTATTGTTTTTTTTCTGTTGGAAGACTTACCTTTTTGCTTCTTTTTGATCCAGGGAGTTCCTGCTTTAGAGGTTTTTCCCTTTGGGGTCTTCTCCTCTGGGACTCCTTCTGGAGGGCACAGACTGCTTTTTGACGTTCCTTCATTGTCTGGTCCTGCCTTGGCAACTCTGTTAGTAGCCTCCAATGACCCTGTGCTGTCTGACTACTCAGCTTTTGTCACTGCACCCGGGATTGGAGGCGTCAGCAGAAGAAGCTTTATGCGACATTCAACAAGGTACCCAAGATGTTCTTCAATATATAACATGCTTCAGACAATTGGCAGTCGAGACGACATGGGTAGAATGTACTCTGTTGACTCTTTTTCGCAGAAGTCTACGAGATGAAATAAAAGACGAATTAGTACATTCCGCTAGACTGGAAGATTTACAAAGCTTGATGGATTTAGCACTCTCCATAGAGTATTGTCTACAAGGACGTCGTCTAGAAAAGAGAAAGATTTGTGGAACTTCTCATGCAAGAAACCCATGTACAATCGTCCATCATTTAGAAGAACCTCAACCTGAATTAAGGAAGACAACAGAAGGGAAACAAATGCAAACAGACACTGCCAGTGGTCCTCTCTCTCTACTAGTGAACGTGAAAACAGACGGAGAAAAGGATTATGGCCCTCATTACAACTCTGGCAGTCGGTATTAAAGTGGCAGTAAAAATTGAATCTCGACCATGGCGGAAACCGCCAACATAGACAGCCACTTTAGCACTGCGACCGCCACAGCGGTAGAAACAAACACCGCGGCGGTAACCGCCAACAGACAGGCAGAACACAATGTACCGCTCACTGTATTACAACAGGCCTATCCGCCACCTTTTCCGGGGCGGTACTAACGCTATCAAAAGCACGGCGGAAACAGAAATTGGAATGGAAACCACTCACCTCTTGACACCCAACAAGAAACCAGGACGCCATGGAGCCCGAACTACAGGTCCTGCCCATGCTGGTCTTCCTCCTCTTGTATCAGGAGCAGGAAAGACGCCGTTGACGAGCATGGTGAGTACTGCACCTATAACATAGGGAAGGGGGGGAGGGAAAAGAGAGTGACACACACACATGCAACACGAAATACCGCCACCCCCACCCTCACCCACAACACTATACACAGAAATACATCCAGCAACATTACATATACACCCACTCAACCCCTGGAAAAACGCAAGGACAAAAGGAAATGATTGTAACGATTGTAATCAAGAAAAAACAGATAGTGTAATTTCAAAAATCAGTATATACAAATATGTACACAAACTACACAAGTCCGGATATTAATCAAACATCGTCCGTGGATCAGTGTCCCAAAATGCATGGGCGAAGCCCACACAAGATACCTGACTCGAAATGGAGAGAACACTGCAGGGGCATAGGATCGAAATGAAACAGGCACCTCAGAGGGAGGGGGGCACCTCAGCCGGATGAACGTACGACGCCACTACTCTACGAGGGGGCTCCATGCCCACTGATTGGTCCTGGGGAGTGCAAAGCCACAGTGTCACAAGTCTTTCCAGTGGGTGGTTTGCCCACTGCTCTATCCTGGGGAGTGCAAAGGCAGAGTCTCACAAGTCTTTCCAGTGGGTGGTTTGCCCACTGCTCTATCCTGGGGAGTGCAAAGACATAGTCTCACAAGTGGATGTCAGTCTCCACTGGTTCTGGAGGGGGCTTTGTGCCCAGTGTGCTTCATTCTGCCAAGGACTGAGGAAGTGGATGTCAGTCTCCACTGGTTCTGGAGGGGGCTTTGTGCCCAGTGTGCTTTATTCTGCCAAGGACTGAGGAAGTGGATGTATCTCTCCACTGGTTCTGGAGGGGGCTTTGTGCCCAGAGTGCTTCGTCTTGCCAAGGACTGAGGAAGTAGATGTGAATCTCCACTGGTTCTGGAGGGGGCTTTGTGCCCAGAGTGCTTCACATGCAGTGTGGTAGGTCCCATTCCCTCACCTGGGTGTGTGTGCCACGAGATTGCCTGGGAACGGGTAGCATGATACGCCATGGAGGCAGAGACACACTCCACCCTGCTGCGACTTCGTATGCCACCTGCAGGTACAAACAGTGCTGAGAATCATGCCTCATGGACGCTGGGCAGGGTCCATGACGTCTCCTGCAGCCTCAGACAGCTGCCCACTGGGGATGATAGCCATGTCAGCTGTGGTGGCACTGTCTGAGCACGTTGCGGGGCTGGTGGCGGTGGTGTCTGTGGCGGAGGTGCTTGCGATGGTGGATGTGTCTGCACCTGTTGAGGGACACAGCAGGACGTCTCCTGCAGCCTCAGACGGCTGCCCACTGGGGATGATGCTGGGGACTGTTGCAGAGGCAGCAGAAGTGCAGGTGGCGGTGCTGGTGGCAGTGCTGGTAGTGGCGATGCTGGTGGCGGGGCAGGTGGCGGTGTCCACCGCCATACAGGTTGGTGTACTGGTTGACAGAAGGGGTGACTCTAGTCCCTCAGCCAGAGCCACCGTGCCCTGTCCTGACCTGCTCTTCGGCTTGTGTCCCTTCGCCACCTTTGATGTTGCTGCTGGTGTCTTGCCATTGTCCCCTTTTGGCTTGCAGGAGCCCTTGCTTGCTGGTAGGTGTGGCTTCTCCCTCCGGCATGCGGACACCTTCTTTACCTTGGCAGGTAGCGGAATGGCCTGCTCCTTGGCCTCGCTAGGTGGCACACTGGCAGCCCTGATGGGTTGCGGCCGCGATGACACCGGAGTTGCTGTGACCACTGTGCTTGGAGATTTGGTGGCTGAGGTGCTGGGCTGGGACCTGGGCAGCCTGGCCCTAGGGGAAGGACTGGGGGGGAGGTGTAGGGAAGAGGTTAATGTTAGCCAGGAAACGTTTCTTAGACACACTGGGATGGGAGGATGGAGGGGGTTTGGGAGTGGAGGAAGGGGTAGTGGTTGTAGGAGGTGTACGTTTGCTGAATTTGGGTGAAGATGCATGAGTGGGAGGCTGTTGTGAGGTGGATGGATGTTGGGTGGGTGTGTGCCTGCGTTTGTGTACTTTGTGAGGAGGGCTCACAGACACACTGGGAGAGGACACAGGGCATGTGTGAATGGTAGTGGGGTTGGTGAGTGCACGTGAGCGATGTGTGGTGATGGGCCTGCTGGTGATGGAGGTAGTGGCTGAGGATGTAGTGCATGCTAGTGTGAGTGGAGACAAGACAGGGAGGGAGGAGGAGGACGTGGAGGAGGGGGACACAGTGGAGGCAGTGGATGTTGGTGTGTCTGCATGGGGATGGTGCTGGTGTGAGTGCCTGTGGGATGTGTGGTGCTTATGTTTGACATGTCCACTCTTGTGTGTTGATGAGTGTGCTGGTCTGATGGTGTGCTTGGGATTAGGCTGAGGTACAGGGGATTGGATCTGGGTAGAGGAAGTTGAAGGGGGGAGGCTGGTCACAAGTACAGTGGCTGCCATCAGTGCTGAGGCCAGACCCTGAAATGCTCTCTGTTGGGCCGCCTGCCCAGAATGAATGCCCTCCAGGTATGCGTTTGCTGCAAATGCCTCTCAACATCCTGGATGGCATTCAAAATGGTAGATTGCCCAACAGTGAGGGATCTCAGGAGGTCAATAGCCTCTTCAATGAGGGCAGCAGGGCTGACTGGGGCAGGGCCTGAGGTGCCTCGGCCGAAGGAGATGCCCACCCTCCTGGGTGAGCGGGCACGGGACACACGCTGAGGGGCTGCTGGGAGGGCGGTGCTGGTAGGGGGGGTGGTGGCTTTACCTGTTGATGCGGTGGGCACAGAGGTGCCCGCCACCGCAAGGGAGCTCCCATCAGAGGAGGAGTCGCTGGTGTATGCTACTGTCCCTGTCGTGGAGCTCCCCTCGCCCTCCGTCCCACTGGTGCCTTCAGACTCCGTTACTTCACCCTCCAGGGCCATGTGGGACGCAGCTCCCTCCTGCTCTGGTGCCACTGCTACTCTGCCAGATGATGCTAATGCACGCAAGAACAGGGTGACAAAACAAAAAGGGGGGGAGACCGAAGATACACATGGTCAGTGCATGCAACACCACTACCGTTGGCGGACACAACACACAGGGAGCAGCCCTATGCACTAAGTCATGCACTAACAGTGCAGGGGAAAAGCACATGCCCAAGGGGGACTCTGTCCAGACCCATTTCATGCACAGCTGGCACCCATGGGAGCCTGACTAGGTGTAGAGGACAAATACCACCTTTGGAGTTGGACTGGGAATGAGGCTGCAAAACAATGGATCTACCTTTGCGCGTCTGCCCTTGCCTAGTTGAATTCACAGGCCACCACCCCCACCTAGACACCTTGTCAAGTGCGCAGAGTCAGCTGAATGAGAGTGCACTCACCCCCTTGTGGCTGCTGTGATGCCCTCAAGTGCCCATCCAACTCCGGATATGCCACCGCCAGGATCCTGTACATCAGGGGGGTCATGTTGCGACGGGCACCCCTTCCACGTTGGGAGGCCATCCCCAGCTGGGCCTGCGCCGTCTTCTTGCTCCAGCGGCAGTGGGTGCTCCCATATTTTCCGGCAGTGGGTGCTCCGTGTATGCTAGACCCCCAGGGTCCGCACTTCCTTGGCGATGGCACGCCAAATACCCTTCTTCTGGTGGGCTCTGACCTAGAGGAAAAGTGAAGTAATAATGTATGTAACTATCCCGTACTGTTCTTCTCACGCATTGCTTAAAAACCTCCCACCCTGGCCCAGACATACATACACACACACCAGCCTCACATGCTGGCCTGTCCCCCTCCCCCTCCCTCTTCCATCCACGACACTCCATACAATCATGTACCATCCACCATGCTCACAGTGTACTCACCTGTTTGTCTGGAGGACTGTACAGTTGTGTGTACTGGGGGAGGACCCCATCCACTGGTTTCTCCAACTCCTCCGAAGTGAAGGCAGGGGCCCTTTCCCCAGACACTATAGCCATTGTCGCTTCCAGACACAGGTCACAGCAGCACTTGCAGTGTAGGTCCTCTCCTGCTGAAGGTCAGGTATCAAGTAAGGGGTACAGTTAGGAAATGGCGGCCACGTCCGCGGCGGTGCGTACCGTCGCCGTACATCGTCATTGGCTCCTGGAACCCATAGGGCCCAATGTTAACCAATGCTGAATTGCACCGCAGTCTTCGATCGCCTACCGCAACAGTGTACAATGCCAGCGCAGTTACCTCATTTCCCCTTGTCTCACCTTACAGATCTGACAGCTGCCATTTCAGGGGGGGCACATGGCAAGCCAAATAACTACGTCACACCTATTTAGGCCAGGAATACGGACAGACAAAGGCACATAGAGAAATTGTTAAGTTTTTGCAAAACAGCATTGTGATACCTAAGTGTTGTATGACCCTCTGCTCACCGTTCTCCTCGATAGGGCACGTCCGCTGGGGAAGGAGATGAGATGGCGGCATCCTCGGGTGTACAGACCCCTGGTGGACCTGTCGACAATGGAAAAGAGACATATAATTATCACTTACAGACTTGATCGTGCAACAATCCAGGAACTGTGTGCCCAGTTGGAGCCAGACCGGAATTCAGCTATCCGCCATCCCACAGGAATACCCCCTCTAGTGCAGGTCCTGTCTGTACTCCATTTCCTGGCAAGTGGGTCATTTCAAACAACAGTGGCCATGGCATCAGGGATGTCCCAGCAAATATTCTCTAACGTGTTGTCCAGATTGTTGTCTGCCCTGTTGAAACACTTGCGCAGCTACATTGTTTTCCCTCAAGTGGAGGATTTGCCCACAGTGAAAGGTGACTTCTATGCCCTGGGACATATCCCCAACTTCATTGGTGCCATTGATGGTACACATGTGGCATTTGTCCCCCCCCCCCTGCAGGAATGAACAGGTGTACAGAAACCGGAAAAGCTACCATTCAATGAATGTGCAGATAGTGTGTTTGGCAGACCAGTACATCTGCCATGTGAATGCCAAGTATCCTGGCTCAGTGCATGACGCTTACATTTTGAGGAATAGCAGCATCCCTTATGTGATGGGGCAAATCCAGAGGCGCTGTGTGTGGCTAATAGGTGAGCCTACAGTCCCCACACAGTTTGATTTGTTGTCTGGGTATGGGATATTCCCTAATGTTTGGAGGATGTCTAACAGTTGCCCCTCGATATTTGCAGGTGACTCTGGTTACCCCATCCTGTCATGGCTACTGACCCCAGTGAGGAATCCTAGGACAAGGGCAGAGGAACGCTACAATGAGGCACATGGGCGAACTAGGAGGATAATAGAGCGCACCTTCGGCCTCCTGAAGGCCAGATTCCGGTGCCTCCATCGGACAGTTGGATCCCTATACTACTCACCGAAGAAGGAGTGCCAGATCATCGTGGCCTGCTCTATGCTGCACAACCTGGCTTTGCGACGCCAGGTGCCTTTTCTGCAGGAGGATGGGCCTGATGGTGGTCTTGTGGCAGCTGTGGAGCCTGTGGACAGTGAAGAAGAGGAGGCAGAAGAAGAAGATGTAGACAACCGAAACAACATCATCATGCAATGCTTCCAGTGAGACACAGGTAAGAAGATGGAACTGCTTCCCACATCTCATACTATTGTAGGACCTAGCATAAGTCTGCCTTTTTACCTCTGTGTATGGAACCTGACTCGTCCCTTTGACTTTTCATTTCACAGATCTGGGTCCTAATTTGTGCCCTCTGCTATGTTTACTCCTGGCCTACAGCTGTGTAACATTTGTATGTGAACAAGTACATTGACATTGCTATTTTCCAGAGATTTTGCAATTACACATTTGTGAAAGCACAGACTGACTCCAGATTGATTTGTGATTCAAGGGTGTTTATTTCTGTGCAAATAAGTGGAGGGGAGTGTCAAATGGGCTGGAGTGATGGTGGAGGAATGTCCATGGCAGAGTCCAGTCTCTTGGTCTCACAGGTGCATTGTGCAATGGGGCATAGGAAGTGGAGCTATGGCAGTTTAAGGTGGACAGGGTGACAAAGTGGGCAGAAGGGTGACATTCAGGAGGTTCTTATTTCCTGGTGGTGGTCTTGGCAGTGTTCTCTGTCTTGTTCCAGGATCTCAGGGACCGTTTGCGGGCTGATTCTCCTTCTGCAGGGGGTGGGGTGCTGATGGCCTGTTGGTCCTGTGGCGGGGCCTCTTGTCCACTAGCGCCGGTAGAGGTGGAGGGCTGTTCATCGTCCAGGCTAGTGTCAGGGGCCCGTTTGTGTCCCCTGTGTCCCTCATGGTGTTGAGAAGGTCTGCCAGCACACCTGCAATGGTGACCAGGGTGGTGTTAATGGACTTCAAGTCCTCCCTGATCCCCAGGTAGTGTTTCTCCTGCAGCCGCTGGGTCTCCTGAAACTTGCCCAGTACCGTGGCCATGGTCTCCTGGGAATGATGGTAAGCTCCCATGATGTTGGAGAGGGCCTCATGGAGTGTCGGTTCCCTGGGCCTGTACTCCCCCTTTCGCACAGCAGTCCTCCCAGCTTCCCTGTTGTCCTGTGCCTCTGTCCCCTGAACCGTGTGCCCACTGATCCCAGGTCCCTGATTGTCTTGGGTTGGTGGGTTTGCCTGGGGTCCCTGTAGTAATGGACACCCTGCTGATTGACGTATCCTGGGGACAGAGGGATGGGCCCACTGGGTGGGTGCTGTGGCAGTGTTTCCTGGGGGGGGAGGCTCTGTGGTGGTTTGGGACTGTGTCAGGGGAACCGACTGTCCAGAGGACCCTGATGGGCCGGGCTGGTCATCTTGATCCGGGAGTGCAGAGCTGCTGTCATCACTGTGGGCCTCTTCTGTGGGAGGACTGGATATGTCTGGCACCTCCTGTCCGGTGACGTTGGGTATGGGTCCTGTTGGGGTGTAAATGTATAGTTTTAGTATCTGTGTGTGCCATCTTGTGCACTGGGTGAGATACCCTCTACTCCTGTGCTTGTGTCGTTGTGTTAGCCCTTTTGTGATAGATGGTTTGGGGTCTGTGTGGGTCTTTGTACTGGACATGCTTTGGTGACGGTGGTCCATGCATAGGTGTTGCATGCGGGGCTTGCTATTGAGATGTGTGGGTTGTGATAGTGGGACATATGGAGATGATGGTGTGATGGGGTGAGGGTAAGAGTGGGAGTATGTGATGGCATGCAGGTGGGGTGGGGGATGAAGTAGTTAAGATATGACTTACCAGAGTCTAGTCCTCCTGCTACTCCTGCAAGGCCCTCAGGATGCATTATTGCCAAGACTTGCTCCTCCCATGTTGTTAGTTGTGGGGGAGGAGGTGGGGGTCCACCGCCAGTCCTCTGTACAGCAATCTGGTGACTTGGTACCATGGAACGTACCTTCCCCCGTAGGTCATTCCACCTCTTCCTAATGTCATCCCGTGTTCTTGGATGCTGTCCCACTGCGTTGACCCTGTCGACGATTCTCCGCCATAGCTCCATCTTCCTTGCAATGGATGTCTGCTGCACCTGTGATCTGAATAGCTGTGGCTCTACCCGGATGATTTCCTCCACCATGACCCTAATCTCCTCCTCTGAAAACCTGGGGTGTCTTTGAGGTGCCATGATGTGGTGTGGGTGATGTGTGTGGTGCTGTCTGTTGTGATGTGTGGGGGGATGTCTTGGTGTGTGTTGTTTGAGGTGCGTGGATGTTGTACAAGTGATGGTGTTGTGTGTCTGTGGATGCTGGTGTTGTGTTAGCTAATCCCTCTCTCTGGCCTTCTTTGAAATTTTATGCTTTAAGGGTTTGTGGGTGTGTGTTTTATAGTGTTGTGGGTGTGGTGTGTGTATGGGTGTCAGGTGTGTGTATTTTGAATTGTCCAATGTGGTTGTGTTTTGTAAATGTGTGTGTATTTTGAGCGAGGCGGTGTGTACCGCCAATGGATTACTGCAGTTGAAAGACCACCGCATTGATTCGTGGGTCGTGATAGTGTGGGTGTATTCATGTTGGCATGCCGGTGTAGGTTTTGGTACCACCAGTTTATCACTGACCTTTGGTGTGGCGGACTTGTGTGGGTGTCTGTATTGTGGCAGATTCCAAGCTGTGGGTCGTAATACCTGTAGCGGAATTCTGCTACCGCAACGGTATGTTGGCGGTCTTCAGCACACCGGAAAACGGGATTTACAGCCAGGGTTGTAATGAGGGCCTATGTCTATATTGTGGAGCTGCCGGTCACTTGCTCTGCATTTGCCCAGTCCGTCCTGTGAAGTCCTTGGGAAATGCCAATTCCCGTCCTCTGTGAGAAGGGAGGGGACGGGATTTTCTGCGATACCTTCAATCAGTTCTTCCAAAGAAGATGCCACTGTCCTGTTTCTGTTAACTGTTACCCTGCAATTACCTGACGGTCTGGAAGAAAGAGCTTTGGCATTATTAGACTGTGGAGCCAGTGGAATTTATACGGATGAGACCTGGGCCGAGAAACAACAAATTCCACGACTACCGAAGGACGTTCCAGAACAAGTGCATACTGTAGATGGATCCCTATTAGCATACGGCCATGTCATCATTACCACTTCTACTCTATGTCTACACTTTGGAAAGCGTCAGGAACATGTCTCTTTTGATTTAATCTCCTCCCCTAATCATACAATAATCTTAGGAATACCCTAGTTTATGCAACACAATCCGTATATCAATTTTGGAAACTAGATCTATTTCTCTGTCTTCTAAATTCTGTCAAGACTATTGCTATGCAGACGATACCTATTGGTCCCCAAAGAATATGTTATCCACAGAACTTGAATTAGGGTGTTTCATAAACTATATTCAAGGGGTACCTAGTCACTATCTAGATTATATAGATGTGTTCCAAAAAACATCAAAACCTGTACTACCCCCACATAGAGACTACGATTGTACCATGGAGCGGTTGTTCCCTTTGGTAGCTTGCATTCTCTTACGGAACCTGAAAAATATATACTCAATGACCATCTGCAAGTAAATCTACAGAGTGGTCTTACTGCACCATCTCCTTCTCCTGCTTGGGCTCCCCTCTTCTTCCTGCCCAAGAAGATGAAGGATCTACATCTCTGTACAGACTTTTGTGGATTAAATAAGATCACTATAAAAGACCGATATCCACTACCTCTCATCAAAGACATATTGGAGACAGTTAGGGGGGCACAGGTCTTTACAAAATTAGACCTTCGGGGAGCATACCATCTCTTAAGAATTAAGGAAGGTGATGAGTGGAAGTCTGCCTTTCATACACCTTTTGGTCATTAAGAATATAGGGTAATGCCTTTTGGTTTAACAAATGCCCCCTCTGTTTTTCAAAGATTCATCGATTCTGTATTTTCTGACCTGTTGAATCACACTGTAGTGATTTATTTAGATGATATCCTCATATATTCCAGACACCCTGAATTCCACACTGAACAAGTAAAGCAAGTATTAAACAGACTTAGGCAACACCAGCTCTACTGTAAACCTGAGAAATGTTAATTTGATAAGACAGAGGTGAAATATTTAGGTTATCACATTAGTCAGATTGGTATATCCATGGATCCAGAGAAGGTTTCGGCCATTCTAGAATAGCCATCCCCCTCATCAATCAAAGAAACTCAATGTTTCTTGGGTCTGGCCAACTTTTATCGCCAATTTATTTCGGACTTTGCTCAACAGACTAGTCAAATCACACAGACTCTTAAAAAAGAGAGTTTGCGAAACGGTTTCATCTGGACAGACATGGCTGAAAATGCTTTCAAAACCTAAAACAAGCCTTCACCCAAGCACCTATTCTATGGCATCCGGAAACCAACAAATAATTCATAGTTGTCACTGATGCTTCAGAAAGAACTATTGGGGTAGCATTTTTACAAAGATAGTACGACAACAGATTAGAACATCCAATATTTTTTCTATCTCATGTGCTCTCTGATTCTGAGCAAAATTATTCGGTATTGGAAAGAGAACTCTTAGGTCTAAAAACAGCTTGTCAAGAGTGGACACAACTTCTCATGGGTTCTAAAGAACCATTTGAAGTAAGAACAGACCATCGCAATTTACAGTGCCTACAAAACTTTCAGTGCCGGAACAGTTGTCAATCCCGTTGGGCCTTTTTCTTTAGCCAATTCGATTTTTATACTACCTATATTCCAGGTTCTCAAAATATCTTGGCAGATGCTTTATCTCGACGCTACCCTGAAAGTACTAACACCTCTTCACAGCATCTAATTTAACCAGACAAAATAATTGGTTTAGTCCAGTGCTCCCTCGATGAAGTACAGTCTGAGTACTCAACTCTCTCAGAGCAAGAGATGAAGGAACTGCGTCCAAAATTACACTAGAGTAAATGGTACTACTATCATAAAGACGCGTTATTCCTACCTTCTAAGAAAGAGCAAAGAAAAGCACTCCAAATGTGTCACGATTTCCCTGTGACAGGTCATCGTGGTTTCAAAGCCATGCAGGAATTGCTCCTTTGTTCTTTTTGGTGGCCTACATTTAAGCAAGATGCTGAAAGATACGTGGTATCTTGTCCCATCTGCGTCGAAGCAAAAATACCTCATACGAGACCTGCAGGACTACTTCAACCATTACCGGTTCCACCAGCCCCCTGGCATACAATATCAACCGATTTTATGTTTTCATTACCTCCCTCAGCAGGTAACCGAGTTATAATGGTGATTGTACATTCATTTACAAAAATGCTCGTTTACCCACATCTAAAGAATTGAGCCAGATCTTCATCCAAGATATCTTTCATCTCCATGGCCTTCCTCAATTTATTGTGTCAGATCGGGTCCTCAATACATATCACTGTTTGGAAGTACTTCTGTAAAACCCTAAATCTTGATGTAGCCTTATCTTCTGGATTTCATCCTCACACCAATGGGCAGCCGAAACAACTGAATCAAGGACTCAAGCAATATCTCCGCTGTTTTTGTAAATCCACTCAGAGTAACTGGACCACGTTCTTACCCATTGCTACATTTTCTTACAACAATACCGTACATAGGCCCTCATTACAACATTGGCGGTAAATTCCGCTTACCGCCATGCAGAAGACCGCCAACACACTGCTGCGGCGGTGGAATTCCGCTACAGCTATTACGACCCACAGCATGGAATCCGCCAAACTCCAAACACCCACACAAGTCCGCCACACCAAAGGTCAGTGATAAACTGGCTATAACAAAACCTCCACGTCACTCCAACAGAAATATGCCCACAATATCACGACTCACAAATCCACGCGGCGGTCTTTCAACCGCGGTATTCCATTGGCGGTACACACCGCCGCGCTCAAAATACATACACATTTACAAAACACAACAACATTGGACAAATAGAAATACACACACCTGATATATATACACACACCACTCCCACACACTCAATACAATATAAAACACACACCCACATCACCCACAAACCCCTACGACAAAAATTGAGAAAGAAGCCCAGAGAGAGACACCACCATCAACAACACTAGCATCCACAGGCGACCAACACCATCACTCACACAACATCCAGGCACCTCAGACAACACACATAAACACACCCCCTCACACATCACAACCAACACCACCTCACACATCACCCCCACCACACCATGGCACCGCAAAGACACCCCAGGTTCTCTGAGGAGGAACTCAGGGTCATGGTGGAGGAAATCGTCCGGGCAGAGCCACAGCTATTCGGATCACAGGTGCAGCACACCTCCATAGCTAGGAAGATGGAGCTATGGCGCAGAATCGTAGACAGGGTCAGCGCAGTGGGACAGCATCCAAGATCACGGGATGACATCAGGAAGAGGTGGAACGACCTCTGTGGTCTCAAGACAAAAGATTGCAGTTCAGAGGACTGGCGGTGGACCTCCACCTCCTTCCCCACAACTAACAATATGGGAGGAGCAGGTCTTGGTTATACTGCATCCTGAGGGCCTCGCAGGAGTAGCAGGAGGAATGGACTCTGGTAAGTCAGATCTTAACTACTACATCCCCCACCCTACCTGCATGCTATCACATACCCCACCCTCACCCTCACCCCCATCACTCCAAACACCTCACAAATGTCCCACTATCACAACCCACACATCCCAACACCAAGCCCTGCATGCAACACCAAAGCATGGACACCCATCACCAAAACATGTCCACTACAGATACCCACACAGATCCCCAAACCAATGATCACACAAGGTCCTACACAAGAATGCAAGCACTGGAGTACAGGGTCACCCACCTATTGCACACGATGGCACACACAGATGCAATAATCATGCCTTTACACCCCTGCAGGACCCCTACCCAACGTCACCGGACAGGAGGTTCCAGACATGTCCACTCCCCCCACAGAAGAGGCCCACAGTGATGACAGCAGCTCTGTCCAACTGGATCAAGATGACCAGCCCGGCCCATCTGGGACCTCGGGACAGTCGGTTCCTCTGACAGTGGCACAAGCCACCACAGAGCCTCCCCCCTCAGGAAACACCAGCACAGCACCCACCCAGCGGGCTCATCCCTCTGTCCCCAAGACACGTCAATCAGCAGTGTGTCCACCACTACAGGGAACCCAGGCAAACGTAACAACCCAAGAAAATCAGGGTCCTGGGGGCAGTGGAAGTGGGCACACGGTTCAGGAGACAGAGGCACAGGATACCAGGGGAACTGGGAGGACTGCTGTACGAGAGGGGGAGGACAGGCCCAGGGAACCCACTCTCCACGAGGCCCTCTCCAACATCATGGGAGCGTACCATCATTCCCAGGAGACGATGGCAACGGTACTGGCCAAGTTTCAGGAGACCCAGCGGCTGAAGGAGAAACAGTATCTGGGGATCAGGGAGGAACTTAAGTCCATCAACATCACCCTGGTCACCATTGGAGGGGTGCTGAAGGACCTTGTGAACAGTAGGAGGGACTCTGTGGCACAACAAAGGGTCCCTGACACTAGCCTGGATGATGAACAGCCCACCACCTCCGCCGGTGCTAGTGGACAAGAGGCACCGCCACTGGACCACAACACCAGCAACCCACCCCCTGCAGATGGAGAACCACCCCGCAAATGGTCCCTGAGATCCAGGACAAAGATAGAGAACAATGCCAAGACCCCCGCCAGGAAATGAGACCCCCCTGAATGTTATCCTTCTGTCCCACTTCGTCACCCTGTCCATCCATCAATTGCCCTAGCTCCACTTCCTATACCCCTTTGGACAATGCACCTGTGAAACAAATAGACTGGACCATGCCATGGACAATCCTCCACCATCACCCCTTCCCATTTTACAACCCCCTCCACTATTTTGCACTGAAATAAACACCTTTGAATCACAAAACAAGCTGGAGTCAATCTGTGCTTTCACAAACGTGTATTTGCAATAACTATGGAATATAGCAATGTCGATTGTATTGTCAACATACCGATGTAAACAGCTCTAGTCCATGAGGTAATATAGCAGAGGTCACACAGTGGGACCCACATCTGTGAAATGGAAAGGCAAAGTGACAAGTCAAAGTCAATACACTGGGTGAAAGTGACAGACATATGATGGGTCTAACAACTGTATGAGAGATGTGAGGCAGTGACATCTTATTACCTGTGTCTCACTGGACGTATTGCTGGATAATGTTGTTTCTGTTGTCAATATCCTCTTCTTCTGCCTCCTCTTCTTCACTGTCCACAGGCTCCACAGCTCCACAGGATCTCCATCTGGACCATCTTCCTGCAGAAAAGGCACCTGTTGTTGCAAAGCCAGATTGTGCAGCATACAGCAGGCGACCATGATCTAGCACACCTTCTTTGGTGAGTAGTAGAGAGAACCACCTGTCATATGTAGGCACCGGAAACTGGCCTTCAGGAGGCTGAAGGTCCTTTCGATCACTATCCTAGTTCGCCCATGTGCCTCATTGTAGCATTCCTCTGCCCTTGTCCTGGGATTTCTCACTGGGGTCAGTAGCCATGACATGTTGGGGTACCCAGAGTCAACTGCAAATGTTGAGGGACAACTGTTAGACACACACTAATCCTTGGGGACAAGCCCAGACCCAGACAACTATTCACAGGGTATAGGGTCGTTGTCCTCGCCTATTAGCCACACACGGTGCCTCTGGAGTTGCCCCATCACATAAGGGATGCTGCTATTCCTCAGAATGTAAGCGTCATGCACTGATCCAGGAAACTTGGCATTCACATGGGAGATGTACTGGTCGGCCAAACACACCATCTGCACATTCATTGAATGGTAGCTCTTCCGGTTTCTGTACACCTGTTCACCCCTGCGGGGGGTACCAAGGCCACATGTGTCCCATCAATGGCACCTATGATGTTGGGGATATGTCCCAGGGCATAGAAGTCACCTTTCACTGTAGGCAAATCATCCACCTGAGGGGACACAATGTAGCTGCGCATGTGTTTAAGCAGGGCAGACAACACTCTGGACAACACATTTGAGAACATAGGCTGGGACATCCCTGATGCAATGGCCACTGTAGTTTGAAAAGACCCACTTGCCAGGAAATGGAGTACTGACAGGACCTGCACTAGATGCAGATTCCTGTGGGATGCCGGACTGCTGACATCAGGTCTGGCTCCAACTGGGCACACAGTTCATGGATTGTTGCACGATCAAGTCTGTAGGTGACTATTACGTGTCTTTCTTCCATTGTTGACAGGTCCACCAGCAGTCTGTACACCGGAGGATGCCGCCATCTCACCACCTGCCTCAGCGGACGTGCCCTATGGAGGAAAACACTAAGCAGAGAGTCAGCCAACACTGAGGTATTACTAAATGTCATTAGCAAACATTTGTAAATCCGCAATCTGGCTGTTACTGTGTGTATGCAAGGCCTAGATAGGTGTGACGCAGTTAATATTAATGCCATGTGGCCCACTGAAATGACGGCTGCCTGATCGATAAGGTGGGCCAAGGGGATATGAGGTAACTGCGCTGGCGTTCTACACCGTCACGGTAGGCGGTCGAAGACGGCAGTGCAATCCTGCATTGGTTAACATTGGACCCTATTGGTCCCAGGAGCCAATGACGATGTAAGCTGGCGGGGACTGTACGCACCGCCGCAGACGTGACCGCCATTGTCTGTCTGTTCACTCACTTGATACCTGACCTTCAACAGGAGAGGACCTACACTGCAAGTGCTGCTGTGACCTCTGTCTGGATACGATGATGGCTCTAGGGACATGGGTCTGGGGAAAAGGCCCCTGCCTTC